>NC_137226.1:7027612-7330112 GCF_949987685.1 Ammodytes marinus
AACACATAGCAACATTTTACACAGCCTTCCGTACTGCACGTCCATATTCGGAACTCTGTCCTGCTGCCAAAATACAGTCTGTTCAACTGTGTGGAAAATACACACACACACTATAACACATTGTCTCTTTCCATCTTATAAGTGTCCCTACATTGCACCAAGGGGGTCACACTCGGTGAAACATAATGTAAGAGAAGACAGACTACTCCAGAATATATCCCAGAATCAGAGCCCAAGTTTTTCAACTGGCTGGACTGTGTGCCGGCCTGAAGTGCACCTCGCAGGGCCCTGTTGGCTGGAAGATCGGCCGCCAAGAGAAATAAACAATACAATAAACCCGGGGACAGCCACAAGGGAAGGCTTATATATATTTTTTTTACTAACCATGAGAAGTCTACCTAATCAAAACATGTCGAAACTCCCCCAAACATCTCACCAATCACTTCACTTTAAGGGTTTTAAAGGGACGGTGATATATACTGTATGGCTATTTGGGGTTATATAAATGTCACCGACCCAGTAGAGTAATATGGAATGGTTGTTTATAAAGGTACATCAAGCTATATAGGGCTTCCCACAGTCCCAGTTCTATAACTTATTCTCTACACTTTTTTTTCGTAAAGAAACTGTGATGTTGCAAACAATTGAGAGGCATTGTCAATGATAGGGGGAGTCAGTGATTTTGAAGCGCTTGTTATCAAAATCACTTTTTGTCAATATCAGGGAATATCTCATCGCAGTCCGCTACCTTGAAGAACTGTGTGGGCTAAAAAAAGGAAAGAAAAAAAAACAGTGTTAATACAACTTTGGTGGGCCCACTTCGTTTACACTCCCCTTTCTTTACCTACCAGTTTACATACAATAGGCAGTGTATTACAGTAACACCAGATTCTTTTCTTTTGTTAGCTCACACACAGTACGTACAGGTAGCGGATCATGAGGAGATATTCACTCATTTTGATTTTGACAAACTAGCAATCTCCAGAATCACTGACAGTAAAAATAAGCCTGGCTTGAACTGCCAAGGCAAAACTATTTCTCCATTGCAGTGGTACCTTTGAACCAACGTGCAGATTATGTCTGTATTTTTTTAAATGTCACTTTGACATTTTCAACTTGGTATTTTTTACATGGCTGAAAAGTCCATATTTATGTATTTAGAGTGGATGAAAGGAATGTGTAAAGAAATGTATCATAGCTAAATGAACCCACGGGAATTATCATGACTCCGCACGTCCCTTCAGTTCAAGCAGTTTTATTTGGGGGATTTCTGGCTCATAGTCAGTTTTTTTTTTCTTCACTCTCATCAGCATTTTTCCCTGGTCACAGCTGTTTGGCGCCCAACTCATGCTCTGTGCCAGATATCTTCCAGAGGAGTTAGCGCATTCGTGACTCCAAACAAAAAACAAATGGATGCTGATGTAGCTCCTCATCTGTTGATGTGTAAATAGGCCTTTGTTTGCCAACAAGTTCAACATATGAACTTGAAAGGAAATCAAGTAATAAGATCATTTCTAATTCGTCAAGTAGCCAAAAAAGACTGTATTAATGCACACTCAAAGATCATCCAACTACGGAGGGAAAAATACAAACAATGGAATGATTGAGTTGTTTGTGTCTACACGAGTTAATGCACTTCCAAGCTGTAGTGAGAAATCTTGTGTTTGTATTTATGTGCCAACTTAACGCTGTGTCTGTGTTATTGAGACAGTGGCACAAATCTCTTTTCTTTACAAGTATAGTTATTGTATTATTTTATATATAGCTATTTCTTGGATACTGCATATTATGAATTGTGCCTTTGGGATTTTTCATGCATTGTGTGTCTGTATTGTGCTGTCTTTTACATTGGACCATGAGCCCGTAATTAAGTCTATTATCATTGGTTAGGAAACAATAACTATAGTTGCTGCTCTATACTGAACTAAGCTTTAAGATGTCCCATCGTGTTGGCTTGTGAGTCTTTGATGTGTATCTTTTCGCATTCAAATGCGTGCGTGTGTGCGTGTGTAAGTGTGTGGGAGGCCATAAAATGCACCTCATTTTGGATGCCAAGTGTGGTAACTCATTAGCTCACGAGAGTGGGTTGCAGATGGAGAGACGGTGGTGAGGGTAGGATATTGTGTCACACTGTAGTCAGGACGACCACGTTGTCCGCACAACGGTCTCAATTAAAAAACGCACGGCGGACTGGCATCGACACCCACAGCAATGTGATGTCAAACGCAACATGTCAGCGCTGATGAAAAGTGACTGATGAGCATATCACTGGCCAATTCTAAATCCACCGTATAATAGGATGCTGATGAATAAAGCCATCAAAAGTTTCAAGCAGGAGCCAGGCCGATAGGGAGAGGTACATTAGCCCGTGTCACATACCTTATAAAGGGAATAGTATCTGACAAAGGAAAATGGCTTGATGTGGTGGAGCCATTTCTGCTTCACTTGTTTTATTATCACCTGCACGGATTGATGGTTTTGATTGTTATTGCAGAAATCTTGTCAAGTCAACTCTGTCAGTTAATGAGTCGTAAAAAGCTTTATTTTGAGGTATAGGTATTCAGAGCTTCAATAATTCTCTAGACTCACATGTCGGCTCTCTTTAGCAACCTGGCTTTTTTGTCTTGTACAAGATACATTTATTTCCAGATTTCTTGAAATAGAGTATTAAATAAGTATTTCACCATGGTAGGTTAGCATGTTAGCAGGCTAGAACTTGCTATTTAGCACTAAACAAAAAAGAAAAAGCTCATAATGATGGTACCATCATGAGTTTCATTTGGTCTTTAACCAAAATATTAAAAGTTAGGATCACCAAAATGAGTATGATCTATTCTCAAGGGGAACTTAACTGTATATAGGCTACCAGAAGTCCTAGTGATGATTTGTTAAAATATTTCACTCAAAGGCACTTATGCCAACCTCACAATGGCTCTAAAAGCTAAAAGGAAAAGTCAATGGATCACCAGAGTCATGAGTCATTGGTATTTTTTTAAATAAAAAAGAAACAATGATCACGACATAGAATGCAAATGTAGACTTGCAGATTTGCTCAAACTGCACAGAGTTCATGAACAAAGATGGTATAAATTATGAAAATCCAAATAATTTACCACCAGTCTCGCCCACGTATTGCTTTGTAGCTTTAGAATAGGATAACCCTAAAGGTGCCTTTAGAAGTAGAGTATTTTGTATGCTGTATGGTTGTATGGTAGAAAATGATTTAGGATGTTATGATGAAATAGATAAGTAAAGGTATATCCCAATTGTAGTATATTGCATTCTAACGAAATACTTCTTTATGATCAGATGTATTATGTACAATAGAAAAAAAGAAAGAGTATGCGATTTGGAACGCAGCCGGTGTCACTGCAAAGGACAGGTGTGTCTGTGTTAAATGTCCTGTTACCCTTTTCGCTAATGTAGTCTTTGTTCCTTTAACGCAAAGTGCAACTTTTGCTTTGCCCCCCTTTTCTTGTCACACTAAACCCATTAGCTTTAGCGCTAGCCGCTAGACGTGCCACCACACCGACATAAATCAGAGCCCTAATGAGGCCATCTGTATGCCGGACATGTAATCTGTGAGATTTACTGCAGACAGCGTTGACACCGTAGCATCTTTTTTTTCTTCGAACATTGCAAAGGTGCAACAGTTTAACACTCTCTCAGACATAATATGCACACGGAAGGTCATTTATAAAACAGCATGTTTTTCTCGACTGGCAGAAAGTTTCTCTAGCATGTGATTAGAGCACTGAGCCGGGGTTGGTTTCTTATAAAGCTTCAGTGAGTGATTTCGCAGCCCTCCAGGTGGGTTAGATTTATATTAATGTTGTTGAGATAATCAGCCAGCCATTGCATTCACTCACCCTTAAGCAGGTTCAGTGGTGTCAGTCTAAGGATTCAGAGACATGAAGTAACAAGTAGCCAAAGTGGGTTATTTAAGGGTTTTAAGTCCTGTGGTGTTGTTGGGTTGTCTTTGCATCTTTGCGTGGGGAGTTTCTGTTATGTAAGTTAGCCCTGAAGAGGAACAAATGCAGAGGGAACTACTGCAGCGAAAACAAAACAGAACACACACAGTGTCCCCACTGTTACAATGATGTGAGGACACAATGGTACGCACAATATATTTTCCAATGTTCCCTGAGACATATTCTGAAAGTTTTGTTGGTTCAAGTATTGGCAATTAGTTCCATTTGCACCATGACAATTGCAAACCTCATTCACTAATGCTTAGTAGTATGTGTATTAATATTTTTTTTTGTAATCAGGCACATCAATGATATTCTTGCTGGCTGTAGCTTCTTAAATGGACTGATTTGTCATCATTAACACTGACCGTTTGCTGAAATGATTAGTTAATTAACTGATTACTCAATGGACACAAATCTGAAAGAAAATGAACCAAAAATTCAATAGATTGATTGCTCCTCAGGCAGCAAGAGCAGGACCACACAACATCTACAGTGTCTCTGCGAGGCTGTACTTAGACACAGTTACATAATTGGATACATTAATTACCTCAAATAGTGCATCACATGTACGAGACACAAGAGTGTACACAAACAATCGGCTGGCACTGTGCCATCTGGGGACCTGAAGCAGCGACCTCATTGCATCATGATGTGCCACAGTGAGCTCCACCAGAGAATAAGCTGTATATTGTGTGAAGGCTCTAAATAAATGATATTCTAGTTTTGCCGAACACATACTAACTTTCGAAGCATGTGTTGGGCTGTTGGCCTGAGCATAAAGCTTATATATACTGTATCTCTGTCGTCATTCACATCATCAGATATGAAGTGAATAAGATATTTTATTTTGTTGCGTCTTACAACCTTGACGTCACTTTTTTTAGAGGTGCTACGAGGAACAAAGGATTCTATTTTTTATATAGTTTACTTGATGCCTTTGTCATGGGTACGCTCACCCAGGAAAAACAGCTGGCTTGGAAAAAACACAACCGCTTTTGTCCAAAGGGGATGCAAGAATAAACACAAACTGAAAGCAAATGTATTGATCATGAAAATATTCACTGCCCGGCCTTATAATCTGAACACTAACTCCTGTACAGTGTAGAGTGTACTGCAAGTTTATCTAACTTAACCTGAAAAAATCTTGTACACTGCTTCTCATTTTTGCAGATTCCACATGCCTTACACAAGAGGCACGTTGCCAGATTATCTCAACCATCCCTCCCCTGTGAGCTTTCCGCTTCCCTCATTTCCCCCCTGCTTTTCTCCACGAAAACTGTACAGCTTTATTTTACCTTGGGGACTGACATCGGCGTGTTGGGAACGCTGCCAAGCTGGTACAATAAGATAGGCCACGCAACACTGTGCTGTGCTTACACTCCCAGTAGATAAGAACCAGTGAAAGAAAGCAGGCGAGTAGAGTGGTTGAGTCTCTCCCATACTACAGGGGTCAGTGGCTCCATTATCGACCCTCTCTGAAGGCCCTCCATTGTTGCAGAAAAGGGCCCAATCTTATCTCCAAGCGTGAGATCTCTTGACACAAATGAATAATCATAGCCGTTATATCGCCACTACGCGCATGGGCTCGATCCATCTCAAGGGATACAGTGCTTCATAGGAGCAAAGAGAGCAGCCTTTTTTGTATCTGTAGTGGTTGAGTTTGAGTGTGTGTATCTGCGTAGGGCTGCGTTAGGGTTGCACAATGAATCGAAATGTAATCGAAATCGCAATACTGCAATTTCCAATCATCATTTCAAAATGTATTTCAGTGAAAATGAGAATAATTATGTCAACGTGATCATTCCCTCTGGTATAATTATCTTAATATAATCATATTGCAGTATTACTCACAATAATCTCAATTAGATATTTTTCTCCTATATCGTGCAGCACAAATCTGCTTGCATCAGTTGGTGAATCTAGTGTAGAAAAGGACACAGTGGAGAATGGGTTATAGGTTGAGTGATGAGCAAGATAGGGGACATTTTTTTGGTTAATGGTAATGGACCCTGCTGCCAGGAGCGGCTGTACCCCCTGTTTAATTTCCGTGCCGGTCTTTTATTGACTGACTGTCACTGTGCCCTGCAGCCCAAAATCTGTCTTACATAGATAGTTGAATAGGAATTGGTATAGTGAACTCTGGCCCAATTGAGTCATCTGAGCTCATTTAAGCCGCCTTAGATGTTTCCCTTGCTGCGACCGGAGATAAATATAGCTTCATAAATATCACTCGCACTTTTTAACTTCCACTGTATTCTGTATATTCCACTTCTGCAGTTCATTGCATTGTTTAAAGTTACAGTGCGTAACTTGTGTTTCCCCCATGATAAATACTGAGTAATTACATCAATGGTGCATCTACATGAGGTACGCCTTTTTTGATGATCACGTATGGATTTTATTCATCCTGCTGTCTACCAGGTTTCTTTCTTAGCAGTACATTTCGTGGGCCATTTTCTGGACTTATTCAACAGGGCCCACTAATTTGTTTACGTCTACAATTGTTCCACTTGTGTTCAAGGACGTGCACAACAACAACAACAACATAGAAAATGGGAAAAAGGAAGCAAAAAAAATATATGTGACACTTGAGAGCACTAGGCAGTCGGCAATCAGTACAATTTATTTTCAACAGTCATTTTTACAAGGGAAATTATAGCTTTTACCTCAAAGGAAATATATATATATAGAAAAATATTTCTAAAATGAAGCCCTTTTTACCAAGTAACATGTTTTGCATGTCTTTAAATTTCTGCATAGGTTTCTGTGAGAGCTCTGAATCACTCCGACTTTAGAAAACATCCATTGCTTACCTTGGTCTATTAGGAATTATTTTCCTGTTGCCCTTGACCATGGCACTGACCTCACAGCAGCAGTTGGTCTGTGTATGCTGTGCCATGGCTGCCAACTGACCTTTAATATTGAATATCGTTCACAGGCAGAAGGTCACTGGTAATTTGTTATTTACTACCAACTATCAGCATCGGTTTCTTTTGGCCATGATCACAGTCACAAGCTGGGTTTACATACGTTTACATTCTACGTCTTTGTTTCATACATTTTTTGTTTAAAATCAGTGAATATCTCTTTATCTTATATATAAATATTGTCTGTTACTTATGTTACTGAGTCTACCAAAAACAGCAAAGCTAGACAAAGGAAACCGGGGGACTTCGAGGAATACTAGTCCGAAAAACACTTCAGGAAAAACACAATGACTGCAGAAAAGAGAAGACGTACAGGAAAATGGCTTGAAATCAGTAAAAAAAAAAAATAATGTTTAAATTCATGCTTATATAGAGTAATATTGAACATTTCTGCAAAAGTCCAGGAAATATTTTTTTCCTCTTGATAGAAAGAGGAAAAGACTTAGAAGATGGAAGGAAACAACAGAGGGAGGTGAGGCAGAGGGAGAAGCCGGTTGCCAGATTGACAAATCGAGCGACACGTGGAAATAGCCTGCTGAGGAGCAGAATGGATTCTGCCATACTGAAACTATTACCCTCACAGAGAGCCCGGTGTGACCAAGACGCTCAACAATTATACTGACGAAAAAGGTCAATTTCACCACAAATCTGCAGTTAACCTAGCAACCTCCTAAAAACTGCACAGTTGGTACTGTTCAGTCATTCTGTGTAGTGCTTCTTAGAGGCTTTGTGTGAATAGTATAGGCTGTCATGACTATAAAAAAGCATTTTCTTCTCAATTAAAAAGGAATTCAATTGATGAGATGTTGTTCAATTTGTTGAGGTTCGTAAAAGCTGAATCAATATGTTGTCAACAGGGTGGATGTCATAAACACAAAGTTTTTGCCAATTTGTGTCAACATTTTCCACCAGATCAGACATTCGCTGTCCGCCTCATGCCGACAACAGACAGTTTTCAGCTCCATGATGACTTTTTAATTAAGTCGACTCGCGGTCGATTAAGCCTCACTGTTTTTAATTTGATTGTAGTGTGAGGAAATAAAACAACATTTGGATAGGCGGACACGTCTTCCCAAACTTATATTAGCTCTGCTGCTTAATCACTTGGCAATAGATGTTTTGCCATTTAAATTGTAATGAAACGTGAACAAGGTTAGCTCTCTCTGTAAAGGTTTTAGTATCTCAATTTTATTCATGGGTTTACACAAACATTGACCTTGACAGCGTAAAATATGTTGTGAGAGACGACAACATAATGATATAAAGTTTTAAAACGTCTTTAATGAAAACCAATGTTGTGTCGCCATTACTTTAAAGTTTATCACATACAAGAAAGGTCACAACGAGGACTCTGTCGTACATCTCTCCTTGCTGCCTCCGTCAAAATCAAAGCCAATTCAACTGGACACTTTATAAATGAAACGGCCCCAACCTAAAAGCTACAGTGTGTACCTTTTTCATATTGAATGAATGTTGATTATATTTAAGCCATTGCCAAAAAAGTTGATTAAGCCTATCAGCTCCTCAAAACTCTCTCTGTATTTTTTAGTATGGCAGCATTTACAAACTGGGGTCGCCCCCTGGTGCAGGAGCTCAAGAAGCGCCCACACAATCTTTCAGTTGTTGATTCTTCTACTAAGAAAAAACCTGTGTTGTTGTAATTACTCAGAATTATTCCACGGGGGCGACAGAAGTTACGCGCTATAGCTTCAAATCTGCAGTAGGGATATACTGTAAACCTTCATTCAGGAAGTGTTACTGCTCAACCACAACATGAACTGAGCTGAGTAGGCAAAGTATCGTGTGTGTGTGTGTGTGTGTGTGTGTGTGTGTGTGTGTGTGTGTGTGTGTGTGTGTGTGTGTGTGTGTGTGTGTGTGTGTGTGTGTGTGTGTGTGTGTGTGTGTGTGTGTGTGTGTGTGTGTGTGTGTGTGTGTGTGTAATTGTCGAGCTCATATCTCACATTGACTGACAGTGCACCCCGAGGGGAAGCTACTGCCAGGGTTTGTTGTTAGTCCAGTTATACATTGTTTGTTCAGGGTCTTGGGGCCAATCAATGGCGACCGACCGTGGTGGAAAAATTAGTAAAAATGTAAAGCAGGAATGATCGCTCGGGGTTCTAAAGGCAAAGTGGCTGTTTTACTGTACATTTATTTGTTCATTTAAAACAGTGTAAAATCTATGGCATATTTAAACGCAAAAGCGAACACACACAACTTTTAACCCAATTGTCCCTTTTTGGGGACAAATAAAGTGTATCCATTTGAATTGATTGACATCTTCAGTCCTTTAGCAACACTTAACACATTCACTCAGTTACCAGTTGATTAGGTACAACTGACAAAGAATTAGAAACACATCTGGATGCAATTCAATTCTAGGTCAACGTAATAGACTTTTTAATCTAAATGGGCTGTTATATAAGACTGTATTAGTTTAAGCTATATTTACCTA
The DNA here is from genome assembly GCF_949987685.1 of Ammodytes marinus. Classification (NCBI taxonomy): domain Eukaryota; kingdom Metazoa; phylum Chordata; class Actinopteri; order Uranoscopiformes; family Ammodytidae; genus Ammodytes; species Ammodytes marinus. The sequence goes on from NC_137226.1 coordinate 7,036,966, forward strand.
ATGAACTTGCAATTTTGTAACATTGAATTATGCATCAATTAAATCATAAAAGCAAGACGTGAATGCAAATTGAAAGTAGCACCGTCTGGAAGGAGTTGGAGAGGTTTTTCCGGTCATGATTTCATAAAGACATCACTCAATATATTTTGCAGTTGAGTTTGTCTCGGGTTCTGCAGCTCATTTGATTGTGTTGCCATGGCGACCAACCCCAGTGCTAAGATCCAACGGGGCAATTATGGGAACATTACCTCATTACCGAGTGTGGGAGTGTGGTCATAGTTGGTCGGAGGTCGTGAGGATATGAAACCGCCATTTATTTCATTCAAAATTTGTGTGTGTCAGAGAGAGAGAGAGAGAGAGAGAGAGAGAGAGAGAGAGAGAGAGAGAGAGAGAGAGAGAGAGAGAGAGAGAGAGAGAGAGAGAGAGAGAGAGAGAATGGGAGGGACTGAGTTAGGCTGCATGAATCTTACTGGTATGATAAATGTTCATTGCTGCACTTTCTTTAAATTGTGTTTTAAAAGAAAGGAATTTGATTCTGATTCTGATGAATGGAGAGAGCGAAGCAGTGTCTTGGCCTTGCAAAGATGCCACAGAGAGACAGATAGACAGACACATTTATGACTCCTGGAGGATAAAACGTTTTGTCTGTCTGTCGCCCTTTTCATGGCATTTCTCAGCAGATTCCCCTTCACATTTATGGGCCCGTTTATAGCTCCTTAATGTGATTCGCAGCCTGTCCTTATGGCTGCAGTGCAGTGCCTAGTGGATTGGCGGCCATTACGGCTCTACTAAGGGGTTTTCAGAGATGACCCGGGGCGCGGATGACATCATCATAAAGTCTCATTTTCGATTCGCCAGAGTTTTTCCCGAAACCTCGGGACCGCAACGAGGTGGCAGAGTTGGAGTGCCATCATTTTCATCTCAGCTGAGTTACCGGGTTTTTCTTGGGCTATAACTTTCCAGATAAGAACTTTACCAGCAGCAATTATAGATAGGAAAAAAATAATTATTGTAAAATGTTTCTGAATAGATTTGCATGTATTTTGAAACGGATTGCATTTAACAATATGTCTGATAATCTGTTGTTTTCCCCATTGCTTCACTGAATTGAATGTAATGTTATCTTCGGTGACATCATCCGCCACTCTGCTTTAGGGGATAGACTGACACACAAGCCACACTGGGACAGGTCTAATCCCTGTGGTCAAATTAGGGATTTAAACTCTCGAAAAAAACTCCATAACATTGTCTGTGTTTCACTGTAAGCACGCACGCACGCACGCACACACACACACACACGCGCACATACGCAGACACACACACACCCACACACACACACACACGCACACGCACACACACACACACACATTTCTGTTCTGCTACTCTGGTGGGGATCATCAAAACAAATTACAAACTTTACCTATGATCCTACAAGTCACTGAAATACTTACTTTACTTTGATAATTTGGATACCATATTTATATCTGTACTTAAAGAGGACCTATTATACTACTTTTCTGGTCTTAATTTCTTGTTTTACACTGCTATAGAGCAACCTGACACGAATCACATCACAAAAAACTTTGTAGATTTTCGGGAAACTCTTTCTCTTATTTTGGCGATCCAGCACGTCCTGTCAACACTTGAGTGTGTGTGCTTCGGCAATCTCCGCTCCCTCCGCCTGTGCATCGGCCATCTCCGCTACCCTCCCCCCCCCTCTTGCAAACCCCACTCCGTTGTGATTGGTTACCTTCCTTCCGGAACACTTTCAGTGGCGGGAAGCGCGAGCATGGACCTATAAGGGCGCGAGGCAGACGCGAACAGGGAAGTGACAGCATTACCATACATGGAAACATCCGCGTGGTCACGTCACAAATTTTTATGCGACGTCACGAATTATGAAAGGGTAGACCGCTTTGAAGACGTGACTTCTCGACTGGCTAGAATAGTGTTTAGTGCTCTGCACAGACACCCCAGACGGTCAGCAGGGAATACGTCGAAATGCATGTAAGTCATTATTTGATAATTTAGTATGGTTAAGCATGACTATGAATCATCATAACAACGTTTATAGGTCATAAAAGTCAAAAAGCATCATAGGTCCTCTTTAAATTATTTAGCCACTTAGCTTAGCATAAAGGCTTGAAACAAGGTGGAACAGATAGCTTGGCAGAACAGGCAGTAACCAAAGTATAAAAATGACAACTTGCTGACTATTTCTTGGCCAGGGGCAGTCACTTCCCCCGACTTCTTTCTGTTTCCAGTTTCACAGTAATGCCAAGCCAACAGGCTGCTGGCTTTAGTTGTTGTATTTATCTTACAGGAGAGTGTTCATTTAGCCAGAGTGGTATCGATCTTTTTTCGTCTGGTGTTGAACTATTAAACTAAACCCAACCCCTTAACAGCCATTGAAAAAGTGAGGACCATCCAAAATGTCATAACGTTCTTGAAATATTCTCTCCGTCAAGGTCTAAAAGAAAATGTACTCACAAGGATAGAAGCACAAGTTACACAACACACACACACACACACACACACACACACACACACACACACACACACACACACACACACACACACACACACACACACACACACACATCCTAATCCTCTAACTCCTCCTTCCCCCATTCACACAGCCCTACTCATCACTCACCATTACATCATGCAATTAAACTTGAACATGGGAACACAGTGTGACTCAAAATTGATCTCCCCTCAACACAACCCTATACACTGGCAAAATAAAAATTATGTAAGAACCTGTAGATTTTTGCGATTAATTTCTTGGAACGAATACCGTCCGACCCTTGCGACAGACAGCGCCAGAGCCTACGCCCCAACCAGACCAGATCAGACACCATAATGGACTGAGTCGCACAAGTGATGGATTATGGGTAATTATGAGTCTACCACAGCCCCCTTTAGAGAACACTTAGTATCAAGTCTCTATTTGGGAAGACTTTATGAATATTAATTGTTTTGTTCATGAATCACAGGTATCTAGGTGAAGGACTCATTAGGGTGGAACTCATTTTGACAAAGAGGCGCAGCTGCTCTGGAGGCAAAAGTAGGTTGAAAGCTCAATGGACAAAGGATTTGAGATTGATCGGCCAAGAAACTTGGAGCTGAAATTCATTAAAAGTTAAAAATGTTTTACACTCTTTTTTTCTTTTCTTTTTTAATCTCCTAGACAAATACAGCTATACAAATATGCTGACATGCTTTTCAGATGTTGTGTTTACCAACCTCTCGATTATAATGAAGTAATTAGTATTATTAAAACATAATCGGAAAAAAATGGACCCATTCCCATTAATTAAGCCGATCCCATAAACAAACAGAACAATAATCCTGGCATGCCATTGCTGGAAAGTGACTCGATCCCCATTTTGCATCAATGCAAATGTATGAACAGAGGATTACAACTTTACCAACAATATTATTAGAATTTTGGGTCCACAGGCTAACAGAAACATCACTATGTAATAGTATAATGCAGGGAATTCCCACACACTTTAAATTACATCCTAATACAAACATACAATCATACAGTTGAGTCAATATAACGTTAGTGAACAGAAAATCCCCTGCAGGACTTTTGTATTACACTGGCTACTCATATGATGACAAATGGCAAATTAATAAGAATTTCTCCCACGGGAACCTCGTAAATTCAAACTTTAAGAAACCATTCATAAGAACCACTGCGGAGACATTATTTGGTTATCATCAAAGACAGAGCAAGGTCATTGTATCTGGTGTAGCCCCTTTAAAGGTTCCCTATGGAGATTATGAAACAATTTTTTATTATGAAACTTAATTTTGTTTGTATATCTAGCCTGTCTACCTGTGACTTTCACACAAGGATGTACTGTATGTGGGTGACACAAGGCCTACGGTTTCACACTGTTTCACATATACTGACAAATGATGGCAGTGACGCGCCAAGACACATGGCAATGCACTATAATTGAGTCCTAGCCAATATCAACAATGTATGCAATAGTTTGAAAATATTCAGCTTATTAATGTTTTATATGGAAAGAAATGCATTTGGCGTGTATTTTTGGCCTCAATGATACAATGTGCTAGAAATACAACATCATAATACATCTAACTTGTAAAAATTCCGATAGAAATTAAAATTTTTAGTGGCCTTTGTCTATATAACTTTTTCTTTCAGCAGCATCATTTTGGCATTTATATTGACACATATTTCTTGCATAGCCCCTGCATGACCTATGTCTACATCTAGGCAATATTGTCGCTTACATTCATACATACATACCGCATTGTAATAAGGTAGCTCTCACTGATTCGAACAGATCAAGGGCAAAAGAGTCTCTCACAGCCCATATAATGCTTGGAGTAGACAGTGCGAGACGCCCACAGGGTTGGACTCCTTGGCCAGTTCTCACTTATTAAGATGGCAAGCTGAGCACACATCCAGACAGCCCTGGGGGAAGAGGATGTTTAATATGGTGGTGGTGGGTGGGGCAAAACACTTCAGTATTCCTCAGGATATAGAGAGGGGTTGAGGGGGGTTGATGTATTGTGTGCACGTCGGCAAAAATAGGAAGAAGTTAAGAACAAAACTATGATGAGTTAGACAGGGTGTCATGGGAAGATCTTAGCTTATTTTTTGTTTTTTTGCTGCTGCCTTGTTAGTATTTCAGTGCTGTTGTGAAGATTTTTTTTTTAAATCTTGAGGAAGGGATTTTTGAAGGTGTAGGTCATGCAGGGTTTTTGAACATCTTTAAAAAATTGCTTTGAAAAGGTAATACGAGGAACTTTTAAATATTTCCAAACAGTCAAATTTTTCCTCTGTTAATCATTAATTACATGTAACAGCAAACGAGACCATCAGTGCAAAGAATGCTATTTTTAAATAGTTTTTCTTAATGCCTTTGTCATGGGTACGCCCATCTAGGAACAACAGCTGGCGTAGTAAAAACACCACCGCTTTTGTCCAAAGAGGGTGCAAGAATGAACACAAACTGAAAAATCCTCAGAGCACCTTTAAGATAAAAAGAACAAGTGAAAAACAATATGTGTACTACTTCCACCCTGATTTATAGTGTGAGTGTGCCATTTCATTGTAAACATCGCTACGCTACTGGGTAGAAACTGAGTCGATAAACAGATAATGGCATTTCTAGAGGAAACAAACACCAAACATGCCGGTAATCAACCCCTACCTCCCTGCAGACTGTAGGCCTATGTGTGGACTGTGTGAATCATTGACCCCAAAACAAGCACCAAGCTGATCAATGTCCCATGTGAATGAGTGTGACATTACTTCCTTTGGGCGACTGGCAGCTATGGCACGTGTCCACAGCAACAACACAAAGGCAATGCGACCATTTCTGTGCAGCAAATCGTGACCGGTATTTTTTTTTTTGAGAGGCTTAACCTTAGGGTGTTGTGAAGAGAATATGGCAGAAAGGTGTGAGGTCGTAGTAGTAGTGACCCTTTGGAAATCAGTCTAAAAGAAACGGATGGAGTAGGAACATGAAATGGCCAGCTCACTAATTCAGTAGTAACAATCAGCAAACAAAAAAGCTCCAATTGCTAACGCCTATCTTTAGGAGAATTTACTGAATCTACGGTGGACAATAAGCTAGTTACTAAAGATGGCCTCATCCACCAGTGCCTCAAGTCTTTCCACAATATCAAGTGATGTGGTGAAGATGTATTTAGTTATTTATTCTAAAGTACCTCTTCTTTGTCTTCCAACAGGTGCATTTTCCCCAGGACACCCACAGTATATATAAAAAGGGTTAGGCAGTTTGCCAGTTCTGTGTGTGTTGTTGATGTTTTTTATAAAAGTGATTGCAGTGACAAAATCAATTCTTTCAAACCAAATATTGTTACTTTAAAAACAAATTTACCGTAACAAAAAAATCAAAAAATCTGAATCCCTTAGATTTGAGAAGCTGCAACCAGTAAATGTTTGGCATTTGTGCAAGATAAACTGACTCATCAAAAATGTTTGGCAATGGTTCTCTTTCAAATCTTAATAATCCAAATCCTAAATAGATGAGAACCACCCACTGCTCTAGGAGCATTGACAGTCCCTAAGCAGCTAGCTTCTACAATTCCTTTTTCCTTTTTGGAGAACCCACCAGTCTCTGTAGACAGCCACCTGACCCCGTCATATTGGAGGTGAGGGTAATGAATTTTTTGTGCTCCCAGCAATAGAAGAAAAACCTTAAAAGAAGAATTCAGCAAGGGCAAGAAAATAACTCCCTCTTTAAAAAATCAATAGAACATGTTGGCAAGACTTTTCATGTACAGGGTCCCCCACCCCTTTTAGAAAGGAGTGCTGATGGAAAATCATGATGAGAACAGATGAAGATGAGTTCTTAAGTATTTTTCCAATGCTGCGAATATCATTCCCTTTTGTTGCCATCGACATGGGGAGAATGCAGACATCTTAAAGACGAACAGTGTAAAAAACTTGGCAAATACAACCAAAACTAACTAAGTTTAAGTAGTTTGACAAAAAATCATGCAGTCACACAAAATGATAAACACACCACCACACATTCTAGTGAGGCGAAAGTGATAATTGAGGGGGATTCTTTTTGTGTGTGTGACTATACTTTTAAGGAGTATTCCGCATAGTATGCCTTTTAACTAGATTTTTCCAGAGCTGTCAACATTTCATAGTCGCTATTGTAGTTTCTGGGTTCTGGTGGTGGTGTGGCGTGATGAAAGAAGTTGACAGCTGACGCAGGTTTGAGGAGGCTTTCAGGAACAGCTTAATTTATTTAACACAACAAATCTCATACTGCAGTAAACGAAGCCAAATAAAAGTCAGAGTAGTTTAGCCAAATTGAAACAGAGGAAGGTACAAGACTGATCCTGGTCAAACGTAAAAAGCCCCCCGAAATGCTGTTTGCTCGTTATCTTATTCAGGGGTTCAGTAAGTTGATTGGTCGTCAAAGACGACCTTCTTTGTGGTGATTGGTCAGTTTTAATTATTGCGCAATCACCACTTCTAAACATCTGTGGAATAGATTGACAGAGGCGATGCCTAGGCTGGCGTCTCCAGGTCTGGTCCTTGACCAGTAATACCAACAATTTTGGACAGTTGTCATATATTATACCCTTTCCTGATGGGTGGGAAAAGCCCGAATCCGGCTTGTGCTAACTCAAATCTATAAAACAGTCATGCAAGTGTCTGTCTTAACTTAAACACAGATAAGGTGATTTAAAGAAGCTCAGTCCCTGTCCAGCCAATTTACGCATTCCTACAGAACAGGGGGATTTGGCAAACTGTTAGGCCTTTCAGCCAGTCTACAGAAATGTGCTTTAAGAAGTTAATACACTACATTCCCCACTCCGAGACAAATTAATGTCTCGCAAAAAGATACAAAAACACATTTCAATGATTGGCATTCGTTAGACATAACTGCAGTTCACAAGTTGCTGTTCAGAAGAGACCTCCACAAAAAAATTAAACTTCTAAGATCTTCAGAGTCCTAATTTGAACTTTGACTTTGGGGATTAAATGTATTATCTATGTCCTATTTACTCTCCATCACATTACTTTAGGCTTAAATTAGACTAGAAAGCTAAATGCTTAATTCTTTATAAAGATCAAATTCGGCTACTCTTAGCCTACTTGCAAGACTAAAAGGCACGCTCTTTCCAAATTCAGGAAAGTTCAATGGAGTGGCCATAGTCCTGCAAATAAGCTGATCTCCTAAGCCAAAACCGTCCCGTCTAGACAAGCCGTAAAAAGGATTTTAGGAGACCTTTCTTGTCCAACGTGAAGAGTCCGCACCTGTTTAAGTCAATTAAGGTGGGGAAGCTCCTTTTAATTTTAACAATTATCATTATCCATTAACCTAAGATTAAATGACCATGATCCAATCGGTCATTAGAGTCTAAACCTATTTTAGAATATTATCAAAAAAAACACATGTATTAAAGAGTAAACCAGATTAACCTATTATTATAAGATTATTGATGAGTATATTTGCATAAAACTTTAAAGATTACATTACAGTCATAACCGCCATATCACAGGTTACAACAAGACAATATAACTTCAACATTGTAACATATACCAATGTACATAAGAACATAGATGTGTATTTCATTCTGTATGATAACCAAACTCCTTCTTAAGCAGCGTTGCCTTCTGGTGCGGGGGTTCTTAGTGTCCTTTATACCCTGAACCAGTGTAATCTCTCTCAGTCCAAGCTCTGTCCAGGGTCCAACCATCATAACCTTAGTCCATGTTTGAGTCTCTCAGTCCATTCACTTGTCCATTTTTGGTTCCCTGGACAGGCATATAATCCTCCCCATCACACTGAAAAGAGAGAAACACAACCACCAGTACCTTTGCCAATAAAGAACATCCCGTGTGTAACAATTTCTTATGTGTTAAAGTCAAAATTTGATTCCGGGATCAGAAGCAGTGCACTGACTGCTCTTTAATTTACTTCCCATTCAAGCAATTTAACACTATTTACTTTTAATTTCAAAAATTCCAGAGCAGATTTCAATTACATTTTTTAAAATTTGATAAAGGTATGTATTTATTTATTTGTCTAAACCCCTCCCCCCTTGTTAAAACTGAATCTCATTCAAAGTTTGAACAAATCTGCTCCTGGCAACGCTGCTGCTATTCATAGGTGTAGAAAATAACACAGCAGTTGTTGCAACCTAATGTCACTCTCTGTAATACAAACATCAGACAACAAACATACATCCAAGATCAAACAAATCTGATTATCCAATAACAACAATACGTACACGGCATTGTCAAGCCGTCCACAAGCTGAAGTCCTTCCTCTAGGGGATGCAGTTGGTGTCGCAGCTAAACTGCACAAGATGCTGTGGTGCTGCTGTTGACAGCCGATGATGTTGAGCAGGCAGAGTTGATTATATGATGTTGTAGCCAGCCGTTCTGGAAGTGGCCACCAGGTGATATTTCTTAGTGTGTACTAGCAGCTTGCTTCCATTGAGTCCCAGTCTGACAATTTGCTCCTCCCCCCTCCAGCCTCCGTTTTGCTCAGTGGGACAGAGAGACCTCTCTGTCTTCACACACCTGACTGTACGTATCCTACGAGAAATGAAAGTGTTCTTCCACAAACATAGTTAAAAATTGCAAACAACATTTGTTAAAGGGATCCAACGCTGTGTTCCCGGATCCAAGATGGAAAGCTGCAATTCTCAAACCTTGTTAACAACAAATAAAGTTACACAGACATTGATCAAGGCCATAAGATTATAAAGGACCGGTCCACAAACATGCAAAACATGCAACTTGACATATGACAAATGACAAACAAACAATCAAACAAACAAACATGCAACATGTACCCCGCAGGCCTGAATTACTCACCAGCCAATGTAGACCCGGGGGTTTCTTCGAGCTCACCACATTCAACAGCCTAACGTAAAATCAACTCCTCACAATTTTCTCAAGGGGAACACCAAGTCTCCATCCGTGTTCACCAAACTTACAAACCTCCTGTCACTTGAAGAAATTACAGAAACATATGACATTACTGACTTGATAACCATGAAAAAGATATCCAGATCCATTTGTATTTCACATTGGTAAAGAAACCAAAGCAACCTTGTGCACATTACTTCTACTCTAGTTAAAACTGAAACGCCTTGTCAAAATGACCGTACCTACATGTGTTTAACCTTAGCACATCTTACTGAAAGATGTTGCACTGTGACAGCTGCCTACTTAATAGTGGTAGTGAGTTCTACAATACTCACTTTGGCTCGTCCTATTAAAAATACCCTCGCAAGTCCAAGTATCATATTTGATACATGAGGTTTGAAACCTCTACACCAGTGTTATTTCATGGAAATTTTGTCAATTTCTGAAAAGGCAAGTGCAAGATAATCTTCCGAAAAGTAACTGACACTGCACTACAACTGTTTACTGAATAGATACAAATGCAACCTCACCTAATGTTTCATTACGCAGTTCATAGTACAATTGTGTAAAAAAGATAAGATAAAAGATAAAATTGATCCAGAAGGTACACAAATAAAAAGCATATCCAAATTTGTCAATTGTCAGTATTCCATTCCACAAGGCAGCAAATCAAATATCCGAATTAGGTAGGTTTAGAGTAGAAATGGTTATGATCAAACAAAAAGTTGCCGGACTAACTGAGATGCTCTCAGAAATCCTCTAAATATATCCTGTATCCTATCAACATAATGATGTAATCCGCTATAAAATTGATATTTCCCTGTATTAGTTACTCAACAAGTGCTCAAAGGACTACCTAATTGAATGGGTTAATGATGACATGTACGATATGTTATTGTGAGGGCAGCATTATTTGTAGTGCTGTATTTCTACAATTAACCTCTTGTAATCTTGCTCTAGTCAATGTGTCAATAAGTGACACTCACCATTGTCTTCTATATGAAAAGGTTGGGTGGTCTTCTCTTAAAGAGAGACGTGATGCACATTGGCATATTTTCATATATAAAGCCTTGACTGGAAAGCTACCACTCTATTTGACAACAATGCTGCATATTTCAGATGGGCTTTATCATACCCGCTCAACTGAAATGCTCATGTTATATGTTCCATACGCCCGGTCTGACCTTGGTAAAACTGCTTTTAGCCACAGTGCCCCTGACTCCTGGAACAGCCTACAACATCAAATTAAAATAAATACACTCATAACTGTTAACCAATTTAAAGTTATTATTTTGAATCAGCCCCACTCCAATTGTAACTGTTTTATTTAGGCTATTGTTCTGTTTTATTCAATCGATCTGAATGTTTTAATTGTTGTTGTCTCTATGTAAGCTTGTTGTGTATTCTCATTGTATATCGTGTATCTGTAATTGTCTCGACGTCATTGTAAAAGAGGGTAACCCTCAATTGATCTTTCGAGAATAAATAAAGGAAAATGAAGTCAAGAGACTCCTAAAACATAACTGTAGTGTAGGTGGAATGTTTAATGGGGTCAACCCAACTGGGTTTACCTGTCTCTTTGAAGATATCTAGTTCCTCACTACAATATAAACAGAAGACCAACTGTTTCTCTGTTTTCCAGTTATCCCTGAGGCCAGTCCAAGCAAACCCCCCTCTCCTGAAGAGGCATAAATTACAGTCCCATCCCGGGCGGTCTCCCTGCCGGTTTCTGAATCGACTTTACTCTGTGACTCTGTTGTTTTGTTTTACTGTATTAGCACCATAGTGATACAATGTTAAGCTCATATTTGCAAATTGCTATTACATTTATCTTAATATTATGAATATTTAGTTTAAAATCAGTCATTTATTACATGTTTCAGCCTATGTACCGGGTTAACATGGTCATGTTATACTTTAGAACTCTTGTGGTTCCCCAACCTGTAGTTTATCTGCAATCATCAAACATTAATTGCTCTAATATTAATCCTCCATATCTTTGTTTTTGTATTATCATTTTTAGTTTTGTATTACCTTGCACCCTATCAATTAGTAGACTCCTAAACACTACCAAAGCATATTTTGCACTGGAAGATGATGTCATTACTCTAAAGAGCATGCTTCCCTTTAGTCAGAGGCAGATAGTCAAACATTATAATTAAATTAGAAAAAGCGTGGAAACAGCATGTGGCTTTACTTGTCAATCTCTTCAAAAACTACAATTTAAATTACATGAAACTTTAAAGAAACCGAGGTGTCTTTGAAAGCATGAGAAAAATCATAAGTGAAATATAAACCTTCCTTTCCCTCATTATGTGACTCCTCTCTAACGGAAACGCTCATTTAATCTTGATTCATGCCTTGACAATCATAGATCGTCCCATAAGATTTAAGTACACATTGCATTTTTAGATTTAAGTGTGTTGACTTTATCTGTGCAACCTCAATTTATCCAGTGGCAAATTGCTCACCTCAGATTGATCCAACTGGGGTTCACTTCATCACCATACTGCGCTCTCTCCCAGAAGCTACTTATTCAGTCTTTATGCCCGAGTTATTTTGGCTACAGCTGTGCATCTTCCAGTGTCCATTTTTCCCATGGCACAGATTTACTTCCAAGTGTCTTAACGCCTCATGATGTCATAAAACACCCTCCAAAGGGATGCCTTGTCCAGGCATGTGGGGGAGTGCTGGTGTGGAGGAGGGTTGGTGCAGGAGGAGAGAGTGCGCTTTGGGAACAGCTGTTGTCTGCTCTGATCATCTCCTCATCTTTTTCCCAGACTTTGTGCTTGGAGTATGTGTGGACAAAGTTCAGTTGGCCTTTGGTGTGAGAGGTGGGATCCACCACTGTTGGTCCCCCTTCCTGTGACTGGCCCTGCGGCCCATGGCTGAGGAGGTTGGGCACGTGTGTTGAGAGAATGAGCTTTGGGTGGTGAAGTGGAATCCAGTTTTTGGAGCAATCTGCAGAAAGAAAATCTTGCAATGCATACCTCGGCGAAAAGAACACAATTAATTATCAGGCTTACTTTTGAGGTCTCATAAGGAGACAATAATGTTGTACAGATTAAATAATTAACTAACTTCATTAAATTTCCTCCTATCAACTTCAGGGAGTGGTAGTGTAAATGATTTACTGAGTGTATCAACCAATTCCTAAACTCACCTTTATTTAAATACATTTGTTGTTTTCCAGATCATTAATTGACTAAACCATTTTAAGTGTTCCTTCTATCTAGAACTAAACATGGAAACTGTCCCTCTGCTCGCCTGAGACCCTCCGCTTCTGTGGAGTCTATTGTAAACACGCGCCTCCTGCTTGAAAAAACAGAAAGAGAAGTTTTAACTGCAGGCATCAGATTTATGTTCAGGTTGTCACAGTCGATTTCAATACAGTCCTTCTATTGGAAAAACAGATTTTTCTCATTCTTTCAAAAATTTACTTTTGTCAAATTACTCTTAGATCAATCAGGAGTTTAGCACTTCCAAAACCCCAAATGAAATTGCCACATCAAATCCACACGCTGCTTGTATACTCAATGCATTTCTTGCTACCTACTCAAATGTAAAACAAGTGTTTATCCTAGACCACATGGTTCTGTGTATTATAAGTATTACTTTGGACATTATGATTTCATATCTGAACAGTCATAGTCATTATTTTCTCTCTATAAGTTTATGGCTCTTTGTAACCCTGTCACGTCTGCAGCTTTTTAATATCGAAATGTTCAGCTCCTTTTTCCTTTAAGCTATTTAGACTATTTGAAATAATCAGGTTTTTAATCCATTCTCTACAATAAGATTTTACCATAAAAGTAAGCTTTCAAAGCCTCTGAAACTTTTGAGTGTTATTTCTCCTCCTGCATAGCTACCATCAGATTTTCTAAAAATTGTCATATATTTCCCTAACACAAGTGAATTTGCAAAGGTCCTGACATGGGCAGTCAACAAATCTCTCCTAAAGAGAACAATCTAAATATATCACTCATGATCAATTATAGGCACGTATCTAATCTTCCATTTTGAAGCAAATCATTAAAAAAGTTTGTTTATCCACAGCTAACTAACTACTTGGCAATGAACAACTATTTCAATATCTACCAGTCAGGTTTTTGACAAACCACAGCACTGATACCACTCTGGTTAACTTCTTGAAGACATCCACTTTAAACACAGTCAACGTTTTTTACTTTATTTTTATGCATCAAATATCTCTATCCATATTTTATTTATCCTATAGAAACAGTTTATCATCAATTCTACAATGGGTTTGTATTTTAGTCCTTATAGAAAATTGTACTATCCTACTGTACCTTTTGTCATACAAGTTTTCAAATATTTTCATTAACTCTTTTTATTGTCTATTACACCTTTAACTCCTCATACCTAATTTGTATCTCAAAACATAAATACATCTGTCACCTTTCAGAACCTATACAACGTTTTATGCCTTCATCTCTCAATTATTACTACAAGCTATAACAAGTGTACCGCGAATACTACTTCCAAATCACTTCAAATGTCAATCATCTTCATCATCATTAACTTTTTGCATTTCTTTTTCAACACTTTTTAGCATCAGCTTTCTCAAATTGTCTCCTGGATATAGCTATAGATAGCTTCTTCTAGTTTCTTTTTGTATTATGTCCTAAAGGTTTAGGCAAGCTATGGCCTATCCTTCCCCCCTACTCTTTTTTTTTTTTTTTATTATTTATTGATTGATTTATTTATATGTCTATCATTACTTACTGCCATAGCAATTCCAACATACAATCCGACATGTGGACACCTGATCAAAATACCCACAGTCAGCCATCAGAAATCACCATCAGAAATCAGCCTATATTTCCTCCCGAAAATAGAACTGATAACACAGCCATAATTTGGAGAATACCCATCCATCTTCGGAAAGAGTAATCCGCGACAAAACAGTTCTGGGAAGGAACTACTTCCCTTTTTAGAGCAAAAGACGGACAGATTATTTAAACATAAACCTTGTATTCAACATGCAACTGCAGGTCGCAATGAGAGCGTGCAAGGAGAAAACAGAAGCAAATCAAAGTAGTTGCAGGCCAAAAGAATAACCCAAAATCCTAAATAGGCATATCACAGAGGGCTACACACTCATGCCAACATAAAATAATATAGCACGCTGCTCACACACTTCCCAGGTCGGCCAAAGGATGCCGATTCATGGGACACACGCATCATGAGATTAACACAGTTGTTTAGGTCAACAAGGTAGACATGCACACAACGTAAAACATGCGTCAACACAAGAATATGAACGAATCAAAATACGGAACAACAAGGAAACATGAACAATTAACAACCATATTATCAGGAAACAAATGACAAATGTCACATTGAGCATAATTCAAACACATGAGCGTTCTCATAGCCAAAGCAGCCAATGTGTACATGTAGGCAGGAAGCAACGCTGTGTTAGTAGGCTATCACACATGCAAGTGAAACAACACACCAGCATGCAAACCCTTCCTATGTCTCTGAAAGGTCATTACATTTATAAATCCCATTAACTTATCACAATATAGGTCTATATTACAACCAGACAATGCTTAAACATAGAACACACAGCTACTGCTCAAAGCACGCAACAAACTAACAGTGCTTAAAGCACACAGACGAAACATCTACAGCTTGGAGCTCGCAACAAACTAACAATGCTTAAAGCACACAGACAAACAGACACACAATTAAGCACCATACTGAAACTCAAGACTGCGCACACAAACATCAACTTCAACACATATATCCTCTGCAGCTCTTAATTCTCCGTAAGCCAGCCGTTACCTTACACGTCAACATAAATCAAAGAAAATGGAGAACAATTTAGCTAAAACCTCGTTGGCCAACCGTTATCTAAGCTTTGTAAGCCAGCCGTTACCTTACTCGTCTCTATGTAAGCCAGTAGTTACCTTACTCGTCTCTATGTAAGCCAGTAGTTACCTTACTCGTCTCTAAGTAAGCCAGTAGTTACCTTACTCGTCTCTATGTAAGCCAGTAGTTACCTTACTCGTCTCTAAGTAAGCCAGTAGTTACCTTACTCGTCTCTATGTAAGCCAGTAGTACCTTACTCGTCTCTAAGTAAGCCAGTAGTTACCTTACTCGTCTCTATGTAAGCCAGTAGTTACCTTACTCGTCAACAAAAATCAAAGAAAAAGGAGAACATTTCAGTTGAAACCTCAACCGGTATCTAACACGCCAAATTAAAAAATTTAGATGAGAAGAAGTTGTCTTAATCTCATTCGTTTTTGTGCACGTCAAATTAAAAATTTAAAATGTATCTACAACCTAAATAAAATATGCATTCCTCTGTTTTTCTTTTTATTGGTTAAATCGAAACAAAATACTAAAATAGACAGCATCCTCGTTCATCCAACCAAACCACCAAAGCAGTCCCCGCAGCTATGGTAATTAATGCCTAGAGACAGGGGAGACACAGACGCTCCCCACCGGGGGCAAGAGCAAAGCACCACAGGGCAAAAAGGGAGCTCACCTCAAGCCGGGTAGGAGCAGGGCTTCGGCCCCCGGTCGCGGCAGCGTCTCCCCTGTGTCCAAAAATGGCTCCGTGTTCAGTGACGTCACTTTGTAGTTTCTGGGTTCTGGTGGTGGTGTGGCGTGATGAAAGAAGTTGACAGCTGACGCAGGTTTGAGGAGGCTTTCAGGAACAGCTTAATTTATTTAACACAACAAATCTCATACTGCAGTAAACGAAGCCAAATAAAAGTCAGAGTAGTTTAGCCAAATTGAAACAGAGGAAGGTACAAGACTGATCCTGGTCAAACGTAAAAAGCCCCCCGAAATGCTGTTTGCTCGTTATCTTATTCAGGGGTTCAGTAAGTTGATTGGTCGTCAAAGACGACCTTCTTTGTGGTGATTGGTCAGTTTTAATTATTGCGCAATCACCACTTCTAAACATCTGTGGAATAGATTGACAGAGGCGATGCCTAGGCTGGCGTCTCCAGGTCTGGTCCTTGACCAGTAATACCAACAATTTTGGACAGTTGTCATATATTATACCCTTTCCTGATGGGTGGGAAAAGCCCGAATCCGGCTTGTGCTAACTCAAATCTATAAAACAGTCATGCAAGTGTCTGTCTTAACTTAAACACAGATAAGGTGATTTAAAGAAGCTCAGTCCCTGTCCAGCCAATTTACGCATTCCTACAGAACAGGGGGATTTGGCAAACTGTTAGGCCTTTCAGCCAGTCTACAGAAATGTGCTTTAAGAAGTTAATACACTACACTATAGTTGCTTAGAACGTTCAGCAGCTTAATATCATTTGTGAACTTTACCTTTACCGGCATTCATTCTGTATATACAAAGAGACAGAGACATAGATAGGGAGTGAGAGAGAGAGAGAGAGAGAGAGTGAGAGAGAAATTCACAGTAAACATCACCTCTCTCTGTCACCACTTGCTGATCAGCATAAATCTAATTTATAGCGAACTGTGTGCTCTCTCCGTGGTGGATAGGTCCTTGTCATATCGATTCAAAGAGAAAAGCATTTGGCTTTGTTATAACTGTTCCAGGGAAGACTCACTGGAGTGCAGAGTGGAGGTTGTCTGAAGGTATTTATACAGTTAGGAAAGGGAAGAAAGAAAGATCTGCCAAATTCACTCGTCAGCAAGTGGTATAAATCATTGTGTCAGCTCGGAGGCTTTGGTAAGGTCAGGCTGTCATTCTCTTTGTCCCAAAAAAAAGAAAAAGACACATTTGGGAAGCTACAGGGGAAACACACAAACACACACACACACACACACACACACACACACACCCCTGTTTGTACGGCTATACTTGTGAGGACATTCAATGACATAAGGCAGGGCTATTCAATTAGTTTTGAATGGGGGCCGGTTGGTGGAAATGATCCAAAATGAGGGGCCAGAAAAAAATGCCTAAAATTGATGAGCATCACATCAATAGCTACATATACTGTAAAACACTACAACGACAGAGGAGTGCATATATTGTCTTTATTTGATCAAATAGAGTTCAGCAGCTTATCAAAAAAAAATCCCTATTTGATTAACTTAGGTGTCCTGTTGTTTAAGTGTTTAACAATCTTATCAGTTCAGGAAAACACAATAGGTTAACTCTTCAACAGTTTATCAAAATACATAGAAATAAATGTACTCTAAGTGCAACAGCTTATCAAAATACAGGTAGGCCTAGGTTTACTAAGAGTGCAACAGCTTATCAAATAACATATAAATAAATGTAGGCTACTCTAATTGCAACACCTTACAGTGGTTCCTCCCCAAAATGTGTTTGTCAAGGGGTCACTGTCCAGGGTCATGGGAGGCGCGGCAAACATTTTGGCTGTATTTTGCTCAAAGATGCCAATGCACAGTACAGAAATAAACTGCTTATTTGAATACAAAAAAACTACAGACACTGACTTTACAGTTGTGCAATTTTGTTTGCTATGTGAAGGTACAAATTTTGTGCAAACATGCAAAGTTCTACTGGTGCAATATTATGTAGACACACTAAATACAAATAATGGACCATACACATACACTGCGGTACAATCGCGCCCGCAAAGCTGCATACACAGAGCAGCTGATAGAGAAAAGCTTGGAGACACATGTGCACATTTATTTACTGCAGATTGCGGCCTTTCGTGCAGTTATGACCATGCAAAAGCACACATCACACGTGCATAATTGTGTACCACTAAAAAAAAAAAAAAAAAAAAAAAAAGTTTTTTTTTTTTTTTTTCGGTCGGTATTCAAGGCGGGGGCCAGTAAATATTCCTTCGCGGGCCGCACCTGCCTATTGAATAGCCCTGACATAAGGCATTCCCTAGCCCTTTACCCTAACCCTAACCATCCAAACCAAATGACTTACACTCCTAACCTACACCTAGTTCACACCTAAACCTTAAAAACCTAGTGTAATCCCTCACACAGCCCTTTGAAGACCTGTCCCAAATTAAGAACGTGCCAAAATGTCCTCACTCTTAAGGTCTAAAACTCAAATTGGTGTACACACACACACACACACACACACACACACACACACACACACACACACACACACACACACACACACACACACACACACAAACATAGTACCTACAGTATGAGTGGAGGTTTCCCTGGCAGCGACACTGGCGCTTATCTCCCTCTGTATAAGGCTGCAGACTCACAGGAGCCCCGGGTTTTACAATCAAGAGGATGACAAATTCAGATTTGTATGTGGTTCCACAGTCACAGTTTATCACATATAACAGTCTTGTTGCGATTATTTTTTTTTGCATTTTCGGTCACAGGAGAGAGGTAGAGGAGAAATATTTGGCATAGAGATAAGGCTCCCGGGACAGATTCACGCTCTGTACGTTGCAAGTGCATGATAAGCATCCAAAAGAAATAATTGGTGCATGGATGTGCTGTAACGTCAGCCAGCAGCCAAACTGTCCTCACCATGCAGTCTAAAAAAAATAACCACAGAAAGGTCAATTTAGTAGCTGTTAAAAATAAAATGGAAATGAGAAGCTCTACATTTCCACATCATTGAGCAAATAACATATACCGGTGATGAGAGATCATTGAAAAGCTCCAGAACAGACTCTTAATGGACCTTGATGTTAAATTGTATTGTCAACTGATCCCCAAAGTTAATACTCCCTCATTTCATTTCACTCAGAATCACATAGCAGCAAGCTAATGTTGGGATTAGAGTCAATAATACCAATATTTTTTTTTATAACATTTTTGTCTGGTACAAACTAAACCAAACATCTAGAACGATTTTTCACAAGTCTAATTACAGACAACAATTGCATTGTTTTCATAACTTGTTCACTAGAAAGACCACCAACAGTGAAGGCGGGAAAAGTGCAAGGATTCCAAAGTCTGGAGAATACCTTTTTTAATACTTGCATAATTCAACCATATTTTTTCGCTTATTTTCCTTTTATTATATCTTGTTTCAATTTTCCAGTGTCAGTGACTCAGCGCCGAGGAACCTTGATATTAAAGTCTTATCAAACTTTCCACTCTTATTCAAATTCTACTTTTTGGATTCAAGCGTTTCTGCAGAAATGTTTTGTCCTTGATGTTCAAAAGGTGTTCTCTCCGCTCACATCAAAGCAGCTAAAATATCTGTCATTTTCTAACTCGTTTCCTCTTTTTTTCAATTTCCATTATACAGGAGAATGAGCAGCATATTTTACACCTCATTTACTAGAGTTGTGATGGAAAAAAAGGTCTTTGGAACAAATGTAACCTTCTGCCTCTTTGGCAGAAGGTGGAGTCAGCGATTCCGGAGAATGCTTGTTGTCAAAATCACTTTTTTGTCAAAATCATTGAATATCTCTTCATGATCTGCTACCTGTTCGTATACTGTGTGTCAGTGAAAACAATATTTCCAGTGTTAACACCCAGCCCAGCCTCTGTAATCGGTCTGTATTTGATAGTGTGCCGACTTTTTTTTACATACATTTTTTTTTTACACATACCTATGATGTATATTACCAACCAATTTTTTTTCAGCGCACACTCACAGGTGCATGCGTCGACATTTTTCCTTTCTTCTTACAATAGCTCCTTCCCTGGCCATGTTTGAGTGCTGGTGTCTGACCTCTTGAAACCGCACTTTCTACAAGCACATCTTTGACCTTTTGGCTGATTTATTAAGGGGGCTTCCTGAGTGTCTCCACACTTGTACTTAGTATTCAAGTCTCCTCTCAGGGCCCTGTCTTCTTAGGTACTTTCAGCATCCGCGGGGAGTCGAGCAAATGTCATTTTTTTCTCTCTTGGGGAGATAATTGGACTGAGGAACATAGCGGCAGGGATTTTTCTATATGTGCTTACCACTGACAACCCAGGTTAACTGCTGTTACCACGGCGATTCAGCTTACAGGAAATTCTGGAACTTGACAAAGACGATCTGACACATCTGTCGAGGATTTCTTTTTCTCCATTCTTGACAATGTGCTCTCCTCTCCTTCTCCCTTTCTGTCAAGTGACTTATTAAAATTCAGCACTGATGAATATAACAGAGGGTGAACGGATAAGCATCTCACTGGGACGTTTGCCTGAGGTAAAAGTTCCTTTGGCGGTCAGACACTTGACAATGAGTCTGGAGCTCTTCAATGAGTTTGGATGGTACAGCTGAAGCTCCCAATTATTATGGGATACAACATTAAAACTGCTCCGAGGAACTTTCAGTTTATTGTTAATTCTTGCACCCCCTTTGGACAAAAGCGGAAATATTTTTACTATGCCAGCTTGTTGTTCCTGGATGAGCGTACCCATGACAAAGGCATTCAAAAAAACTATATCAAAATAGCATTAACATTTGCACTGATGGTCTCGTTTGCTGTTACATGTAATTCATGATCATCAGAGGAAAAATTAGACCGTTTCAGAAATATTTCAAAGTTCCTCGCGGCACCTTTAAGTACATTTTGCTTTTTCAATCCTCCAGATGTTCATGACTCTTCAATTTATTTTATCACGGGGCTTAATTGTTGACAAAGCAGTTTCAGTAAAAACATTACCACACTGAATCAGAGGATAATCAATATATTGTGCACAAATATGAATCCACTTTGTTCTTTTGCTTTTGCCATTTCCAGTTTATTCTTTGTTTTAATTGTTCACAATGCACAGTGCAAGCTCACAATGTTCTTCTACGGTGTTTGATGCGACGCATTATTGCCACCTAATGTCCTGGCAAGATGTGTCAGTGATTTGCCTATCCTGTTCTTTTATAATGCAGGCTGACAAAAAAAAAACGACAGCGCAACTTGAAGAATCTACTACGACTCATGATTCCAAGCCTTAACTTTCAGTTGGTAGCCCTATAAAATAGGCAGTGCTAAAAAAGCTTTGTGGTGTAGTGACTTTTTGTGTGAATGAAAAAGCATTGAATGATCATATTAATTAATAATGGATAATATGATCGTTAGTGTTTTGCCTTACCTGATCCCAATCAAAATATGTTAGGAATTTAACTTGGGACACTACAGTAGTCTTTAATATTAACTTGCAAACTATTGACTGCAAATGTAAATTGTATCGGCAAAAAGTTAATTGTACATTAATATATTGGCTGTGAATTCTCTTGCCTTCAGAAAACTGCTCCTGGCAACAAAGGAAACAGTGTAGGAATCGATATAAAATAACATCACACTTGGTTTAGACAAAATGTCTCCAGTGAACATAACATCGACATCAGTAATGTGTTTATGGAAAGCAAATTAGTAATCTATATAAACACATTTTGAAAGAGGCGTTGCAAAAGCCATAAAATAAAAGCTTAAAAATCCTTGTCAAGCTCGCAGTTCTTGAGAGCGTCTCAAGAAATTTGATTCAAGGGCTGTGTCTGTTTTAAATTTTGCGTTGTTAAGAAGTTTATTAATTTTTGACGAGCTCTGAATTGAACATATTTCCCCCTGATGTCTCTCTGATCTCTGAAGCAAATGTGTAATTATTTGCCCGTTTGGGAAATTCACTTTCTTTTTGTTGCTCTGACAAGCACTGAAGACCTATATATATGCTCACTCATATTCTGCAAATTGACATATCGTATGAGTAGCCACACTGCGATTTAGTCAAGGTATTTTTTGATGTGGTGTTGTTTTATCCTTTCCTTGTATTTTTATTCCTCGGAAAAAAGCATTTTACTTTTGAGGTGTCGGTATAAGGACTGTTAATGAAAAACTGTGTCTGATTCACATTTCTTCTCCCTACTCCCCCACACTATCTGACCGTCTGATTGACGGACAGGCTTCACTTTTATATCAGCGGGAGGTGGTGAGTTACAGTACATAGAGCACAGTAGTTGATGGACGGTTTATTGGCCTTCCCATATACAACGCTCCATGTAGCCGAGGACATAGTAATAATCTGTTTTATATGTCACAGTAACTTTAGCACTCCAAGGCTATGCTAACTGTCATTAGTTCAAGCCCTTATCCTTGACAGTCAGTGTTGCCTAGAGATGAGATTTATTCAGCTTTGTTTGAAAAAACTTGGTTTCGGGAATAACAAAAAAATAAAAATGTTATACAACTAAGTTTTTACTACTTCAAGGTCAAAAATATAATTAAGAAATTAGTATTTAAATAGTGTTATTGTCCCACATGAATTTTTAACGCCCGGCTGTGTGCAAGTGAGCTGAGGCCCCCTGCTGAGACCCCCCATGTTTCTCAATTTAGTTTAGTTATAAATCCATCAACTGGTTTATTGGAGGTATTTAAACTAGATTACCACACAGGGACCCTCTATAAAGACGGAATTCCTTACTTAATTGTTAAGCAATAAAACGCACCCTTTACAATACACGCTAAGATTGCAGTCGCTTACAGAAACTGATGTTAGCAATTTGAGATGCTGCTGTGTATTTGACTTTGCTGAGTTGTTTTTCTATCTGTAATTTACGACACTCATTTTATGGTAAACACATTTCAATGATCTCCTTACAAACTTAAAAATATGTTCCACTTGATAGCAAAAAACAACAACTCTGTCAAGTTCCTTTTTACTAGCGTTTCCTGAGTAATTTTACCTCATTTAATGTCTGGCAAGAGGTGAACAGATAGGGGAGAGTGGCCTAAGTTGTGCCACTTTTTACTCAAAGTGATTTTAAAGTGAGGCCTTGACAGTAAAGTCTCCAACTCAAATATGTACATATATTTCAGGATGTTCTGCATCCCTGGCAATAAAAACTTTGGATCTGGAATAAACTGTTTAAGAAATATAGCTTTCGGAAAATAAGTTGTCTTGTGGCACACACAACTTGCCCCCGGTGTGGTGTAAGTTGTGCCACAAGAGAGAATTCCATGGGGTAAATTGTGCCATTTATATATATCTCATAAACTGTAATGCAAGACAAATCCACAAGACAATTACTTATTTAAGGTTTATTTAAAGTAAATAAAGTAAATATTTTACAAAGATTGAAGATAATTTTTCTTAAACAAGGCCTCGAAGATCTAGGGGGTTTTGCCTGCAAAGCTCACAATGACAAAGTCACCATCATCATCATCTTTCTGGCCATCTGAACTCTTGTCAGTGGTGTCGTTAA
Organism: Ammodytes marinus; assembly: GCF_949987685.1. Taxonomy (NCBI): domain Eukaryota; kingdom Metazoa; phylum Chordata; class Actinopteri; order Uranoscopiformes; family Ammodytidae; genus Ammodytes; species Ammodytes marinus. The sequence goes on from NC_137226.1 coordinate 7,060,446, forward strand.
GTGGAATGGAGATGTCAGTCTCTTCTGAGCTACTGTAGACGATCACGTACTTTTTGGTGACCAGCGTATACAGCCATGCAACTGGCACCACTTTTAGAAATGTACTTTGCACTAGTTGCTCCGTACTTGTGGAACCAACTGCCACCTGACAAATGTGATACCCCCTCCATTTCTGCCTTTAAATCAAGGCTCAAAACCCATATGTACACCCTGGCTTTTCCTCCCCATTAACTATCTTACCTCTGCACTACTATCTTTGTTTATATGTGGATGTATGGGCTTTATGTCTTTTATTTTGGTTATTGTTATTTTACCTTCATTGTTTACCTACTGAATGCACTATGTACAGCACTTTGGACAGTGCAAACCATCATAAATGTGCTTTTATAAATACATTTTACTTACTTACTTACTTACTTACTTACTTACTTACTTACTTAACTCACCTAGGCCCTTTGGCACAAATCACCCCAACCCCAGACATTTGGATAATAAGCATGATGCAGCAGTTTAGGGCTGACATCGTGCTAACTGTATAGACTCAAAGTGTAGCATACTAAAGCACTAAAACATGTGTCAAATGTTTTCAAACTTGTCTATAATTGTTCAGACACAATAATGGAAATTTTACTTTAAAAGGCAAAACACAGTTTTTTGAGCTTAAATGTGCTTATATTTTATTCCTTGTGTCTCCCTTCTTTACATGATGAGTCAAATGGATGGCTCTTCTTAAATATGTGGTCACATTTCCAATTTCTTCCATGGTTTTCTAGAAACACGGGGTGGCACAACTTCCCCACCGGCACAACTTAGGCCACTCTCCCCTACTAAGAATAAGTGGACTTTTACAAAGGTCAATAATGCACTTTGACACTTAATACTGTCGTTAAAACAACTTATCTTAGAGCATCTTGGGAAATGTAGTTCATCACCGAAGTTACATAGTTAAGGCTCTTTTCCGTTTCAGTCAGTTGATCAAACTACCACCAACTAAATGCGACTGATTCAAATCACTGGCCTTTGGGTTGGTATTCTATCCTCAAGTGGTCATATAATGAGTTTGGGAGAGGATTGCACAGTTAACTAAATAAAGAAAATACAAAATAAATCGAATAAATTAACATTTTTCTTAAGATTTTTGTTTAGCAATCTGATTAAAATATCATTGGTAGTGGGACCTCGAAACATTACCTGATTATTTAAAAAATCCTTGCTACTGCAGTGCACCCATCCATTACATTGCTTAAGAGAAAATATAATATGCATGGTATTAAAGGTGCATTATTAGAAATGTCATTGGAAACTCTTAATTTTCTCCTTCATGCATCCCTGCCTTTGAAAGAATTATAACCACTGAAATAAGAATAAGTGGAATCATTCATTGACAGGGTTGGGGGGGGGCATTTCTTTGTTCCTATTATGAACAGTAATAGCTTTTTTTTTAAGGCGGGGCCTTAAAAAGAAAACCAAGGAATCCATCAAAACCCCCTTAATGCTTGTGGTATCATCGAATAGATAATTCCCTCCAGGCCATATACGTTCCACCCATTTGGAACAATCACTTGGCAAATTTAGCTGAATGATTTTAAAGTGATGCAACTTGAAAATATAAATTACAGAACCTAGGCTCTGTATTAACACTGTTTTTTCAAACGCGCGCATCGTGAGGAGATATTCAAAAATGTTCACAACATGCCTTCTCCAGAATCACTGACTGCACCTTTAACCCCAAAGCTAGTATGTTATGCAGCAAGCTACATTGTCAGTCATTGTTATTTATTACTAGGAAATACAGCCGTGATATGAATTGCAATGATCTTACCATGTGTGTGTGTGTGTGTGTGTGTGTGTGTATTCCCCGCTGGATTTAATAGTGTAATCCAAGCTAACGTAATTATTTCTCTCCTTCTTTTTCCATGTCGTTGCACCTGATCCCCCTGTTCGGTCCACTACAACAGGTAAGCCTTCCCTTGTGTTGCACTCACATTGTTAATGGTTCTATCCTGCTTGCCAGGCATGAAAACAATTTACCGCAGTAACTAACAAGTTGTGAAATTGGGATGTGTGCATATTTTTTTCACCGACTGTAATACGGCCAGTGGATGTGCTGGCTTTATTTCATTGCTCTGAAGTTTTTGGCAGCGTGAAAAGCAAAAATATTATTTTGTTGTGTTACAGATTAGAGGCAGCACGGAGAAAATCCCTTTTTGTCTTGTTTTTCTCCTCCCAACAATTCGGTTGTGTGTGTGTGTGTGTGTGTGTGTGTGTGTGTGTGTGTGTGTGTGTGCGTGCGTGCATGCATGTGCGTAAACGATATGTGTGTGTGTGTGTGTGTGTGTGTGTGTGTGTGTGTGTGTGTGTGTGACACCTCATTACTCTGCTGTAGCTGATTATTCCTTTTATTATGCTGTGTTCTTTTAGCAGTTTAGAATGTGTGATAACTCTTTAGCCTGCTTTCGTGCTTCTAGTTGGCAATTGTTGTTGTTTAATCTCTCATGTGGATTGTTATTTTAAATTCTTGCTTCAGTAAAGCGGCACATGCTGTACTTCATACTTTAAATGGTTTCAAAATAGCAGCCATATCCTTTCAGACCCTGCTCTCTCTATCTGCAGCCATCAATATTAACGCTATCTTAAAGAGGACCTATGATGCTTTTTGACTTTTATGACCTATAAACGTTGTTATGATGATTCATAGTCATGCTTAACCATACTAAATTATCAAATAATGACTTACATGCATTTCGACGTATTCCCTGCTGACCGTCTGGGGTGTCTGTGCAGAGCACTAAACACTATTCTAGCCAGTCGAGAAGTCACGTGTTCAAAGCGGTGTACCCTTTGTAACTTCGTGACGTCGCATGTAACTTCGTGAAGTCACCACGCGGATGTTTCCATGTTCCCTGTTCGCGTCTGCCTCGCGCCCTTATAGGTCCATGCTCGCGCTTCCCGCCACTGAAAGTGTTCCGGAAGGAAGGTAACCAATCACAACGGAGTGCGGTTTGCAGGAGGAGGGGGGGAGGGTAGCGGAGATGGCCGATGCACAGGCGGAGGGAGTGGAGATTGCCGAAGCACACACACTCAAGTGTTGACAGGACGTGCTGGATTGCCAAAATAAGAGAAAGAGCTTCCCGAAAATCTACATAGTTTTTTGTGATGTGATTCGTGTCAGGTTGCTCTATAGCAGTGTAAAACAAGAAATTAAGACCAGAAAAGTAGTATAATAGGTCCTCTTTAAAGGTGCACTATGCAGTTTTAAGGTAGGGGGATTTATTTACATTTGCAGAGCCTGCTGTTATGTAATTCTTAGTATTGAATAATTCCATAATCTTAAATCAAAGCTAAATTATTTTGAGGCACCCGGAACCAATATGTAAGTCTAAAATATGTTTGTAAACAAAACTGTGGGCCCTGCATATGTAGACTACAGTAAAACAGTAACTTTAAAGGGAGCTGTCTAACTTCAAACATTGTTCAAGGGATCCACTTTTCTTGTAAGGAAAGTTTGCTTATTCAGTTATGAGAATATACTGTACCTTCTCTGACACACACAAAGTTACATAGTGCACCTTTAATCTATCATATTGTTGACAGTTTGTCTTCTTTTTCCCATCTTGTTTGTCAAGCTGTCATACAATAGTTCAATGAGTGTTACCTCAGAAAAGTGCATGACATAAATAACTGCATACCTATTGTAGTTGAGTGCTGAATACGTCCAGTACAACTTTCTGTATGTGAAAAATTATCCTATTAATAAACCTGGACCTCTCTGTTCTCTCTGCCCTGCCATCAGCAGCAGAGCACATTTCAGGAAAATGACAGAGGTTGGACCTAGTTGGAAACAGCTGCTGGTGCATTCTTGGTCCAGACTTTTCTTAAACTGTTAAAGTGCTTGGCATTGCTGTGCAGGTCAGCTTTTGAGGCAAATCTTTTTCACTTCTGCAAAAGTATTTGTGTGTGTTGTTTAACCTGCTGATGCTCTCTAGAGAATGTTCTATGTGTATTATTACTAGGCACAAAAAAGACTCCAACCACTGCAGCAGTACACAGTGGCATTTGCATTGCAAAGTCCATCAGGACATTGGAGTATAACATAAGTTTCTTTGACATTGTCCAATATTATTCAATTTGATTTCCTGTGATTTTCTTTGAATGCTCCGAGGAACTTTCAGTTTTTGTTAATTCTTGCACCCACTTTAGACAAAAGCGGTAGTGTTTTTACTACGCCAGCTGTTGTTCCTGGGTGAGCGTATACCCTTGACAAAGGCATTAAGAAAAATTATATAAAAACTGCTTTCTTTGCACTGATGGTCTCGTTTGCTGTTACATGTCATTTATGATCATCAGAGGAACAATTGGACTGGTTCAGAAATAATTAAAAGTTCCTCGTAGCACCTTGAAGTGAGTCCAAAATTGAAAATACAAAAGTAAAGTGCATTGCGTAGACTTAACGATTAGCTTGTGTACTCAAAAGCTGAAAAATGTTACCATGTTCGGCGGCAATTATGTTAACTGGCTTAAAATAGACCTGCTCAAATTGCATAAATGTGAAATTTGCGTACAGGATATAGGATACAATCCAACATATGTATTTGAATAATATGTTTTAATTAATAACATCAACTTTTAGTGCCAACAGAGCTTTTCTTTAAAGGAAATCCATCTAGAAACTTCTCACAAACTCAACACAACAAAAACGCTTTAACTTTCTCAGAACACTCTCTCTTTATTTCTTATAATTAGTACCAAATAACAAGCTTCTTGGGACAGTATTGGGAAATCAACAACCCGTAAAATAAAGTCCACATTGAACTAACTTGATGTAAATAGAACTACATGTTGCTGTATAGTCTCTGCTTTCTCCATCAGTAGGGGTATTCCCTTGATTCCCATTAGCTGTTTTAAATTCCTGCAGTTACAGAGCGTTTCATGGATTTGCTTTAATGCGTCTTGTGGGGGGGAATATTCAAGCTTTGATCCTCTAGCAAACTAACAGTGTGCTCTGACCACCATTAAAAAAACGATTTGCCCAGCACTGAGTTTCAAACGCCAGGCAACAATTGGCTTTGGTGAGAAACTTGGAAATTGGGGGTCGACCAGCTGGTTGGGTGGTTATTTGCCTGGGAATTATACTGCCAGGCTGAGACAGCCATGTTTGCTTTGCTCTGACCATCTGAAAATATGTTAGAAAACAATATTATGAGCCATTGAAAGACTGTGATGAGAGGATTCAAGGATATAGAACCAAAATGGTAGAAAAAAGTCTGGGTTCAGATGTTTTTTTTCTTCTCAAAACACAAATTATTATTCTGTATTTGTTTTCTGTATTTGAAAAGGGTGCAGATTCTCATGAACCTTGAACTATGAATTTCATCTTGTTTTTTCTGTCATGTTCGTCTATCTTTAACTTTAAAACGTCCGTCTTACTTAAGTCGACTGACACGTTATAGAGGATGAAGACACTTCTGAACTTTTGGCAAAAAAAATAAAAATTTGAATAATATATTACCGTTTGAAAGATTTTGAACGACTTAAATCACTTTTCTTTAGGGTATATCAATGTTCATTTTTCTCCAATCCACTTCATCACACTATTTGTAGAATACATGTTATACACAGTAGATTGCATTTCTGTGAAGTTGTCCTAGGAACTGTATTGCAATTAGAAATATACAGTGTTGATGCCAAAAAAGGCCTGTTCTCTATACATTGACGTAGACTAGGTGTAGGAGGTGAAAATGCACGCTTTGTGTTGCTGTAACAACACCATAGCTTGTACCACCATAAATAAACCAAACAATCGCGCACAGTGTTCGCCTCCGCTTGACACCTTAGTTTCATTACAAGGGACCGACGACACCTAAAGAATGACTTTTCGCTTTGTGCTTGCGCCTCATGATGAAAGCTAAATAAATTATTGGATTTGTGAAATAGCCGTCGAGAGCAGCAACACTTTTTTTTTTAAATTAAAACACCTTCTGGCTTTGGTTGCATAAAAATAAAATGCATTGTTCTTGTTCTTGAATAGTGCATAAAGTGTCTTTGCTAACACCTTTATCCCAGCTGTAATGGTATTTATACAATGACCTCGGCTGGTTGGTTGGAAATCTCCATTTCTTTTTTTTCCCGAACATATTAGCGTGCAAATGTTTTACTGTACAGACAAGTACAGAACTTGAAATACATTCGTACAGCATGTTTCTGAGAACAAAATGTATCATAAATTAGACAATAAACAACATACTTATTATGCAAGTGTTAAGTTGATGTAAGTGCTTTAGAAGATGAGAATTTTGGTTCAGATGATTGAAAAAAAAGAGAGAATGGTCGCTAACGATAGTTTTATAGGCGAAACAACTAGATGCACACAGACAAGTTTTAGTCAAATAAACACCTAAATGTACATTTTGGACCTGTTTTCATTTTGCATTCGAAAAAAAATTACTATGTAGAAGCCTTTTTAGCATTTCTTTAAGGAACCGAAATCTATCATTAATCAGACAATTAGCAACATATCACCTCGGCCGATTAGTTTGAAATGCGGAAGCTCCTGCATCGCATATTAAAGTAAATGTGATTCATCTTTCAACCCTAAGAATCAGAAGGGGAAAAAGGCCAACCATTCCCCGACAAAGTGTAACGACATTACGAGTATTGAGTTTCGTTCTGCACCCTCCCACTTCCCCAAACCGCACATTATTTTTCTCTTATGCTGGGTTCCCTCTAGCATAATCACATCTAAATAGCCACGGCTAGATCTTAAATTCACAAGTGCAGTGGTGTGCCTTTTTTCACTCTAATTTCTTCCTCTCTAATATCAACGTGGTTAAAAAAAATCATGTTAGCATTCAAGCGGCGGCTAGGCAGCTACACCCCCTGACTTGGGCATTTGTCATTTTAAAGGATATGATTAGCTAATGTAGAGTGTGGGACTCAGGTCAGTTATAGTCAAAAGGCACAGTTCTAGTCAAAAAAGATTCTACCAGCAGCCCCTCAATTCCATTTAGAATGTGATTTAACTCCGTGGATGATGGCTGCTGTTCATGGCTTTGCTTATTACTGTAAGAGCCTCCTTGAATAAGTAAACACCTGAGCTGCACACACAGAGACGCAACTGCTATAAATGATACAATAAAGATGCTTAACACTGAATTATACTTTATTGTGAGTGTCTGTGAATATTTTTTTCGAAGAACAAAATGTAAAATAAAACCTTGTGTGCTGTTGGGAATCGCTAAGTGCTTGAGAGCTGTGTGTGTGTGTGTGTGTGTGTGTGTGTGTGTGTGTGTGTGTGTGTGTGTGTTATCTTGTTATCCCTCACCTGTTGACCTAATTTCCATCTCGATAAGTTACCTCCTCGCAATTGCTTTGTACTTGTAGACAAAGTTACATAACATGTCAAGCAACACAGAGAAGTCTGCCGAGCATTTTTAGATCTCTGAATATCTCTAGTGAATAATGCAGAGCTGGTATACCCAAGAAAGATACACGCAAGCCCTCGTCTTCACCTGTCTGCTGTCATGTTTGTCTATGTGAAAGATACTGGAATGCAGCCCAGGGGGTCCCCCATGCCAGAGTTACACAGGCTTTTTGGCTAAAGAGCAAACAGACTTATTCAGTGGGGGTATATTGTTGGGTGTCTGCCTTTTAAGGGGTATGTGGTTTAAGTCATTAATGTGCATGATATAGAGATGTCAGGAGCTTATAAAGCAAATACAGAATGCCCATATTGTGAGACACTGCAGGTAAATAGGGTAACATAACATTATTATATATTATTCGTTTTTTGTACTGCAATTTTTTTTGATTCACAAATGTTTGAATAAATACGCAAATGTGGCAATATCTTATAACGTATTATGTGTGTGTATAATTTTCAGAGATAATCCCTAGATACTGTAGTTTACCATGCTCCCTAAACGCATCGCGAGCGCATGCACGGCAGACAGCCGATGACACGGCAGCACAGAGAAACTACAGACACACTCAACTCCTAGTAGTTAGTTGATGAATATAAGGATATAGATAAGATACCTAATATACCTAATGGAAAGAACTGCATTTGAGACACTTGTGAGAAAGAGAAAACTACTAGTGGTTCGGGAGAAATCTTCTGGGAAAAGCTTCGGACGGGTGCTTTCTGAGTGAATGGACGGATTATCCTGGTGAGTTAACTGCTCTAGGTTAGCTAATTAGCACTGGGTTAGCCGCTTAGCATTACGTTGTTGCAAAAATAAGTAATTGTGTGTTAAATTGCCTGAGATATGTGTGTGTGAAACTTAAATACCAGTCAGGATATGATGTGTATGTGACGTGAACTGAATATTGCCGATGGTGTTAACTGTTCAGCCATTTAGCATCGTAAATGAATCTATGTATTGCTGCTTTTAAGATAGGCTATTTTGCACGTGCAGCTGCATTTTGTGCCCTGTTTATGGCCATGGCAGTGTGTTACCTACAGGCAATATGTGGAGTATGTAAGAACATGGTTTTCAGCTCATTTGTGTGGAGAAATAAATTAAAGGGTTGATAAATGCATTCATTCAATAAGGTTCATGTTTAAACACTGAGGTCAAAGGCTAAATTTAATTCATATGCTGTAAGTAATTTGTGCTGCTAAGGTACAGTTTTCATTTCACTTTCTGATTTTATTATTCTGGGTCAATATTTCTATTGTTTTTCTACTTTGCTGAGAGAACAAATGCAACTTATATCTTGAATATATATTTATAAATTCATAACTTTTATTCTCTCAAGTCGTGGTCACATGTTTGTTGTGTGGGTTGGAGGTCTCATTAATCTTATGGTGTATTAAGCTACAATCAATCCCCTTACCAATCAAATGTGCACTTAGCATTTTAAGTAACCTGATACAAACTTAGACATAGACATTTACAATAGATACTCCACCTCTAGGGGTCACCAATAGGTTACATGTACATTTGCATCTCTTAAAAAAAACAAAAATCTAAGTATTGGATGAAGTTGTAGTTATAATGTTTATTTCATTTTTACAACATATCAAAAACTATTTTCAGCTCTAAAAAAATTCTGTGTTGGTATGTTTTGAAGAACCAAATGTATAATAGATCAGACAATAAACTACATATCATCAAATCCATTCTTTTATAACTGCTATGAATACACTAAAAGAATCCCATCTCTTCCCACAATGCCTTGCTGTCTCCCCTGCACTGGTCCAGGCCTGTCAGCCCAGCTCACATCAGCTGGGCGAGAGACTAGCTTGAGCTGTGAAGTCACCTGACAGACAATCCACTGTCTGCGTGTCTCACTAACTGTCAGGGAAATACATTAAGAGGTGTGCGACTGTGCACGTGCTGTTGCAATAATCATCATCATCATCATCATCATCATCATCATCATCATGTTTTATTATTAGACTCAAGGTCCATTTAAAAAACATACAATACAAGAAATAGACAACACACACATAAATAAGAATAAAAACATACCGACCAATTATAAAAGGCACTTATACCAATGCCTCCAAAGGTATGACTGGTAGCGTACTGCGCTATAACTTGGGTTTGACAGCAGCATTATGATTTCATTCTTTGAGTCATTCAAGCGACAGATAAATCGGTACATAAGGTTCCTCAATAAAGCTTGTAAGGTGTTAACTCCTGCATTCACAAATAGCACACTTGCACTGCTCCACCTTGGTCTTTTAAGTAAGATCCTAAAACAATCGTTGTAAGCAATCTGTAGTCTGTGCATACTTGATTTTTTGAACTTACCCCATAAGGGGGCAGTATACAGGGGAGTGCAATATGCTCTAAAGAGACATATTTTTACATGATCAGAACACATGTGAAATTTTCTTGCCAACATATTGGCTTGGGCATATAATGTACAACACTTTCTTAAAATGTCGTCATCGTCAGACATTTGATCTGTTATAAAGTGCCCGAGGTACTTGGCTTTATAACAAACACAAAGCTCTTCCCCAGAAAGATAAAATTGTGGAAAGATAAAACGTGCTCAATAAGAGCACGTTTGAGAGATCTTCAACTTTAAACGTCTCCATTTCAGCTGTACTTTAAATCCATATACTTCTTCCTAGATATAAAGCTTCCTGAAAATGCGTCCAGAGGATTACCTCAATAAAGTGTCAGTTTATCTAGCAGTGCAGTGATGTGTCCCAGTGGCTGTAAGTACCAGTGAGGACAAAGAGATCGTATCGTCGGGCAATTTATTTTCAACACGTTCAGTTTGAGAGTCTGTATAATAAGCAATAGAGTAGCTCCATGAAAGCAAATAGTTACGGACTTATTTGTGTCATAATATTAATTCTGTCCTATCAGAATAGAATCTTAAAGGGGTAGTTTGGAATTTTGGACATATGGCCTGATTCCCAAGTTAGCCTGAGTGTTATTTATCATTGAAGACGGTTTTCAAAACATTTCATTCAGTCCTTCTAGTTGCTGAGTTTGCTCGTGCTAGGCTAGCGCACGGGATTGGGGTCTAATTAGCCTGCTACTAAAACAGTCTTACCCACTCCACAGTACACCCGAGGCAAATCAATAATAACGCTAGACTACAGCTGTAAATGTCTGTGTTGATAGAATAATGTTAGAAATAAAAACAACCTTGCGTATTGCATTTTGAGAGACTTGCTGTGTCTCAGCAGCAGTGTTTATATACCTGGTTGTAGGCTGCGGCAGCGGCGGACTGATACCTAGGTTACCGGATCTATAATAGGTATTTCACACACACACACAGATGCACATAAATACTTCTGTCCTTGTGTGAACTCTCTGCCAGGGAAGTTTTGCATGTAAACTTTACGAGCTTACATGCATTTTCTATCAGCATAGCTAAAGTTAGCAATTAGCCCAGCCAGGTATACCATTAGCTAACGTTGTCACTCTCCAAAATACATGTTATCATCAATCTATCAGTAGGCTAACATTATGAAAGGGGCAAGCTTTATTAGCTAGAGTAGCCTACCAAAAGTTATCACCTGTTCATCAGTGCCTGTTGGTGCATCTGAAAAGACGGATGGCACCGCATTCGTTTTCAGGGATTTCTTATTGCGGGGTTTCTCGAAGTCGTCTGGTATGAAATGATCGCTACAAATACACCGTTCGCGAACAGTTTCCGCCGGTGTATTGATGTCCAAGCCAGCAGCAACAAGCCACAGTTGCGTCCTTTCTGGATCTTGAACTGGAAATTTGTGGTGTCCATCTGTAGGGTTTATTTGTACAATTCCTGAATTCACACTGACACACCATGTTGCCTAGTCGTTAGTTTCAGTTTCTGTCCCACGCTGCTCTGTTTCCTTTCTGCTGTAGTGATTCGGTTACATAGCAAAGTAAAATTCCGCTTCTGCTGAGGAAGTAGTCCCTCAAAATGCAATAATTCATGCGATGCGAGGTTGTTTTTATTTCTAACATTATTCTATCAACACAGACATTTACATCTTTAGTCTAGCGTTATTATTGATTTGCCTCGAGTGGGTAAGACTGTTTTAGTAGCAGGCTAATTAGACCCCAATCCCGTGCGCTAGCCTAGCACGAGCAAACTCTGCAACTAGAAGGACTGAATGAAATGTGTTGAAAACGGTCCCCAATGATAAATAACACTCAGGCTAACTTGGGAATCAGGCCCTATGTCCAAAATTCCAAACTACCCCTTTAAGGCAAGTTACGGCAAACAAAAACATATATTTTTTTCAAGCACTGGTCAATTTTTTAGATTTGTGGCTATTTTGCTTCCATAACATGTGTTCTTCCATACTATTATAAATAATAGGTCCAAAATATTTATGTAAATATTTATTTGACTAAACATTGTCCGTTTGTCTGTTTCTCCTATACAACCATCTTTAACAGAAATGTTCTCAACATAAGTTTTTTTTCCAATACTCTGAAACGAAAATCAAAATGTCTAAATCACTTACATCTACTAAACTAAACCCATTATCATGCATAGCACTATTCTGAAAGTCCTCACGAAAAAGGATTTGTTCATATTGTGTTAATTGTCAGAATTTTGATACCAAATTGCCAAATTTGCATATATATCCAAGCGTTTCTGAACAAATTGTTCTCCAGAAAATAATTGTTTTAATGTAAGTAATGAACTGGAAAAGTTTCATGATGATATCAATAATTTAAAAGTTGTTCCCTCAGCTGCAGTGTCTCGCTTTAAATCGATGTTGGCATTTTATTTACTTTTATCTCCTTGCATCTCTATCAGCACCCATTGACAAAAAAGCAGTACTGTGAAATAGTGAATTTGGGTGGGTGGTGCAATCGCTTCATTGTAGCAAGACGGATAGGGAGGGAAACCTCTGGTGTTGTTTCTAACTGTGGGAGACCTCAGTCGTAGCAAATGTAATGCTTTCTGTTTCAGTCAATTCCCTCAAAGGTCAGCAATGTCTAAAAAGATTGCCTATTAGTCGGTAACTGGAATTGACCTGTCAACATAGTCATTTCATAAATGTTGCAGTGACTGAGCCCTTTTTACCAAATCTGAAATTAAAATCTAAACTGCAGTGTAGACTGTGGTCCCAAACGGTTTGTAAGCCACCAAAAATGCAAGCAGAAAAAAAAAAAAAAATCCGGAGTAATGATGATATGTGGCTAAACCTGGATTTTCACTTTATAGAGCAAACTCGTTATAAGTTCTTCATGTGTTTCAGTTTAAATGGAAATCATTAGTTGCCCTGTTGTACAACCAGAACCAGAACCATGAACCAGCACTATAGAGTTGAACAATGCATTTTTTTTCAAATTGACTAAGACTGCCCACACACTCCCATATCGCAAATGAGCCTCTGGTCATGAAGCTGTGTTACCAGAGTTGTTTTTCAAGAGTAAGTGACATTAACACCCACGGAAAATCTTGTTTGGCTTACATCCGGTGGGTTCAATTCTCACCTTTCTGTAGCAGTGATGTACAGTTGCACAGATGCACATTCTCACCAGCAAATTCGATGTAAGAACATTGTCTTCGATCTCTCAGAAGACAATACTATCACAGTCTTTGCACATTCTGCACACTTGCTTTAAAGGTCACATATTATGCTAAATGCACTTTTTAAATGTGTTCTAACATATCCATGGGTCCACGGTGTGCCTAGAGACTGCCAAAATATTTAAAAAAATAACACTCTCCTTTTCTCAATCTCCCCCTTTCTGAAACCACCACCCCTCCCCCACCCAATATACTCCAGTCAGAATTCTCCCCTCTTCTGACCTCACAAACTGGAAAGCCAGAAGCTTCCACTGTGCAGCCCACACCCCTATTTCTTATTGGTCCACGGCCCTGACAGACAGAGGGCGAGGCGTATCTGGCTTCGCTTCCGGACAGGGGGCGGGGGGAGCTCAAAGATTGTATATTTACGAGGGGAGCTGCAGCTCTTTTTAAAAAAATAGGCCATTGTGAGATTAGCTGAACATCAGCATAGTACAATAAATTATCTGAAAGTTTTTTTCAGCAAACAATTAAAGAAAAACGTATTAGGGACCACTAAGACCATATAATATGGTGTATAATAGAACCGAAAAGTGTATAATATGGGAGCTTTAAAACCTGTACCAGCGTTGTAACACTTTTTCTTTCTTTTTCAAATATATTTTAAACAGAACTTAACAGTTTTTAGTCCTTTCAATGAATAACCCCCATCATAAAACATTCAAGCTTTGTTGTGACTGCAAGATCTGCCTGTGGCCGACTTGTCCTGGGATTTTTAGTCAGCTCGAAAACTTGAAACGTACAGTCTATTTTGAACTAAGCCAAGTCTCATAGCAGCATAATGTTTCTGAATCAATTCTGAAGTCGTGTCTCACTTAAGTCCCTGAACTCATGTCTACAGCTCTGAGGTTTACGTTCATTACCTGTCTTATTGGAAAAAGAGCAATTATATCATTTGGTTATGTATTTTTATAATGTCTAGAGAAAAAAATACAAATTTTGAGGCCGTACACAGACGGACACATTTATCCTTTCATTTAACACCCCTAGGTGCACAGAATAGATCATCCACTTTGAGTATATCAAGAATTTGTCTTGCCCTGGCAAGACCTGTCCCTCTTTCTCCAATGACAGAAGCGTCCTCTTCTTATCTCTTCACTCGTCCGATATCTTAATTATCCTCTGTTGCTAAGGCAAGTTTTTTTTTTTTTTCTGCACTCTTGAGACAAGTGATCCAACAGATAAGGCAGCTGAGGGATACAAGATCGATTGGAGTGAAGAGCTGCTGCAAAGGATGAATGAGAATTAGTCGCAGTCTAGCCCCACACACACACACACACACACACACACACACACACACACACACACACACACACACACACACACACACACGCACACACTCACACACACACAACAATCAAGATCAGGGAAGAACAAAAGGAGCACATTTTCTTTCCTCCCTTAGTGTTTGTGTGTGTGCGTGCATTTGTTTGAGTGTGTGTGTGCTATACATAGCAATGCATGCTCGACATCTCATTATCAAAATGTTTCTATAGAGGGGCGAGGGATCTCTCAGTACGTCCTTGGCAGTAAATTACACAGATGCGTCATACAGCACTGGTGTTAATCAGGGATGGCTGGCCCCTTGTTGGCTTCACTACGTCTGGATTGACTCCACTAGAAACCTGGGATCAATTGAATCAGCCTTGACTGGCCAGGTGTCACATTGTGGTGATCAGGGAGTCGCCGTTTAGCTTTGTGGGGTTGTGGCCAACAGAATTGGGGATTTGCAAAGAGATTTTGAATTTTGTTCTGACGATTGTCATTTTCGCACCAGATTTTTAAGGCAGGCTGCTCTGTAAAAAACAGCTATTGTATCGATTTGGAAAAGGAGAGGAGAAAGCACAAAGCTGTTTAGGGCATTGGCAGAGAGCGATTGATCATACAGTAGAATCCTTTAGGTGTGCTCCGAGGCTCTTACCCTATGGATTATTTCAAGACATGCTGGTTGTAAATGCGCCGTATACCTTTCCCTTGTTCCATCACCTACAGTGTGTAAAATAATGTGCAGGTTACTGTAGCTATAGTATGCAATGGATGCAACCACACACATCACCATTACACAGTTTGAGTCCTAACAGGTTTTTCACAGCAGGAAAGCATTGCAAAGGAAGGACATAGCTTTCATTGCAATGGGAATAGAATTCCCTTTTATACTTCAGTCTTTGTTTTTTTTATTGGAAATTCAGGAACATGTCCCAACACTGTCGCTTCTGTGAATAAGTTGAACGTAAACATCACTGTTTCACTGTTATTTTTATTAACCTTGCCTTTTGGTCTGCAATTAACCTAAGCTAGACTCCCTATAGTGAGTAGTGAAACACTGTAAGATCTTAATAACTGCTGCAGTGATGAGTTAGGCAGGGTGCGTGTGTTTGTGTGTGTGTGTGTGTGTGTGTGTGTGATCATTGATCTTGTGCGTGTTGCGATGGCAGAAATTATTCAACTCATCCAGCCCCGCAGGAAAACATGCATCGATCTCACTCTTCCAACTCTGTGTTCAGAAAAAATATTATCTCTAAATCACTTCAGTTTATGACCATGCAACACTTTGGTTTCTTACGTGTTGAAATACATTTTGAGGAATCATCTTAATGCTTCGGTATCGTTACAGTAAAATATATACAGTATTAGGGTTTCAAATGGGAGAGAAGACAGCGGAACATTTTCAAAAGGTGCAGTTTTTTGCTATATAACCGATAAAGGCCACACTTAAACGACCATTAGTCTATTTCAAAGGACTCCATCAAAGACGTCGTTTGCCACCATGTGTCCATGCGTGGGCTGTCGTCATTTCGATTGAAACTGCAGGGCTTTCCCAAATTATTATTTTTTTTATCAGCGGTGCAATTAGTGCACGGAATAAAAGGCCAGTCTGAAATGGGGGATGGCTGCCTGCTTTCTTTCCTGCCTGCTTTATTTCCTGCCAATCATTTCTGAGATAATTTTTCTGAAACATTTTAGTCGTAAGCCTCTGGCAGATACTAAAAGAAAATCAACACTTTTAGTCGAATTTAACACAAATGCATGGAGACGGGGAACTAGCCATACAGTATGTAGTAGTAGTCTAGAGTAGCAGAATTCCCCCATTATGTAAACAGATCTCCCTTTTTCTTCCACTTGAAACTATTCAATTATTCTCTCTTTCATTTGGGGAGTTTCACTGCCTTAGGATTCTGTTTCAGAAGATTTTGCGAACATTTTTCTCTCTAATACCTAGGAGAACATTCTGTGCCTGGCGTATGAAATATGCAGATATATAGTCCCTAAAATCCTCTCATCAAGTACTTTTTGAGTCTGCAGTGGCGTCATTTAAGTTGTACTTTCTTATGACAAGGGAAAACATCTGTCATTTGTCTTCATTCGAGAGAACTCCGCAACATCCGTCCTCCATCCATAACCACCAAAGTTCTTGAAACAATTAGATATGTATATGGAACAATTTTCCGCCATGTTTTGCTAACATGTAGTGAACATCCACTGCAAAAGCTCCCTCATAGGAAGTATTCAGAACATTTACCTACCCCAGTGTTAAAATGCTATGATTATGTCTTAAAACGATCAGAAAGTGATCAACGTAGTAATGTTGGCCTTGACACGCAGAGCTTGTATAATATGTGTTATATACTGTTGAGAAGTCATGACAATTCTTAAACATTTTCTAAGATCATTGTGTGTTTTAATACAGTGCAGAAGTAGCAGTAGCAGAAAATGGAAATACTAAAGTACAGGTACAACCCAAATGTGTAGATTAGTACAACGTGCTTAATTTACTGATCCCCTTGCATTCTTATTAATTTGTTTAAAGTGAAAGTATCTACGGTGCATTCACAATATTTCAACCTTTTACAGATCCAGGTATTTTTTTGAAAATTGGGTTTCATTAATCCTGTCAGAGTATATTAGTACACACAGACATGCCTTATACTATTTTGTCAAGGACACTCATTAGCCTTTAAAACAAATAGATTTTTACTGAAAGTCAATTACATATTCTTATCCCCCATGCAGACCATTCACATGTTGTAGAAATATATACGTTTTTGATAGACATAAATTACTTGATAAAGATGATATCATGCAATAAAGCTGTTGATGTGTCTGTCTCTAGCTGGTAAAAACCTGTGGTATAAACGCATTGTCTTCATAACTTCATAATCCTGACCTGCGCTAGCATCGGTGGCTTCCTGTCAGCCAGAGTTATAGTCCAAGTTTTATGGTGGGGGGTTTCCCTTGCGCGGCGGCAGGGGCCCCTCCCGCCTGTATATGCCTTATATTAGATCAGCCTGCGTCTTTATGAGCTGTCTCTGCACTGTCTACCTCCCTTAATCTCACATGCAGTGGCCCATTAACAGGGGGAAAAGTCTGGCTACAGCATAGCATAGAAACACTGCTGTCTAGTCCTGAATGTTGAATGCTGAGAGATGCTAGTTGTGTGTTCTGAATGAAGCAGAATTGTGTTGGGGTTTTTGTTCTCCCCTCTTGTGTTGTTAACTGAGAAACACTTTCAGAAGTGCACTTAGCGCTATTAATGACAACGAACCGTGTCCTCTGCAGTGTTATTGCCGCCTTTGGGTACAAGTTTAAATGCAGAAGAAAGTTATAACTAAAGCCTTAAAATGTCAAAACAATTACAGCCCACGTAAGTGATTTTTTGGCCGAATTTTGGATATCTCTTTGCTTCTGGTTAGTGTGCGTGTGTGTGTGTGTGTGTGTGTGTGTGTCTGTGTGTGCGTGTGTGCATGTCTGTGTTACATAACGAGATGAGAGAAGCCCCCTTCTGCAACGTAATCGGATTATTTTACAAGAGCACACTGGTGGAAACAGAGCTCAGTAATTAGCAGGATTTGGGCAGAATTCAATGGTCTATTAAATGTACTTTGCATTGTGTGTCTGTTGTATCTCTGCGTCCCATCCACAGATAGCTAAAAGCAAATGGCACAAGATGGGTTTGTAGTGTTTCATTCATTCCAGGGCTGCAGCTAATACTCAAATTTTCATAATTATTTTCCTCTGTAATTGCTTTTTTTTTTCGATTTACAAAGGTAACGGCTTATAAGGTTTCTTAACTCATGACTTCGTATAGTGCATTCATGCTACGTCAGCTTGTATTTTGCTGCAGCCAAAGTACATACTTTTTAAGGGCAGCTGCAGTATGTAGCATTGTAAAATGAAAAAGTATGCGACTCGGAAGGCAGGGTATGTGTGCCCATTGTTCATTAGACTGATTGCCCTGAAGAGAAAAGTGTTCTTGAATCCTATTGTGTGAGTAAGGATGTTCCTGTGTGTGTCTCCTGCTGGAAGGTGGGAGATAAAAGGGATGGATACTTACTTGGTGAGTCAGATCCTGTGTGGACGTCCCCGGTATTTTTTGAGCAGTGTGGGATTTCCTATGTGTCTGTGTGCCCTAATGATATGTGAAGCAGCAAACAAACTAACTATACATATTTAATAATATAATAATAATAATATAATATTTAAAAGTTCCTTGTAGCACCTTTAAGGCATATTTGATAAAAAAAAGACTTCAATGATTAGACATTATTCATGAATTATTTTACAAATGGCTTTTCAACTAATTAACCAGTTATTTCACCACCATTTAGCAAATGTAATTGGAGCATGGTGATCAATACAAATTGAATGGGATGTTTGTATGTTTACTTTGTATGTTTTAATGTGTCTCTTGATGACACTGGGTAATACACACACAGGGAGTCAATTTTTATCATGGCGCTTCCTAAAAAACAAGACCCAAAGTGGTTAAATTGCTCTCTTCTGAAAACTAAAAAAAACAGCAGGATATCATTGCAAGGCCCTGAAGGTACCGGCACGTCTTATTTTTCTCCCCACACAGACTCATTTCTACAGGGTTTGTTATCGCACACTGTTATTCCTCACTTGTCAACCCAACTTGTAATTATTCGTGTTTAATAACTACCTGCAAAAGGCTTAATTCTAACCCTGACATTTAATTTGCCAACGTCATGACGCCTTCATTAGTTTTCTCTGGAATCACAGTTCAGGATATTAAGTTGGATGATATTAGGGTTTCACACCGAAGTGTATTTTGATGAACCTCGCCATTTGTAAATCATGTCACCTACTGCGTAGAATGCAATTTCAGGTGTAGCTTTAGATGCGTAATTCATATTTATAATACTACTACTACTAATAATAATAGTAGGCTACTAACTTTATTTGTTATTTGTAAAACAATAGTGCTTTGAAAGAGGAGACAAAAGCATAAACAAATCAAATATATATACTGTATACTGTATACCTCAAATCAATACACGTGACCATATTCACACATCATTGTACTAGTGAAAAAGGGAAGGTAGAGCAGCTTTAACCTCTTAAGCTCTAGCCTATTTTTTAGGTTTCTGCTCGAAATTGACATACACAAAATGAATAGAGTATATCTCTGCATCTATAAGGTCTATTTGAATGATTGTGGTGTCATTATGAAGGGAACACTTGTGAAATGTGTTCAGATGTGTAAGTATCAGTAGTTATGTCACTGGCTCAGAGTAAATCAAGTTTGCACACAAGCATAAATGACAGATTTCATTTTCACTTAAAAGAAATCACACTATTTCAATTAATATCTCTTTGAAATTATGCTGATGGAGCTAAAACTCTACATCTAAGCATAGCACAAGGTGTGACCATTATCTCTGCAAAGTTTGATCCTCAGAAAGTGAAGCAGAGCAAAATTACAGAGGTTTTAGTACAGACTATTCAGGCGGACTCTCCAAAATGGTCATTTTGGCACACTTTGGCACCATCGGTGCCATTTGACGTTTTTGATGTACTGAACTATATATTTCACTTTTATGTCATTATCTGTGATCATCACATACATTCTCAACAGTTTTTTATTTTTTTTTTATTTAGATTTTTTTTTTTGCATAACCAACCAAACCTGTACACAATTATTAAAGAAAACCATAAAAAGCAACTAAAGTTTGAATCAAAATTAAACATTTATTCATCAACAATAATAAAAACAAACTGTAAATTGTAAAAAAAATCACACAACTATTTACAGTGACTATAAATTCCAAATAAAACAAGTGCGTGTCCAACCTCTGCCACGCTTGCTTGCCGTTTAGTGTGTGGCTTTGCCTCTGCCTCTTGGCTGCCTCTATTCAGTTGAGTCTGAATTAGAAGAGTATGAGAGCTGAAGAAGGGGAGCAGAAGCTGGACAAGGGGGCACCCTCCCTGCATCTGAGTGGTGGAAGTAGGCAATGGGCCCGTCTGGGATGTTGATGGTTTGCACATAATCACTGTAAAACCAAATGTGGAAGAAAAACAAATATATCTATTCAGTGGCCTTGTTTTGAAAGTGCAATACATGTAATCACAAAAGCAATAGACCTGTGATAATAATCAACAAACTTGAAGGTAAACATAACATACAGTATATGTATAAGCACACACACACACACACACACACACACACACACACACACACACAAACGCATCTATCTAGCATAAAACAGATATTATATACTAGGGATGTCCATGGTTAACTGGTTAACCGTTAAGAAGATCTTTAACCGGTTAATACTAAAGGTTAAACGGTTAAAAAAAATGTAATCATCTTAATTTCTCTGAAATCCGGACTCTTATTTTGATATCGCTAAACCGGATGTAAGAATGCCAACTGTCGGTAAAGAATGAAAAGGGTCTGTAGGCTACTCTCAACTTTATAATAGGTCCATGGTACGCTCCCAGAAAGATAGCCAGTCACAACTTATGGTCACAACACTGCCCTGCCATGTGTTTGTATAATTGAATTAACAGCGTGGGCTCCCGCTAGCTTAACATAGCGCTAGCATTAGCCCTCTTGAGGTGGATGCTGTCCTGCATCTATCACCGTCTCAGTGAGTGTGAGGGAGTGACAGACAGGCAGTGAGTGCCCGCCCCCTACAGATAGGTCTGCCATGCTTGTGTGCGAGGATCAATAGCGAAAATCCGTCATAAACAAAAGCATAAAGTACCGTTATGCAGTACTGATAACGTCGGAGCTTATCAATACTACGGTATTTCAAAATGTTTCCCCGTGCTCAGCACTACTTAGCACCGGGTTTCGGTAGGCTACTCATCCCCTAAGCCTGTGTGTGTGTGTGTGTGTGTGTGTGTGTGTGTGTGTGTGTGTGTGTGTATGTAAATGTCCTTTTTCAGTCACTTATTTCATTTTCTGCTCCTACATTCGCATACTAGACCTCTTCTCACAACAGACAAGATGCCGTGTGAATGTCAAAATGGTATGTTAAATTAATATGCAGGTCCTTGGAACAAAAAAAGGTCGGGAGCCCTGCTATAATGTTTCATGTATTTCACTATAAATAGGCTACATTAAATCTTAACGGTTAAAGAAAAAATTCTAAATGGCCATCCCTATCATATACATTATATACTGGTATTTATGAACCTCTCTGTCTGTAGTAAATAAAGAATTGAATTGTACCTTTCTAATGGAGGCGTGTAGTCTATGGTAGTCAGCAAAAGGTCGTCCTCAGCTGAAAACGGCTCCAAGACACTCCTCAAATACAATTTGCCACACCCCAGCCAAACAAAGTTTGGTTGAACGATGTTCTGCCATTTTTGATCATAAATGGTCATAAAATACCGACAAACTCTCTCAAAAGAGTCTCAAAAACACTCAAGTCAGCTAGCTTCGCGCGTAACAAGCAGATAAAAAGAGCTCTGCGTAAAAGTGTATACTGCTGGTTTTAGCTTTGGACGTTACGAAGGCTTATAAATCGACAGGGGATTGGTCGATTTGGATGATTGACACCTTGTTTTAACCGTAAGAGCCAATAGGTGTTAGGGAAGGTGTCAAAATGTGTGCCACACATGATTGGCTAACAATAAGGAAGCAAAATGACCCGGCGCGAAACGTACTTCGTTGCATGGTCCAAGAAGAAAGGCCCCCTCCAACAAAAAAGAAGTTAGATTCACGTTGGAGAAGGTTGTAAACAAACCGGGACATGTCGGAGTTTTTGCTCTCAATTACAACTTTTCATCAAAAAATCGCAAAGGTAAGACATCATTTATGTTAGTCGATGTAAATAAGTGGTTGTATACCTTTGTATTCTTTGGCTGCTGGTTCACAGAGTTTTTATCGTAGGGACATGATAGTGGTACTGTTGAACTCATCATGGTCTTAGCTTTCATTTGAGATGATATTCGTTTGTGTGCAATGAAGTATCGGAGCAGTAGCAATGGAAATGTGGAGAGAGGGTTGAATTTCTGACGCTATTCGGATTTTGATATTTGATAATTAATATGCTTGGTGTTTGAGTTGTGTTTGGTGTGTGTAAAATTGACTTATATGTGCT
This sequence comes from Ammodytes marinus, assembly GCF_949987685.1. NCBI lineage: Eukaryota > Metazoa > Chordata > Actinopteri > Uranoscopiformes > Ammodytidae > Ammodytes > Ammodytes marinus. The sequence continues at coordinate 7,082,801 of NC_137226.1, forward strand.
TGTAGCTGAGTTTCTCATGTTTAATTTGATGTGCAGTATGACTATTTCTACATTGTTATGGCAGTGTTGTATGCCTTTTGCTGCGAGAGTGATCACTAAGTCCCCCAATTGGGGGATGCTAGAGTTTAAGAGGACACAAAATAATAATGTTTATGTTAACTTATTATTGAATCAAAGGCAAAAAGACAATGATAAATACGATTAAAAAGACCACGTAAAAGAAAAAAAGAAAGAAAAGAAAGAAAGATGTAAAAGAAGTCACTGATTCAGCAAGCCTTATCTCCTTATTTGGTCTATGTAGTGTAATTTCCTGTTTTGATATCATGAATGATGAAGTCCTGGGTGATTGTGTGTGTGTCTTTTGAGAGATCTTTTGATGGATTGTTCCTTTATCTGGACTCCTGATGATACTGCCTATACCCAGAGGACCAACATGACACACTGAGAAAGACACATTGACAGAATTAGAATAAAGATAAGACAATTTGCTACTGTTATCTCCTTATTGATATCTTGCACTAGATTTCAACGCCAACTTTTGGGGGTTTTACTAGGCCTCTGGATGACTTATGCAACGTCTCACGAGATAATTGGTAACTCCTTTGCGTAATGTTGCATAACCAACTTGTGAAAAATATTCCCTTTGTTATATTGCGGCTAAAGGCTCTAATATGTTTTTCTAATTAACACATTTTTATATATAGTGGGTGTCCGCCGGATATGCACCTGTTGGAAGCCTAAGAAGAAGTACTATGGAATAAATAACTAAATATATCTTCTCCTCACCACTTGATATTGTGGATAATACCTGTGAGGCAGTGGTGTATGATGCCATCTTTAGTAACAAGCTTCTTGTACTTGAAAGCCACCGTAGCTTCTGTAAAAAAAATCCAAAATGGAGGGGTTAGCTAGGTAGCATTGCAATCTAGAACTTTCATCACTAGATACTGCCAAAGTACTCAGATATTACACGCTGTACCTTTTTAAAGCAAAGTTTCTTGTCAATAACTACGATCTTTCCTGGGCCATTAAAGAAAGACAGAATTGTAAAGACATTGCCTAAGGGCGTACAGAATATAGTTCTTGTCTGGCAAAATGGGACCTGTGATAAGGATGATCACCTTTGATGACTTCATACAATTGAACATAAATCATTGGACAAAATGGTCTGCCAGCCAGACATGATTTGAATGTTGGATCCTTCTCTCACAACTGGGGCAAGGCTTTTCACCATTCATCTAACACACTGTCATCCTGTAGGTGTGGATGGGAGGGATATTGTGTGTGTGTGTGTGTGTGTGTGTGTGTGTGTGAGAGATACATTTGCTCGTATGAAAAGTGCTATACAAATAAACTCCGATTGATTGATTGAAAGTTTTTCACCAAAAAGATGGCACATTCCTATACATGGGACTTGGGTCTACAACATAACTCTTCTTTAGAGAATAGACTGTCTGTCTCTCTTTCTGTCCTGTGTGCATCAAGCAGCAGCAGCAGTCAATATCAACCATTGGCAGCTGAACAAACATCATCATTGGTGTGTGGGTATCAAATCAATCTTTTTATTTTTTTCTCCCCAGTCCCACAGAGTTTCTGCTACACAGCAAGGCCCCAATCTGGCTGTACATGTTTGTCTTCTTCTAACATGCACACAACACAATCCTTTCTAGGCCCTAGAAAAAAGAGGAAAAAAATGGAATCTGCGAAAGGGAGCGTGCCTCTGATTAAAGTAAGCTCCGTGTGAGTTGTGACCCAGTCTGACCGCGGTGGCAGCGCTCCAAATCTGCTGATGAGGACGCTTCAGTGAGGCCTGCAGTCTCTCTCTCTCCCCTCTCTCTCACCCTCTCTCTCTCTCTCTCTCTCTCTTGACAGGGGGGTTTTCTGTCTCTCTCTTTCTCTCTCTCTCTGTTTATCTGTCTCTCTCTCCCTCTCTCCTGGGACATGGGGGTTTTCTGTTGAAGGCGTAGCTCCTCTGACTGTCTATAAACATTTTCACCATCAAGTGAAGGCCTCCTAATTCACCTGGCAGCCCACTCAGCATTATATAAGACAGCCCAGTGTTTTTTTTGTATTGTAAAAGTGAAAGCTTGTAACCCAGAGGGGTTAGGGGGCTCCCATGAATCAAGCAGCAAAAAAGGATGAGCACAACTCGTAAGTGACTTAAAGCTATAGTGCATAACTTTTTCATAGAAATGAATGTCGGTCACATTCAATCCATTTGCAAACTAGTTGACACAAAGTTGATTAAGCCTATCAGGCTTTGCTCCACAAAACTCTCTCTGTATTTATCAGTATTGCATTGTTTACAAACTCTTGTCACCCCTCGACTCTGGCACAGGAGCTCAGAAATTCCCAAGAAGCGCCCAAGAAATGTTTCAGTGGTTGATTATATTGCTAAGAAAAAACCTGGATGTACAACATAAGGTATAAAGATCACAATGTTGATGTACCGACAGCGTTGTTAGTCAGAATTTCTCAAAGTGGGTGGACGTTACGCATTATAGCTTTAAAGGACACTGATGTTGGTATTCAATCATTTTATGTGTAAAGTCAAGAGCCGAGAGTACATCTATTTAACCACAATGGTTGAACAGGAAGGTAGACTACATTTGACTTTGCCTGAAATGGAAAAAACAAACATGAAATATTTATTTTAATTAGCAAATTAATGTATACAAGACTCCACTTTGCCCTTGTCCTCTTTTGTAATATCACGCATCAGTACCTGCCAAATAATTTGCGCCGACTAATTCAGACTTGGCACTGGGAGTAGGGACTCAATTTTGAGATGAAAAGTTCCCCGGTGCAGTTAATTTTTTTTTATAAAATTCAATCTAGAAAAAAATCCTACCGTGCCTTCCATTTCCCCATGGTAAAAGAGCGATTTATGGTCTCCTGCAACTTAAGAGGGTATTTAGGAGAGTGGAGTATGTTACAGGATCTGGATGTGTCAGTAAGCGTTAGCTCGCAGGCTAAAAGGAAAACAATCAGAGCTGATTAGAAGAGGAACAGTGAAGTCATTGTTGGAGAAAACCCAGAAACAGATGGAGGACTCTGCCGCAACTTGTGATTATGCAATAACTGCTGGAGCAAAAATTAAATCAGCCATTTTTTTATTACCCTTTGGCACATGATTTAGTCAAAACCTTAGTAGATAAATTATAGGAAGTACATTTACTCAAGAAGGCCTACTTCTTAAACAGCATAATGATTCTTGATGATAGCGTTTCAATTGCATGGTACTTTATACTACTACTCTACTACGCTACATTTCAATGGGAAACTTTCCATTCAAACCTATTCTCATCTAAGTTCATATAATATAAAATGTAAAATTAACTACCGTACTTTTCGGCCTACAAGCCGTGACTTTTTCCCCGTTTTTCGACCCTGTTATTACACAGCACAGTATATATTCTGTAGCTACTAGGGATGGGCGTTAGTAATCGAGTACTCGAGTACTCCTCGTTTCAAATGATCTCGATTGGTGGATGAGGAAAATCGTTTTTTTTTTTTTTTTTTTGTGTTTGTAGCCTTTAGGCCGGCCGGCGGGCCGCCCCTATTTTAAAACGTTATATACGTGTACAAAACGGCACAAAACGGATATAAAGTTTAACAAAATTAAATATTTTGTAGTGTCAAACAGAAACCGCAAATAACTGCCACCTCCGTGCAGCGCAGCCAGTGTGTGGTCTCCACAGCACCGCGGAGCTGAATGCGGTGCTGGAAAACTTGGAAAGTCACGTAAAGAAGCCAGGCTGACTTCGGGCACATTCGAGCAAACGACATTTAAGAAGCCTTTATTATGGAATATAGGATTGAGATTTAAAAGCCGACCCGTGTAACGTTCCGTTAACGAGGAATTAGTCGCGGTAATTAGTCACGGACAGGAGTGAGCATTACGCGGTTGGATATACTACTACTTCTACTGCTTTGGTGAGTTATTTAGCCTATCTATGTGTTTAAATTGTAGGACAATCATTTTATTGTATTTGCTGCCCTTCTTATTTTAAATGTCTATTTTGATTGTTAGCCAACTACAGCCCATGCTTTTTTTCTCTCTCTTTTTTCTCTCTCCACCGCAGACCTACTCGATCGGTTTAAATTGTGGCCCGCTTATTTAATTACTTTCAGTTAGGAAAATGTGTTTTAAACTTGTGGAAAATAAATCCTTAATATCATATGGCAACTGTGACTGTTTGAAATAAGCATTGAGCGCTTTATTGCGGTCAACCGTTGTTCTGTAGACAGATGCGTTGCGTTCTAAAAATAGAAAAAAGTTTAACGAGGAATCGATTGATCCTCGAGGAATGCAAGCGATTGCACAAAATGGTAACACTTACGTACGTTATACAAATATGCAACTTGTTTGTTGAAATGTTAATAAATGGGAGCTTCCTCAAGCAGCCATCTCTTTCCCGACAATCCCCTCTGTGCACGAACTCTTACATATGGTAATTAAACATTATAACACCTGCGGCTTATTGTCCAGTGCGGCTTATAGTACGGAAAGTACGGTAGCCAGATATACATAAAGATAAAAGTTAGTACTTTTTGATGGTAAGACTTGTGTACTCTCACCTTAGTATGTTTTCAATGCGGGACTCAAGTAATGGGGTCGGAGTATTTCTTCAAACTCTGCATATCAAATAATTTGAGAGTGATGTATACATTTCTAGTATATATTTTTTTTCATGAATCATACTGGAGCATATCCTATTTCACAAGCTTTAGACCTATATTTGACCTCATTAAACATTCCCTGATGGCGTTATGTTCACCACACATCTCTAAGGGGTTGTCAACGTACAGTGGCACTTGTAAAAACGACGTCATATTTCGCAGTATCCGTGCGCTGTCAGTGTGTGGGTATGATGTTGACACAGAGGTGCTTGGTTTCAGAGGTGGGAAGATACAAAAGACTTTGTAAGGAAGACATCTTTTTTGGCGAGTTGGTCAAACTGTAGTGAAGCAGTCCAAGTTTGGACGATTTTATTTATTTGAAGGTTTAGTGCAGAGCCGTGCAGGTGAAGATCATAATCTCTGCAGGTAATTTCAGAAAACTCCTTTTAGTGTTTGGATAATACTTCTCTGTAAAGTTTTTCCAATGGGCTCCATGCCAGGCCAGTAAGAGAAACATTTTGCTGCAGTCCTCACAGCAGATGATAGACGAGCTGTCCATGTCCAGCTTGGTAGCAACCGGGCTTACCACACAGCTAAACTCATGTGTATGTGCTGTAGCTTTTAGCCTTTACCTGTATCTCTATGTGGTTTGTCTCAGTTTCCCTCCTGTTTTACTGTTTTTACTTGAAGATATCAGCCTTATTTGACTGTTTTACTGAAGCCGTGTTCAGTTAATACTGATGCAACCTGAACCCAAAGCTTGAAAAAGCTTTCCCACTGTCTGGTAAGCATTTGGTGATGCTTATAATGTTATACCATTTTCAGAGTCTCCAATACAATCAGGTCTGAATCAAACAGATATGGACACATTCCAGGCTATTCGTTCTGTGGATCGGTTTTAAATATTTCTCTGGAAGGAATAATTCTAATAGTAAAAGTCATTACATTAGACTATAGTACTTTACCTGCAAGGCTTGACTTCTTGCAGCCCTTTGCAGTATGGCTTACCAGAGGTGGGACCAAGTCATTGTTTAGCAAGTCACAAGTAAGTCTCAAGGCTTTGCCCTCAAGTCCCGAGTCAAGTCTCGAGTCAAGACAGGCAAGTCCCGAGTCAAGTCCTAAGTCAATGCTGACAAGTCTCAAGTCAAGGCCGAAGGCCTGCAGTTTGAGCTTCGAGTCATTTCGAGTCCTTTTAACCAAAAAGTTATAATATATTTACCCACATCATGTATGCTTTTAAAATCTATATTTATTTATTAAAACAAGTGCAATTGAAATTGTGGAAAAAAAGTGTACGGACATTGCACTTCCCAATTGCACTATTGATTTTTAACATTTAACTAATATTTAGCACATACACGCACAGACACTCACACATAGGCTACATGTAGAAAAGGCCCCAAAGTTTATAGGTTACAGTGTTGTTATTTCTTATAGTGTGTTAAGATGAGTTTTGTTCAGTGTGGATGACATTATAGCTGTCAGTTAGTGGCCGTGACGTCAGTCGGCCGGAGGGTCTGTTAATTAAGTTTCCTTTCCTTTTCTCACTCGGTCAGGTGTGTGAGCGTGCATGTTGCCACATAGTCGATCATTCCACAGTTGAAACGTGTTTATTTGAGTTTATGTGAATCACCCGTCTGTGAGGCTAAGTAGGCCTACATGCAGTCCTGATCGCTGTTATAAGTTACAGTTTATGGATGTTATTAACGGCCGCTGTTGAGAATGAATTTGTTGAGTTGAGCTGGCAGACTAATATTTACGCCGCTTCAGGGCTTCGGTCAGGAAGGACAGAGTCACTTGTTGAGAGTTAGCTGATTTTACTTCGATTGGACTGTATAACATTTTGTAGAACACGTGTTGACACGTAGAATGGTGGTACATGGAATGATGGAATAGAATATAGAATATGCATGGAATAGAAGTTTCTGTAAATAAAGAAAGAAAAGGAAAAAGTGTACATGACTTTCCTCATCTAAATAAAATACACAGGCTGTATTAGCACACTGAGTAAGTACAAAATGGTTGCCTATTACAACATGGCCAGAGCTAGCTAGTAAAACACAATGCACATTAGCCTCATCAACATCATGCTAGATTGTTTAGCTCCTCATATAAGAAACACACATTAACATGACAAAACAATAAGTCAGCTTAACATACAGCTCTCCAAGCTAGTAAGTGCATATCAACTGATTAACATTTTTAACATCGGATTTATAACTTACATCGTCAATGACTTCCGAACGTGGCCACCAAAGAATAAACTGAACGGTGGTGCGGACATTTACGTAAATTACGTAAATAACTGACGTAACTCAGACGCTAACAATAAACAGACAGGCATTTCTTAGAGAATTCACAACAGCCGCGATTCGCCGGTCGCAACAGCTGTTCTAACGTCTCCTCACGAGCGGAATGTAAGCTTTTGTTCTTTTCCCGCGACCTATGCTGCTGTGCCTTTGAAAGAAGGAAAATAAAGAGCGGATAAACCATACTCCTCCTCTCCTAGTCTCATGCTTATAGTCTGACGTTTTTGGTCTTAAGTGGTGTTCTGGCCGACACCTCTGAAGTGAAACCAGTGATAAGCAGATCAGCGCAGTACCGGTACATCCACCAGTTTCCTCCGCTACACCAGGCTACATCATGATGAAAGATACAGAGCGGTAGGCTACTTAAAAATATAGCCTACTTTTTAATCTTTGGGTTTTGGGGAAAGTAGCAAGTCTTGTCAAGTCAAAAGGCTCAAGTCCAAGTCAAGTCACGAGTCATTGATGTTAAAGTCCAAGTCAAGTTGCAAGTCTCTTAACATTTTGTCAAGTCGAGTCTCAAGTCATCAAATTCATGACTCGAGTTCAAGTCATGTGACTCGAGTCCACACCTCTGTAGCTTACTATTGGAAAAACCCAATTGGCGTTATCCCTCCATTCCCTAAACCCGGGTTTTGACTTAAACTCGCCCGGATTTTGTTTGGATGAACTGTGGATACATCGGTTTTGTCTCTAAATCTAAATGGCATGAACATTTTTGTGACAGAAAACCCTAACATAGGTTATGCACTTATGCACCATAAGTCTACTGTAACCCAATACCAGAGCAAAGGAATGGTCTCAGTGGAGGGATTATATATTCAACAGTTTCAGGGCCACTGCTTTGTAAATCCTACAGTCAAACCCTAGTCTCTGTGTCTGAAGGAGCGGCCAGCTCCCTCAAAGAAAGTCATTTAAATTGGGTCCATGCTGTTTCGCGGGATTTTCCACCTTCTCCACACCTAAAAGTTCAGGAGAAACACTTATCAACTTTTAGTCACACTAGTGTTGGCAGTTGTCAGTCAGTTAGTCCTGAATGACTATTAAATACACAGACATGTGTAATCATAGAGTCATGGTCCCAATGATTTGGGGGGGATTTCTTGACAACTCATCTACTGCTGCCACCTACAGGTTAAAAAAATGTATATTTGTCTTAATGTTTGGTTAACCATATAGCTTTATAACTCTATGAATTATTATTGAGCTCTCAGCTTGAGATTATTTACAAAATAGCATGCTAACATTAGTATGGGAAAGGCCACATAGTAAACATGAGTTTTTTTCCTCACAAACTAAACATTGGTACTATGTATCAACATGCCAAGATGTCACTGTAACAAGTCAGTAATTACCAACAAATGTTACATGTGAAACATTGATTTCCGTCGCTCACTTGGCTACATTTTAGTTTAGTATAGGAGGCAGCAGTCTGTGTTGTCCATAGAGTTATTTTCAAAGCCTGCACATGTTTTCGTCTTCCATAAATAAAACAAACTAGCCATGTCTGAACATATGGTCATTTTTACAAATACATTTATGCATCTTCTTAATGTATATACTGTCATGCACATGGCAGCACGCCAACATATGCACACATCTCTAAATGCATGGAGTCATTTTGGGCTGCGATGGCAGAAGGCGACTACTGCATACGCAAACAAAAGTAATGGGAAGAGCAAACCGATGGGTACAATTGATGTTGTAAAAATTATTATTTAAAGATACAGTATTTGCAAGTCCGGGAACAATTATACTTCACATCAAATGCACTTAATTGATGATACACAATGCACAATAAAGATCAAATCAAATCAAAATCAAAATTTATTTGTCATTGCACCGTTACAGAGCAACGAAATTAATCCAGTTCACACTCCACCAAGAAACATACAAGGACAACAATAACATGGGTGGACAGGAGAGAGTGTAACTGTAGGGTCGCAAAGTTTCGCGCCCCTATTTCTTAGAAGGAAAAGGAGAACAACAGGGGAAGATAGGTCAAAAAAATGCAAATCTCGAACTACGTTCCTTATGGGAGCGTAGTGCGTGATCAGTGAAAAAACTCCTTAGCACAAGTAAGCAACATGATAAACACCACAAACAATAAGACTCGTAGACATTGCACATTAAAGGAACGGGTTAGGGGTTTATGGGAAGGTAGTTGTCACAGCCCAGGCACCAGGGGGCGTACGCAGCCGGCAGGCGCGACCCGCCCGCAGCTGATTGACTATTAAAAAGCCCCATTCCTACCAACATGTAAATTTTTCTCACTTTGCTGCCGTCGTCCTCTGGCTGAGGAGAGAACCTTAATAATTATTCTGGCCAATTTAATCAAGTACAAGCTAATCTGGATTGATTTTGACTTTAACCTTAATTAGTTGCAATCAATAAAGGACTCACCCTTTACTAATCTTGAAAAATAATTTTTTTTGTAATTTAGTAATTTATTGATTACCCCGTGGATGATTTTCTCCCACTTCTTGAATTAATTTTTCCCATGATATGCTACTTTTGCTATGATTGCACATGTGGACATAAAGGATGATAACAGAAGCAACAAAATTAAGCAAGCCCATAAGTTTATGTATTGCGGTTGGGGTTTAGCAACCATTTCAAACAATATATGCAAAATAGTATTTTGGATATAATTGTCAACCTTGGCAGGCAAAAAAGATGTTGATATTTTTGCCTATTTTTGCTTCCGTAATAATGTCTTCTTTCATATTGAATAAAATATCCAAAATGTACATTTGGGTGTTTGCGTCTATATTTCTCCTATACAACCATCTTTAACGGCCATTACAATGTGCAAACAATAGGTGTTATTTTGTGCTTCTTAGGGAACATACAGCAAACCTTGGGTGTCTTTTATTTGTAAGGGCTTATAGGTTGCTTTAAAGCAGTGTGCCAACAAATTGGATTAGCAGAGAAATTTAGAGAATAAAAACATGCTCTGTTGAAAATTATTCGGGATGAAATGATAGTCGAAAAAGAACCCATAACCTTCGGCAGCCATTTCTTCTTTCATGTTTGTAATTCACAGCCTGGAGGGGAAAGATTTGTATCAAAAAGACAAGTTGATATCTTATCTCTTTTGATATCTGTGTTGCTGTGTGACAGATTAATAAGATACACAGAGGTTCACCATTGTGGATTGGTTTACGTACAAACACCTCTGTCAGTGTAAATGCTGTAGAGAAAAGGCTTGAACACAGCCGGGGGGCTTCCTCTTCTACTTCACCACCTCTGCAGACACAGACCTCCTTGTTTTAGTTTTTGCACCAAAATGCAATGACAAGGTCTATTTGGGGAATTTGCTCCATTTGGCCCAGCTGTGCTACATTTCTAGCTGTTCTCTCACTGTGTTTGTGTGTGTGTGTGTGTGTGTGTACACAGGCATCTTTGTTAGGACCAATTTAAGCTTTTTAACAATCGAAGCGAGGACAAGTTTGGGAAATGAGGACATTTTGCCCAGACTTCACTTCTTCAATGGGCTCTTTGGGTTGGTAGTAGGTTTTAAGGATCATGTTAGGTTTAGGTTGGGGTAAGTATGTAGGTTGGGGCTAGACAATTAGTTTTGATGGTTAGGGTTAGGTTAAGGGGCTAAGGAATGCATTATGTCAACGAGGGTCCTCAGAAGTATCACCATACAAACGTGTGTGTGTGTGTGTGTGTGTGTGCGTGTGTGTGTGTTTGTGTGTGCGTGTGTGTGCTTCTCCCAGAGAGAGTTGGTGTTATGTAAAGCCTCCACCCATTCAGAGTATGTTCTAGGAGCGGATCAGTAATAGCAGTGTGTGTGTGTGTGTGTGTGTGTATATATATATATTTACAGTATATATATATATATATATATATATATATATATATATATATATATATATATATATATATATATATATATATATATTTACAGTATATATATACGTGTGTGTTTTATATACTAGTGCAGTGCCCGTAGTTAGCAGGTAAACAAAGAAAGATATTAGACAGTACATTTGGCTGCTATCATTGATGGCTAATTTTACACTGTTGAAGGTTATTATCAGTAACTTACTTTGTAGAAGTTGGCTATAGAGTAGGGCAACATTCCTTAGTGTATTGTGTAAAGATAACCACAAACTATATTCCACGTGTTTTGTTAAGTGAAATGAAACACAAAATGTGTTAATTAATTAAGTGTTGAAGCCTAGAGAAGAATCGAGCTGTACAGGTGTTACCTATACAATCTGATATTATGGTACCCTGCAAACTGCCATCCATACTGCACAATACACTCAAACCTACAATCAGTTGCCTATGTAGTAGCCTAAATGGCTGCACTGTATATAAAAGGAGTCCATGCTGCACGCCGTGACAACATTGTCAACCCCATTACCATTAGTGTTAGGTATTTGAAAGATAAGACAGAGTTTGGATAACTGTCAATTGTTAACGTGTCAGTAATCAGCTGTGTTTGTGTGTGTGTGTGTGGGGGGGGAGACTTGTGCGCGCGCGTGGGCTTTCGGTTTAGCTTTTAAATGGATATAAAACATTTTGTGGAAGCATCCGAGACCGTGCTGTCAATTAACGTTAACGTGTCAGTAGCAGTCAGCTGTGTGTGTGTGTGTGGGAGGGGGGGCGGGAGACTGCTGTATTATTACAGTGAAAATAGCGTAAAGTGCAGTCTTTACCACTAAAGTGGACAGGTGGAGCAGATGAGGAGTGAGGAGTTGTTGAGGAAATAACAATAGGTGCGTCGGTCTGCTGTGTGTGTCCCGCTCTTCAGAGGGAGGCGGGGATTATTCGGAGATTACTTCATGCTCCGTTCTCACTGTGGCATTCAGTGTGCGCACGTACTTCTAAAAACTTCACAATGAAGGATGAAGGCTGCACACCTTGTACTTCTAAAAACTTCACAATGAAGGATGTACACCTTCGTGCTGTGCGCAAGCAATATCCGGATGCCGATCTGACTAAAACTCAGAGAGATATGCGAGCCACAGACACAAAGACAGACGTTTATTGCTTTATAGATAGATGTATATGTATTTATGTTCCAGGAAGGGTAATGGTTCTACATCATTTGTTTCAATTTCCTACATTTTTTTTCTCCCTCAGCCAACTAATAGTGTGTCTGTACACAGTATCATCTAAAACACAGACAGCCTGTAACTTTAACTTCAGGGAAGTTTGTGTCACATTTAAAACACGGCAGGGCAATGTCGCTAGCAGGTGGTGGTGAAATATGTCCCAACGCCTTATGCTAATTAGAAGAAGAAGAAAAAAAGGTCTTATTCGGTCACATTTGGGAAAATGTATTCTCCGTGGATAGAGTTTGAGAGGATCGCTGCCTCATTAAAACAGCTACCTCTCTGCAGTTTTTCCCCTGCAATCCTGGGGAATCGACTGTGTGTGTGTGTGTCTGTGTGTGAATAATGAGGTGAGACCCTGGCGGTAAATTCATCGCGAGAGCAGCGTACAGCAACTTTAATGGACTTTTTTTTTAATTTCTCACGAAATCCCTCTGACCTCAATAAGAAAAACAACTCATAAGGAAAACAAGGTCTGTGATTCTTTTTGTGAGCGTGTAAGATGGAGTTTCTATTGAGGAAATTACTGTCGTCAATTTGTTTTATATCTGAAACACTGAACTTTATAATATTTGTTTATTCTTATTCTTTTAACGTCCATTAAGGCCTTGCATGCGGCTGCCACCAGCAATTATTTTCAACATAACCCAACCTGCTGAATATCATCTTTTATGAATTGTTTGGTGTATATAAACTCATAGTCTGCTATGAAGCACAAGATGAAACTTTAAATGATTGGATTGTCGTACATTTAAATGATAATGATATGAAACTAGAGGAAACTTCAGTTTGTGTTAATTCTTGCACCCAACCTCTCTGGGCAAAAGCAGTAGTGTTTTTACTACGCCAGCTGTAGTTCCTGGGTGAGTGTACCCATGACAAAGGCATTAAAAAAATGTTGATTAAAAAAAGCATTCTTTGCACTGATAGTCTTGTTTGCTGTAACATGTAATTTATGATCATCAGAGGGAAAATTAGACTGTTTCAGAAACATTTAAAAGTTCCTTGTAGCACCTTTTAAGAACAGAACAATAACCAAATAAATGGAATTGTCTTTAACATTAGTCGAAGGAAAGCAGCGTATCCTTACATGCTGGGAACTGCAAGTAGATAATGTTTGGCATTTCTGTTAAAAAAAAAGTAAATATCAAGTTTCTTTAATAGCCATGGATACTGGGGTACAGTGAACCCAAATTGGATCAATATAAACATACATTAAGCTGCTGCAGATTTCTTTCCCAGTCACCCCAAATCACTGCTAAACCCATATATCCCTCTTCCAAAAGCCACATCCTTGGCTTACAGAATGTATATTTACAGATCATCTATGTATATCTTTTGGTGGGATCAGAGCGTGAGACGTCGCCACTGCAGCAGCCAGGCAGCGTTTACTGTCCACTGCTGCGGCTTGTGCCATTCGCGTTCACAAGCCAAAGTCACAAGCCAAAGTCACTGAATTATAATTTTTATAAAAAATAAGGGGGCAAGAGAATGTCCTCCGCCCTGAGAAGAGAGTTGCCATATGCTCCTCCAAGCTGACCCGGCTCCCTAATTGGCTAGTGTTACATAAGCTGGACTCCCCCAGTGCACTTGAAGAAAAACACAGAGTGAGTGCATACAGTACAAGAATGCACAGTCCTTTAGTGTACAAATTGGTGTACTGTACAGTGTAATTGAAAGGCTAAAAACTGCAGGTTAAAGGTGGAGTCAGCGATAAATTACATGTTTGTCAAACTCAGTGAATATCTCCTCACGTTTTGATACCTTTCTGTACTGAAAAAAAATTATTGTGTTAATACACAGCCTAAGCTTTGTAAACTGGTATGTCAACAAAGGTGGCCCACCTTAGCTAGCAACATGTCTATTTACGGAGCCCAGGCTGTGTATTAAAAATGCACACATACAGTACGGACAGGTTGCAGATAGTGACGATATATTCGCTGAATTTGACCTGAAAAAAAATAACTTTAACCTCCACCTTAAAGTTTACGAATTGGTGTACAGAGCATTTTGCAGATACGCTTAACAATAATTCAATAAAAATAACTGGTCCTTCATAGTTTTAATTGTCGTCTTTGAATTGTTGGGTTCATTAGTTTCAGCAGAACTTCCCTTGCAGCTATACAGTCTGCTCAGTGCGCAGTGCTTCCCCTATCCACTCCGTTTCATCTTAGATGGTATCAGGAGAGTCAATATGGGGCTAATTTTAGTATGAGGCAGTGTGTGTTGTGACCTGGAAAGTTTCTGGTGGTATGTTCAGCATTAAACAAAGTTTGTGACATTGGTTAGGTCTGTTTCAATGAGCTAGTTCATTCACATTTATTTGTCTTAATGTTCACTTTCACATGCGTAAATAATATCTTTCTACACAGTCAGCAAACTACATAATACGTCTAATGGGATTTTGAGTGTTTAGTGTGTCGGAAAAGTAACACAATGAAGTGTACACTTTTCTGTATTTGCATGCATGCTAAATACGGGCGGATATCCGTGCAATAATGCAATACACAGAGGAAATGTACAAGCATGCTCACAGTTGAAATAATTAATTATATTCAAATCCAAATAAAGTGTGAATGTTTTGGTTTGGGAGCTCCAGAAATATCTTGGCAAACCAAACCAAAACAAAAAACAGTATTTTATCCCACACCTACAATAGCTGAAAAGCATGCTGATTTTCATACTGGAAAAAAAATGCTCCTAGATGTACCAAGTATTTTTGGCATACAGCATTTTAATTTTTTTACTAGCATACTCTAGTAGTATGGGTATTGGAACGCACCCTTAGATTCTTGTCTAAAATTACTTAAACTTTATATACTATGTATTAGGGCTGGGCGATATGGGCCAAAATCAATATCTCGATATTTTTTTACTATATCTCGATACACGATATATATCTCGATATATTTCAAATCTCCTCTAGAGCACATCCTAAATGCTCAATTTAATTTATTTTTTGCATAACATCACACCAGTAATATGATTTAAATAGTCCCTGCAAAATGTGTCTGCACTAACAATGCATTAGGCTACATGAAACATGTTTATATTCTTTAGTGCTTTCTATTGAAACAATTTGAAACTTGCACATGGCAAAGAGTTTGCACATTGTATTGATTATTCCACATCCTTCCACTCCCATACAATGGATCCAGCATTATTTTATTTGGAAACAGTTTTTTCCATCTTCTGTTAATCTGTAAACTGAGAACACTAATTATGACTCATTACAACCACTTACTAATTGTTTATCACCACTAACCCCCTGAAGATAGCAGCCACACTTTAAATGCAGAACAGGTTTTGATCCATAATAGTAGTCTATGTGTATAAAAGGCTCTGACATGTATAATGGTTACTGTCGCTTTAAGAGCAGTTGCTCCCTGTCTAAGTTAAGTTTCGTTTTCTGCCTGTTAGTCCGAGAGAGAGATTCATGCAAGCGCAAACAGCAGGTGGCTCATCGTCCCTCTGTTACCTGCCTTATTGTTTAATTCTCCTGTATTTAGTTAATGAAAATAAAACTGGAAGACAATCAGAGGATTTAAATAAATACGGCTGAGAATCAAATGGGATGCCGTGGTTGTGTGACGTTGGACCAAAAACTCCCCCGGCGCTCGTTCGCTTTCCTCTCATAAGGACCAGGCTCTGTACAGCGGCCCCTTATGCTGTCAAGCGTCCGTCTACAAAAAAGGTCCATGCTATGAACGACAGCCGCCTTCGCCGTCTTTCGCGCCCCCTCCACCGTCTTTCGCGCCCCCTCCACCCGCTCGTTCGGCTGTCATAAGAGCAGAGCCCTCGTCTTTTTTTCTCCCCCTCTCGTCGTTGTTTTCACATGGCGATAAAAGTAAACACTCACAGGGCACAGACTACGTCACAGGTGCGCGCCCAGGAGACTCTGGTTGGGAGGGGTGAGTGAGTGAGTTGCCAATGCATGTTCTGTGAGGCAGAGGGGCAGAGAGCCACAGGAAAGAGCGATAGAAGCGAACACCAGCGAGTTTGCCGGTGGCGGCGGCGGCTAAAAAAAACACATTACGTGCCAGTTTGTATTCGATGGTCGCAATAGGGTCATTTTATACATCCCCTGGAGCACATCTCGCGATATATCGAATATATTCGATATATCGCCCAGCCCTACTATGTATGACGATACTTATTAAGTATGGGTCCGGGGAGCTTCTGTTGCCATTTAATTTCATCATTGATTAATTCAGAATCTTTTTCTGTGTTTTAGTGTGGTTGAACACAGTCTAGTTGTCACTGTTATATTTTGCCACTTAATCTTCTATTTTAAAACCCTGGCTATAGTTATTCCTCATCATTTTCCAACAAAGAGAGATAACAATGAATAAATGAACAGCAAATGACAATCTCATATTTTCCCCAAACATCCACTGCTGCTGTTATTTACTTATTATTTCCCCTTGAACCAACATGCTTTTGAAAAATTAGAAAGCATCAGAAAGTTTTGGCAAAAGCTGGTTCCATAAAGCAAGTGTTCGTGGGGTGTATGAGAGGCTTTTTAGGCTTCATGCTTTTGTGCTCGAAAAATTCTCCTTTCGCACAGGGCTCTACGGGGGATAGTGATAGAGAATCATAAGTGTTCAATTACGCCCTCAGCTTGTGTCTTGAGGGATGACTGAGTTTACAGCATCCATTTTCACAACGTCTCAATCTGTTACACAACACAAGCATGCCTTCGCTCTTGCGGTGAAGAGAATCAGTTGTTTGATGATAAAATAAAGTCTGCAAAGGCTGTTGGTGTCATGAATAAATAACAATAAAGAAAAGCAGCCTGGGGTATTATAAAGTATGGATAGAGTTTTATTTTTGATTTTTTTAAGGTAACCGGTTGCTTTAATATGCGAGGTTCAGGCGGTAGCCTTTGTTTGCAATTCCTGGCTTAAAGCCATACATTTTTTTCATATAAATTGACATCAGTTACATTCAAGCCATCGGCAAACGAGTTGACACAAAGTTGATTAAGGTTATCAGCTCCACAGAACTCTCTCTGTATTTCTCAGTATGGCAGTGTTTAGAACCCCCCTGCCCCCCCCACACACACACACACACTGGCGCAGGAGCTCAGAAAAATCCCAATAAGAGCCCACGCGTTGCCACGTTTTTGATTCCACTGCTATGAAAAAAACCTAGACGTATAGCAGATGGAATCATCTCCATGTGCGATACCCGAAGGCTTACCTCATGTAGATGCGCTTACAATGCTGTTGTAATTACTCATGGGTGCAACATAAGTTACACACTACAGCTTTAATGTGTGGAGGGCTGGCAACGAGTGGACACCATATTTTCTGTAGCACTTTGTTTTGTCACGACTTTGAGGACAAAAGGGAGAAAAAAACTAATTTCCCTGGTTACAAAGGAAGCAATGAATGAAACGTTGCCTTTTTTTACCAAATGAGACAAGTATTTTTAAGGCTTGACAGAAAAACCCTCTTTGTTAATAACAAAAAAGGTGATGGGCCTGCTCAAGAAATGCGGTATCATCCTTTAAGAGTTGAAAAGAATAGCAATGGCAAGGCCTTGAAAATGAAGGATATTCTGGCACTGCAGTGAAAGGGAGATTATCCCAAATTGTTCCTTTCAGCTCGTCTAAGATGTCTCGACTTACTTTCAAATCAAATCGTTCATTTGGCGGCTTTGACAGCGTTCACCTCGAGTATCAGAGTAGCAGGATGGTGTGTATCAGGTTGCAGCATTTAAGGCAAATATGGGAGCCATTGCACAGTATACTGTATAGCCCTGCCTTTTCTTAGCCCGGAGTACAACTCAGTAATAGACCGCACAAAAGATCTGCAAAGCTCATTTATTAGGGGCTGTCGGTCTGGTGGAATTACACTGTATTTAATAGGTCATCAATTTTCATGCTTGGGGAACTCTTTTCTTCTTGCGGCCACCGAAAAGGAAGGTGAAAAAACAATAATTAAAGAATGTAGAGTTGTACAGAGGTGGCTGCCAAAGGGTGCCTTTAGTCATGACAAAGAGAAAATAAACTGCTACCTTTTATGAGCTTGATTGATGGACGGAGGCTTCTAAAAATCTCTAAGGGGAAAAAACATGTTTCCAGAAATACACACAGATTAAAGGTGTCAGCCATTCTTGTTGTCAAAATCACTTTGTCAAAATCAGTGAATATCCTTGCATGGTCCACTTTACCTGAATGTACTCTGTATGATTTAAAAAAAGATGATACACAGCTTAGGCATGTTGCTAGCTATGATGCATGGAACCCTTTTGTTTACATACCAGTTTACATTGTTGAGCCAAGGCTGTGTATTAACTAACACCAGATTTATTTTGAGTGCACACACAGTACGGACAGGCAGCGGATTCATGAGGAGATATTCACTGATTATGGAAAAAAGTGATTTTAACCACAAGCGTCCACTAGAATCGCTAACTGCAGCTTTAAGTGATTGAGTACAGTCATTATCTTTTTAATCTTGACAGTCTAGTAGCAAGCTGGACAAATGTATTGGACTACAAGGCCGATCGAACACACTCAATCCAAGGACGTATATATTCGTATCTAATGGAGAGAAGATATGTTATTTCAAACGGCTACACCTTTTTCATGTATATGCTAATCAATCTAATCTAATTATTGAGGTGTTACAATCCCCCCTTCTCTATGTGAGAGTAACCGTGAAATCAATCTTTGGTCACTCCCGATTGCATGTTCATAAGAATCTTGTTCGGACTAGGCAATCGAAACGTAATTCATGTTGAGAAAAGCCAATACAAACGGTGGGAGATTCAAAATTATCACAGCAAGTGGAAGGCAGGGGGAGGGGGGGCGGGGGGAGGCTGTTTAAACATGAACCTACGAATGCGGGGAAATGCAAGAGATTGTTTGAGTTGGGAATTGAAATCTCTCTCTAAAGGTGTCCTATTAAATCTGATAAAATGCTCTGTGTAGTATTGTTTGCCAAAGTTGTTATTGATAGAAATTGGAGTAGTAAGATGTACTGTGTATTTCCAGGCTATTATGTATAGATATTATAACTTGTCTCCATTACTTGGTCACAAGTTTATTTTTCTACTAAATGAAATGTCTCTGTTCAGTAATTTTTTTGTTTCCACCGGGGATTATTTACAATATGATGATTACATTGTAGGCGTATTGTACTTACTTTTGTATTCACATGTTTTGCTGCCTACAGTTTGTGTGTGTGTGTGTGTGTGTGTGTGTGTGTGTGTGTGTGTGTGTGTGTGTGTGTGTCTGTGTGTGTGTGGTTTTCTCCTAAGTGTGTTTGTTAGTTAGTTTGGATGAAACATGAGCGAATGATTCATATCACCAGCACAACGTTGTAGTGATTACTGATTAGCTTTAAGGGGGGCGTCACAACTGTAGGTCAGACTAATTAATTATAATAGGCAGATGGCAGTCTTGGTCCAAAACTACTAAATCCACCTGTTATTTTTTTTTTTAGATTATTCTTAAATTTTTCGCTTACAAAACAATGAGTTCGAAACAGCAGAAATTAAAGGCTATACCAAAGGACTGACAGATTGAACATTTCTTATACACCTCGGCACAATGGCTGCTCCTGCTTTTGTTTTTCCTCGACTGTACAATACAAAAGAATCGTGACGTGCAGCCGCTCACTCGCCTCAGCTCAACCGGAAAACAAAAAGAAAATAGAGAATAGGAATTAGCTAGAGATGTCAGTGTATGTACAATTTTACCAGTTGGAGTCCACAGTTGGTGCCTGGCAGCATGTGTCACCCACTTGTCTATCAATGTAGTGGTTGTTGAAAACACAACAAGGTCTAGCGGATAACACATTTGTTCATACGGAATACAGAAAACCAAAGAGCCCTGATCTAAAGGTGATGACACATAAATGCAACATTTGACTCCAGCAAGACGCCTTTGTTGGATACCTTCACTCACCGCTTGTGTCCTGTCTGTCTATAGCAAGTCAATATCAATAAAGGGCAAAGTAATAACACACACACACTTGCTTTCTGGTTGTCCATTGATTTTGATTATGTCGTCCACTTTAAACCTTATTGTAAAATTTGAGATAAACGAAAACATACTTGTTTAGCCAAAAGTCAAAATAACTGTTTTTCAAACTTGAGTGCTATTATTGAAAACAAATAAATCTGCCACCCAGTATACGATTTTATGCATCACAAGTTTACAATGTGATACAAATGTGCAATTGTTTACCAATTTGAGAATTTGTCTAATGAAAAGTAAAACCTGAAAATCCTGAAAAAAAAAAATATATATTTTGCACGTGATTTTGCAGTTTCTACTCTATTAGAGTGAGTCTACATCGGTAAAATCTTAACGTAACAGTGTGTTTTGCCATCAGCATGTTTCCTGTTTGCTTTTGTATCTTCTGTTAAAAGAAAAAACAACTTGACACACTTCTTCTTGCTGCCTCCCTCTTGGTTACACGGTCGGTCGGTGTGGGCGGTGAAGAGCTCCCCACGTTTACCCACGATGCTTCACTGCACTTTCTGCAGAGCCAGGTAACTAGGCAACAGCCCTGCCGGTTCGGCAGAGGTGGCTTTTGCAGAGGATGCTTGCTAGAGAGAGGGTAATGACTTTTTTCATCTCATTGGGTCAAAAAAACTTCGATTTTTTGATCTATTTATTTATTTTATTTTGAAGGAAGGAAGGAAGGAGAAATATCCTGCTGCTAAGAAATGTGCTGGCTGACTCGAGGCTTGTGGTTTTCTTGGCTGTCCCAAACTCCCATAGAGTAGTAGGGGCTGCCTGCCATATGGTGCGGGAGGGACGTAGTTGAAATAGAAGTGAGCTGAGGGAGTTTCCACCTAGAACTGGGTCACTACGATTTCTGGCTTATGTTAAGGGACCATAAACCAACCTTGAACTCACTTTTACCTTCTCTGTACTCAACTTTTTTGGCCTGTAAATTCAGAAGCATTTATGTTAGCAATATGCAGGTCGTTTTTTTAACGGCATAACTCGATGCCTTTCTGAAAAAAATATAGATTTTTTTGGTTTCCACCGGGATATTTTACAATATGATGATTACATTGTGGGCGTAGTGTACTCACTGTTGTATTTACATATGTTGCTGCCTACAGTGTGTTTGTTAGTTAGTTTTGGATGAAACTTGAGCGAATGATTCATATCATCAGCACAACGTTGTAGTGATTACTGATTAGCTTTAAGGGGGGCGTCATAACTATAGGTCAGACTAATGAATTTTAATATGCAGTCAAACCGCCCACCACACAAACGCCTGTACAAGTGTGTTAAAAGTTTGATGCATTTATTTAGCTTGTGGCAGATTTGCCTCCTGGATCATTTGATTTGATTTGATTTGATTTGATTAAATTTATTTCATCAATGTACTGTTCTTCATTAGGGCGGTGTTTTGGAAGTTCAATACTTTTTTTGGCCACCAACCGAAATGCCTGGATACCAATATCGCAAAAATGTCTTGTTGTCGTTCAACGAGCCAATAAGCAAGCATCATTCTTGATGTGCCAAGATTTAGACGTGGTGATTGGCTGTGTGGAGGCAACCAGGAAATACATTAGGTGACAAAAATGGGTTATGCTGTATCAGTGAGCCTTTTTTTACCTTTATTTATAGAGGTATATCCCATTGAGCCCGGAGATTCTTTTGCAAGGGAGACTTGTTCCCATTTACACAGGTGGCAGGGCGGGGATCTAACCGCCAACCCTTGAACGTTTTATTTATTTAGTTAAAATGCCAAGCAGCTGAAAACTAAAAAGTTTTTTTAACCATAATGTCGATGTATTTTTTTAAACGGATTTCATGAAATTGCTCACCGTTAGAAATGTTTCACCGTTTGTCCAGAGGCAGTTGAAGCACTTTTTATTTATGTTCTAGCTGCATCCTGCAATCCTCAGTGAGGGGACGGGTTACTTTTTTTTTTTCGTGTTTTCCTGTGTGTTGCCTCCATGTTGCTGCTCAGGTTGTGCAATTCTGTGTTTTTTTGTGTGTGTTGTTTTGAGAAGATGTTTTGCTCAGAGTTCCTGGAATTGTCTGTATGTTTAATTCATGTAGGAATCCATGTATAAACCAGAGACTGCCTTTTGTCAGTTTTTACTCTTCCTCTTCCTCTTGTTGCCTGGAGCGGAAGCCGAAACAGGAAACGTGACCACAGGCAGGTCAGTTTGATCCTAGATCTGCCTGTTACCAAACAGCTCGAGGGGATTTAAAACAGGCCTGATGTATGTACCTGTGTCAGTCACATATGTCAATCATAACTTAGCCAAAAAGTAATTCATAGTTCAGAGAGAGAGAGAGAGAGAGAGAGAGAGAGAGAGAGAGAGAGAGAGAGAGAGAGATTATATATATGTTATTGTATCTTACTGATACTTTGCTTTGGCAACATTGTTTTTCTATTTTTTTATTTGAATTTGAATTCGAGAGAGAGAGAGAGAGAGAGAGAGAGAGAGAGAGAGAGAGAGAGAGAGAGAGAGAGAGAGCAGAGTGCTGCTTGAGATCTTATACCAGTGGAGCCTGAAAAAGATTCTGACAAATTGAGGCAATTTCAGGCTTTTGAAAGTTGAGCAGGTAGGTAGTAATTTGGGTTGATTGGATGGGTTTTGGATCATAGGTTGTTGCTATAGTTACATTGGACCCCTTTTGTTTACATACCATTTTACAGTAACCGTTTAGTAAATCATAACCGTTTAGGAAAAATCAATAAACGAAAACCTTTTTTTTTTTTTTTTTTTTTCTTCAAATTTCAAAGTTTTTAAATATGTTCTGGAGACACGCGTTTATTGATTTTACATCACTAATAAACTAATTGGGGAGGATAAAAGCTAGTCTGCCGAGAATCTGTCTGTCCCTCGGCGAGTGTGTGTGAGTGAGTGTGTGTATCGGCGCACGCACACACACACACACACGGGGAGTCGCCGTGCTGGGGCTCGACTCACAGTCACGGAAGAGTGATGAAAGATAACCTAAAGATTAAAGTTACCCGGTTGACGTGAACTACGCTCGTAAGTAGCCCGAACTTTATAACACCTGTTCAACATGCATTTAACGTGGACATGTAGAAAGCGATAGGCTATATTAATCAGGAAATGAATGAAGCGCGATTATGACGGCGAACGTGTGTGTGTGTGTGTGTGTGTGTGTGTGTGTGTGTGTGTGTGTGTACACACCATGGACCTATTATAAGAGGTGTGTAAACGAGCGTAGTTCATGTCAATTGTGTGTTTACAGGCGAACGAACGCGCGTGTGTGTGTGTGTGTGTGTGTGTGCGCGCGCCTACAAGACGGCGGGGGCACGAGGACAATGACGTTACGGTTAACCGTGTACACGAAAAAAAATTTGTCGTGTACACGGTTAGGCATTTTTGTAAACGTTCACACCCCTACAGTGAATTGGCTTATTGCTCTGTTTGCGGTTCTAGTATTCAGTATGTCTTTAGCGGGTACTTAGATACACAATTAACAGCAGATATTACACTGACCGGGCCCAGCAGCAGACCTGGGTTCGATTCCCGCCCGCGGTCGTTCTCTGCATGTCACTCCCCTCTCTGCCCCATTTCACCTCTGTCTCGCTGAACTGTAAATAAAGCATAAAAATTTCCAAAAAATATCTTAAAAAAAAAAAGACTATAGATATTACACTGGCATCATATTAGCAATATTACACTGGCATCATATTAGCGTCTGGTTTGTCCGTCTGTCTTCGCTCTGTCAAAGTAAATAAACAGAAACAGCATTTAAACCCGGACACAGATTAAGACAAATGAAGTCACGTTGCCCCTTTTCTGATTGTTTTTCTCTTTGTCAATTTGGAGATTCCGCGCTTGACAGTAGATGCACCTGCTACTGAGCCGTTCACGATCTGCCCATTTCTGCACAGTAATTGTCTCATTTTGCGGTAATGCCGGCGGACTACAGTAATCCAGGCTGATAGCAGCAGTACACTCATTTAGAGAGAAAACGCATTGGTTATAGGAGGAAGGCTGTAGGATTTGAGTTGGTTGCCTTGCAGTGGTTTGAAGATGTCATACCCAGTTTACAGAGCCTGGTAAGTGGATAGTGAGATGATATATATACACAGATTTTGAGGAAAAGTGATTTTTGACAACAAGCATTCTCCAGAATCACTGACTACACCTTTAAGTTGTAGTTATAACCAAAACAATCAATTGAAGAACAAACTCAGAGAAGAGCCTCGGCAGAACAGGCCCTGGTGATTGTTATTTTGTTTCATTGCAGTGGTTGAAGATTTATGCCTATAGAAATATGTTGTGTGTGTGTGTGTGTGTTGGGGGGGGGGAGGGGGTGTTCTCCTTCTCCTTCTCACCTGACACCTCTGATCATAGGTGACAGCAGAGGTGAAAGGTGACACGCAGCTGACAGCAGCGTGCCCTGTCACCCACAATCCCCTCTGGCGGAGCAGCGGTGACAGTAAAGTGGCAGCCGGCGATGGTGCCCTGATGTGACACCCACTGGAGCTATGACCCAGGTTCTTGGGCCACAGTGTCACTCACTCACTCACTCACTCACTCACTCACTCACTCACTCACTCACTCACTCACGCACTCACTCACAATGTTGGCCGGATAATCGAAAAACGGCACTTAAAACAGATCAAATACACATTAGACATAACATACAATATAAAATGGCATGAAATACAATTTATAGCTTCTACGAGGGACTTTCAGTTTGTGTTAATTCTCGCACCCTTTTTGGACAAAAGCAGTAGTGTTTTTACACCGACAGCATGAGCGTACCCATGACAAAGACATTCAGATAAAATATTTAAAGAAAAAGCATTATTTTCACTGATGGTCTTGTTTGCTGTAAAATGTCATTTATGATCTTCAGAGGAACAATTAGGCTGTTTCAAAAATATTTAAAAGTTCCTCGTAGCACCTTTGAATACCAAACT
Organism: Ammodytes marinus; assembly: GCF_949987685.1. Lineage (NCBI taxonomy): Eukaryota > Metazoa > Chordata > Actinopteri > Uranoscopiformes > Ammodytidae > Ammodytes > Ammodytes marinus. Next base: position 7,107,704 of record NC_137226.1, read on the forward strand.
TAAAATTGGCAATGGGGAACAGATGGCATTCAACAAGTATGACACGAGAAGTGCACAGGTACATGGATGAATAAGAAGTCAAGTCAAGTTTATTTATATAGCACAATTCATACACGAGGCAATTGAAAGTGCTTTGCAGGGCCACACATTACATCAAGATTAGACATTAGAAAGAGCATTTAAAAAGACAAGAAAAACAAGGGAAAAAAAAGCATTAAAAGAAAATTACAGGAAGGGTGAAAAAAGGTTAAGAAATGACAGAGGAAAAAATATGCAAGGGAAGCAGCTCGGCCGGCGACCATGTAACTTCACTCTTTCCCGTCATGTTTAGCGTTGAGCCTTTATAGAACATCCCCTCTGCTTCAAAGCTCCGTCAGAAGCCCAGAGACACTAAGCTGCTCCTCTCTCTCTCTCTCTCTCTCTCTCTCTCCCTCTCTCTCTCTCTCCGTCTCCTGCCACCCATCAGGGATTTATCTCCCTTCCTCACTGAGCGCGAGCAGCATGTCAGCACTGCAAAGTCACGCAAGGGCAGCTGTCAGTGCAGTAACATGGGGGTGCCGTTTGCGGTCTTATGTCAGATTTCAAAGCACACAATATAATATTCATCCTCCTCTTCTCTGCATACTACTTTGCTATTCTGACATATGATACACACATGGGATTTTTTTTTCCTTTCACGAGAATGTAAAAAAACCTATCTTGTGAGAACAACTTATTCGAAAGGTTGTGAAGGGGACGAACCAGCACACTTCAGAATTCTTGAGGTATAATTACATTAAGCCAAGGTTGAACCTCAGTTGCTCTGTGAATCTTGTCCCTCTTGGCCCTTTGGTTCTCACTCTTATTAAAGGGTGTTATGAGGGTTGAGAGAGGAGATATGGTGGAGAGGACCAAGGGTTGCTATCTGATAATGGACTGTTTCAAAAGGCTCCTCAAAAGCCATTTTTATAGACAAGCCTTTTTTGTATATATTTTAGCCTTTTTTGTATATGTATTTTGTATGTTGTGGATTGTTCTGTCTGTGTTAATGTACACATTTATTTCAATATGCCTGCAGTGTTCCATGTGAAGTAGCCTACTTTAAAACAGTCTGTTTTTAATAGTGCTTTATAAATATTTACTTTCTTACTTACTTACTTACTTACTTACTTGAGTGACAAGCAGGCCATCGTCAAAGAAAAGAATGCACTCACTATGCTTCAGTGAGATTCCATATACAACTTTATCTAAGAGAAAATCTGCCCGTTAAAAGTTAGAATCCGTGGAGTTAACATCAATAAAATGCATCAATAAATGAGCATGTTGCTGCCAGTAGAGGGATCGCCTTGAGGCCGTTTGTAAAAGTTTTTATATTCATTGTTGTTGTCTTCAAGAGTGAAGAGAGAAAAAGAATGCACAAAAGTAAAATGCAAAAAATATTTATATTTTAGAGTCTAATTTGTGAAGCAACATCTGCACAACATTCACTGTCAAAATGTTGAATTTATAGTTCTTTAATATGCCACTACTAACCAAAGGCTGATTTATGTTCTACTGGTTATATAGTAAAGTGAATGGGAGGACTATAAAAGCCATTTCACACCAGGGACAAATGGGTTTGCATCCTTCATCCAACATGATGTTAGCTTGAGGCCAAAGCTGTAGATGACATCAGATTTAAATTCTTTTGTCAGAAATGTTTAAAATCTGCAGAGAAGCACTGGAGACTTGAAGTTTATTTTAGAACTGAGTTGATATAGATTTGGGCTAAAAAAGAAAAACTGTCTTTTTCAGACTTCAAAAGCACTTGGTTACAGTCAGGAAAAGATGTGGTTCTTGTCTAAATACTGACAATCCTCACGATCTGCTACTTGTCCGTACTGTGTGTGCGTTGAAAAAATTAATCCAGTGTTAATACACATCCTAGGCTCTGTAAACAGGCATTTTGCTAGCTAAACTAGGTTTAGCCAGCTTACAGAACATAGGCTGTATACCACCAGATGTTTTCTTACTTACATGTAGTGGATTGTTAGGAGGTATTCACTGATTTTAACAAAAAGCGTTCTACAGAATAGCTGACTACACCTTTAAATAGCTAGATAGTTTATCTAATAAGGGCCATGATAGCCACTAGGGATGGTTTAAAAGACAACCAAAACAACATTATGAACAAAAAATTTAAAAATCCATGAACGAAAGCAGATGTCACATTATTAATCATTGTTTATATCTTGCAAACGCATCACAGCAAACAAATGTAAAATTTGTTAAATTGAATAAAGTATGTTGACAGATTATTTGGCATTACACATTCTGACTACAGTATTGCACTCCACAGGCTGCAGTACAAAACACAACCGGTGCAACATCTGGGGTCTCCGGTTGAGAATAATTGCACATAATTGAAAAGCAGAGCGTGCCGACTGTCTAACATTTTTGGCAATATCATTGTGCTCGTCTCCTGGCCAAGATAAGTGAGGCGTAATAATGCGACCACACCTGTGTCCCTGAGAACACACATCAGCCGTTACTGTGTAATTGGCACAGTCTGTGGTTTGGAATTATTTGATTTGTTACTGGAGACTCACACGAAAGCTTAAAGATGAGGGCGTTTTCACTTTTGAAAAAGGGAACGTACACACAGAAATATCCAGTCCACCAAGTAATTTGGGCAAGAATTAAATAAAAGATATGGTAGCTGAAGTCATTTCACTAACGTTTCTTGTCTTGCGAAACACTTAGGGTGTATTCACACATGCCGTGTTTAGTTCGGTTGAAACAAACTCAGGTGCACTTCCGCCTTTGGTGCGCATCTTTCAGACGTGTGAATACAGCAATCGCACTCGGGGCGGACCAAACAAGCGCTCCGAGACCCAGCTGAAGAGGTGGTCTTGATGCGCTTCAAAACTCACTCTGCTGCAGTTCGTTTGTGGTGTGAATTTGGCCGGACTCGATCCGACCCAATTGCAGGAAGCACTGCGCCTTTTCTTTTTTAATAAATCGCCATCAGATTCACATTATGGGAAAGTGTTGTTGTTGCCATTGTTAGGAAGATTAGTTGTGGTTTGACCGGGAGCCCCAAGCGAAAATATTACATTTGATAATGACGCGTACACATGCTGATATGTTCAGCGATCAGATGGAGAGGAGCGTCTCCCGTAGCCTACAGTGCCAACAGGTTCACGCTGAGCTTTGCATGAAGTGTGTGTTTTTATTGTTCTTCCCAACGGGACCGTCAATACTGTCCTTGTGTCAGTTTGGAGCTGAACTGCGCCGAACTGACACCAAGCTGATACACAGCTTAATCAGCTGTGTTTCAGCTTGAGCCTATTCTTCACGCGAGCCGCGCGTCCAGCAGCAAAAATACAGTAAAAATTATGTTTCACATCGTAGGCTACAAGCCACATGACGTGGCATTGACATAGGGCTACATATTATAACCATATGAAACAACAATAATTTTATGTTTTTCTTCTTTATTTATAGGCTAGATGTAGACCTTTTTATTATTTTTAACCCCATATTATATCAATGATAAATTCGCAGTTTTTACTTCGTTCTTCCTGCTTCTCTCCACCCCAGAATGTCTGTCCAATGAATGAATGACCTCAGATCACGTGTGGTTTTGCTTCGTAATGCTGGTTCACTTGCAAAAGGGGCAATATGAAAGTGGACCACACCAAACAAAAAAATTCTAAATTCTGTTTGGTCTGGACCAAAGCAAGTGAACTAACGGACTTTCCATGTGTGAATACACCCTTAGTAACTTTGCACTGGAAAAAAAATCTTGAAAGGAAAAACCAGATAAACCAGGTTATGTGCATGACGGTAGAGTACAGGCCTGTTGGTAAAAGGTTCTTGTCATCTTTCAAAATCCAGCTTGGTAACAATAGTCCCAAGTGATTGCCTACTAAAGTCATTTTCTCAAGGATGAAAGTCTACTATTTATTTGTGGCAATTGTCCCCTTTTCTTGGAGTGCAGCCTCAAACCTAAACATCAAAAATGAAAAAAAACATCTGTCTCCCTTAACTGTAGTGGTACTTATATTTGTCAGACATTGATGAGTTCACGGTGTTGTCCCTAAACGGTTCTGAATGAGTTGCGTCGCCTTCACAGCTGCAAGGAACTGCCTTCAATATCCCTCAAAGTAAATGCAGCTTCCTCTTGGTTTATGTCATCTTCTAGACTTGTTTAAAATGAGGATGCAAACTAGATAAATCCATCCCCTCTGAGACTGATTAGTTTACCTTCCAGACACAGATTAGAGGGAAGAAAAAAAACAGTAACCGATATGTAATTAATCAAGGCTAAATGAAGTTTAGTTTGTCAAGATGGAGCCCACTGATTGCTGTCAAACTTTTTTTGCAAGTTTCCATTTCCCCATCTGGCACTGCATTAGTTTACTGTGTGAAGTGCATGTTTCATTCATTAGCAGTCCTGTTATCCATCGTTAACACAGATGTTTGTGGCTGGTGTGCACCGGTGAACCCATCCACTTTCATGATCAGGCCTGCTGTCTATTTCTCAGGTGTTGGTCGGTGTCTCTATTTCGTGTTATACAGCAGTTTGTGAATCAAAGCCATTGAGACAGTAATTGCAGTAAATGCAGCAGGCTCATGTTCACACACTGCACCAAAGGCATGCTTTGTCACGTCCAAAGAAATACAGCACTTCCTAAACCCTGCAAGTCATTTGACTCTCTCTTTTGTTTAGATTGACTTTTTGAACTTTGTTTCTTCCTTGCAGTTACCTGTTTATCTGTTAACCCAACATGGAGATAAGTTGGCTGTTTTAAAAAAACAGAACATTTGGACAGAACATTTTGCACATCACAGTGGGAAAAACACAGGGTAAATAATGAATTTAGTGATGGCAGTGAATTCCTCTTTTGCTACCTCCTGCTATTTTGCACGCTGGCTCACGTTCAAGCTGCCACTATTGACCAAATAGAACGGAGCCATCGTTAGTAACACCTGTGTTTTTTTTTACCTGCCATCACAAGTCATAACGGCGGTTGTGAAAAAGGCCTGTTGTTTAGTCAAAAACAATGTCAGAAAACAGTGAAGGTGGCCCCAAGTTCCCATACCTCCCCCCACCTTCAAAAATGTCATTGTGTTCTAAAAATTTATCCTGATTTGATTAAGTTGAAGTCTTCAAATTCAACATTTAAAAGTGAAGTTGTATTTTGTCTTCATTTATGGGGAAAAAATTCTAGATTGTGTCTATCCCTCCCATTCGGAGTATTTACTGGAGCTATGGTGGCCTTCAGCGACATGAAGCTAGTTACTAAAGATGGCATCATCCACCACTGCCTCAAGTCTTAAAACATACTTATGAATATTATACTGTTGTAAAAAACGGCAGGTCCCTAAAAGCACTGCGCTGTCAACATAGGAATTGTAGACTCTTATTTTGCATTAATGAACCTAACTCTGTCTGCTGTCAGTCCTGTGATTATTCACATGTTATTTGCACACAATATCAGCTGTTGTCCCATAACAAACACCAGAGGGGAACGTGGGTAAACAAGCCGCGGGCGATGAGAGAAAGTGTGCATTCCCCTGTCTTCTCCCTGGTGTGTTCCCTCCTCGCTGTACGTGGTGTGTGGACATATGGTGACCATCTGTGCAGGACCGGGGACGTCACCCGATTGTAACTGGGTGATATTGGTGTGTGTGTGTGCAACCAACAAAGTAGCCAAAACTAGCTCCACCATGACAGTAAAACAAAGCGGTAACACACTTCTTACATTTTGAAACAAGTTGAATACCTAGGTCTGCTCAAGCTGCTGCCCCCGCGACCCGATTTCGGATAAGCGGTTGAAGATGTATGTATGTATGTATGTATTGAATACCTAGAATGAAGTATTTTAGTGAAATGTATATAATCTTACTAGAAAGTTGTAGTGTTTTCATGGTTTGCCACAGTAGTCCAAGAGAGCACACACACACACACACACACACACACACACACACACACACACACACACACACACACACACACACACACACACACACACACACACACACACACACACACAGAATGGTTTTCAATGTAGTGAGACCCAGTAGACTAACTCCCATTTCCCCAATACAGTTCACTACCGAATGACATTGCAATGCAGAGAAAATTGTGCCAAGCTTAAACCTTTACCCAGATGATTCCTTTGTTATTTTTGCTCTCTCTCTCTCTCTCTCTCTCTCTCTCTCTCTCTCTCTCTCTCTCTCTCTCTCTCTCTCTTTCTTTCTCTCTCTCTCTCTTTGCGGGGGCGTTCACTTTCCCTGAGGCTCGGAAGCTTCAGAAAGGTGAATGTCTGTGAAGCTGAAAGATAAAAACATAACTACCTGGCACTCTGTCACTGTCCTCAAAGCTGTACCAATCCCTTTTCATCTAGTGTTCTATAGCTGTATAGTCTGTCTGCGTTTGTCACTCCATCCTTCAGGGTTCACCGTAGTTCGTTCCCATTGTTATGTCCCCACTCATATGTGTCTTTTACACTGGGGACACATGTACCCACCACTTTTTTCTTGGAAATGTCATTTGTTGAAAATGTTCAGAAAAATAAAAGAAACAGTATAAATGAGAACACTTGTACAATACAACATGTACAATCTGGAGAAAGATTGCTAAACCACAGTGGGCACAACTGGACAAGTGCAAAACTCTTACTACACTATGCGCAGCAGCGGTTCATGTGGACCAAACTCTAGATCGTTTTTCATCGCTTAAACACAATTTTCAAAACTTAACACACTTATCTCATGGCTTAACCACAGCCTGCACAACACTGTGGATTTATAGCACTTTGTTCAAATGCTAAGACAGTGCTGTCACAACTGTAAATCACACATTCAAAAAAGAATGGATTTCAGCCTAGTGCATTTCAAACAGTAGTGGTTGCAATTTCAACTGAAACACTAAGAAAGTGTCTTGTTTTAGACTCGTTAGTGAACATACTGTATATACAGTATAGGGAAAGCTCAAAAATAGGAAGGTTGTTGGAGGGAGAAGAAAAGCAGTGAGTCTGGATGTGTGGTGGAAGGCCTAGAAGACATTGATCTGTCATTTCTGATGAAATACAGTAAGGGTACAGTAAATACACTGATAGACCCTGTTGTGAATCATGATCTCTCATTGAGAGAGGTAGGTTGAGGGTGCAACGCAATCTGCAAAGATCTAAAGTTGCATTTGTAATATGAATTTTCAAGCAAACAAAAACGTAAGAGTTGCACCCTTAGAGTAAATGACAACATTACAGGAATTGATTTCTATATTACAATTGTAGAATATTTACACAGATACATACTACATTTGGAAATGTTATCAATAAAATATACAGAATATGTATCTATTGAAGCAATTTCTGATTTTAATTTCTTTTTGTTATCTAAAAAAAATAGTTTGTTATAAAAAAACTATTTCATGTGAAAGAATTTCACTCATTCATCAAAGAAAATATAATGCAATTTGTGTGAAGTAACTCAAATTATTCAAACTGTAAAGATTAAAAGTTTGTAATTTGTGTATTGGGGTTTGATGCCAGTGTTTATACTTGGAGCATGTTCTGAGTGACAGTATGTGTTATCTCAATGAGGAATGTTCATAGTGTTTGCTGCACTGAGCCTATTTTGCAGGTGAAGTGAACTGTTCAGCTCCAGTGATTGTTGGTAGTGCAGACTGTAGTTAGAGTTTTGCACATTGAGCTAAAGTTGTGTCCACTGTGTTTTAGCGATCAAAAAAAAAACTGTAAGACTTGAGTGTATTTCTGAGAAACCCAAAGTGGTGCAGTTCTGGCATTTGACACATTTAATATTAGACGGGTGTTATTTTATGTCGAATGAGAAGGCCCCTGCTTTTGTTGCTGAAAAAATAGTAGGCCTACGCAATGATGACTAGTTGTTTTTTTTGTATGAAAAAAGTGTCCCAAAACTTTTTAAAACAAAGTGATGCCCATGGTCCGACTCTCTTGACAAACACTGTCTCCATCATTGTGCGTTCAAAGCCTTGCAACACTGCGGCGTGGACTTGTCAAAATAATTTAAATATGTCTGCCGGGCATCAGCCAATCAAAACTGTGTAACCAAGGCAACTTAACAACCTTCCACGACTGCAGCCCCAGAGTCCAGTGACCATATACGAGCACTCTGCGAGGCCACATCAGTCATGTCGGTATAACCTTAACATCAAGACTAAGTCACATCGTCCCCAAATATAAAGCTGCCAGATCAAATTCAAATGTTTTAAAAATTTGCATCACAGCTATTGTCTCTGTTTGAAAAGGGATCTCCCTTGGAGATATTCTGCCCATCTTTAAAGCTATACTGCGTAAACTTCTGTCGCTCCCATGAGGAATTCTGAGTAATTACAAGGGAATTGTTGCTGCATCTACATGAGGTAATCCTTTTGCTGTACGTCCAGGTTTTTTCTTAGCAGTAGAATAAACAACTGAAACATTGTGATTTTTTTTAAGCTCCTGTGCCGGCGTCAGGGGGTCCAGACCAGTTTGTAAATGCTGCTATACTGAGAAATACAGAGATATTTTTGTGGAGCTGATAGGCTTAATCAACTTTGTGTCAACTAGTTTCACGATGGCTTTTGAAGAAAAATGTATATGAAGAAAGTTATGCACTGTAGCTTTAAGATATCAACAGAAGAGAAGGGCAGTGCCGTAGGTGTAAAAATAAATGTGTGTAATTATGGCTCTGCAGCATAAATGACCATCTTTGTCAGAAATGATAAAGTATAGTTCAACATTAACCTCTAAAACCTGTATTATCCAGGACTGCTTTCATAATTTAACAGCTTTTGTATTATAGTAATTAATTTGAGTTATAAATGCAACATTTTAATATTTATTTCTGGATCCCATTTACCAACATCTCTGCTGATAAAATGGATGAAAATAATGTATGTGGAAATTAAATTTGACATTTATCTAAAGTGCTTTAGATAGTAGGGTCTGATGTTTTATTGTATTTGCTCTTAAAGCTGCTTCTCAAAGTACTTACTCTCAACAATCGACCATACGAGGGCAAAACATATAAATGTATAGTAAAGTAGGATAGAAAGTAAAAGCAATAGTAATTCTTAGAAACTTATTTGGTTGAGCTGTGTGTCCATACAACGGTCCAGGTGGCGATGCACAACTTGTTTCTATATCAAGGGGGAATAAATGAACACATCCACACAGGTGTTGATTAGAAATCCAGAGAGCTCTAATGAGGCATTAGTGAAAACACCTGAGTGCTTTGGGTATTGTTCCGTTCATGTTTGGGTAGTTATAGTACTTGGCCAGTTGCCGACTTTTAAATAACATGCATGTCGACAATAAGCAGTAATTAAAACTAGATATATTTCTGAAAGCTCTCTTGACTTCATGGAATAGAAAAAAGGTTGAATAGATACCTAACACGCATAGATGCCTCAAGTTGTTCAGTGTGCACGTTTTATATGATACATTAGTATGTGAGGCTGGGTGCTGTCTGTAGCCCCTTTTACACAGAGATTGCGGCATATTGACGGAACGACGGAGCGCCAATATGCCGGCTCTGCTTGGTTCTGTGTTATTTAAAGCCGGCATTCTGGCGCATCAGTTAGCGCCGCACCGGTCAGCTGCATGTAAACAACACTGGCCGGTGTATTGATTGAGAGCAGAAGCGCCGGTGCTTGCAGTCTTTTACTGTCCCCGTGATGTGCCGGTTGATACACACAGGCCCTCATTTATCAACCGTGCGTAGACCAGAAAAATGGGTCTACGTACATTTCCACGCAAATCTCGGCATTTATCAATATGGACGTGAGCGTAGGATACGCTCAAATCCCACGCCAGCTCTCAGCTCGTGTACGCAAGTTTGTAAACAGCATGGACTCGCAGTGCAGGCTGTGCCGGGTAGCCGATGACTTTGTTGGACAATTAATAGAAGATAATACAAATGCAGTGTTTGCTCAGACCGAAATAAATATATTAATCACTTAAAATTGTGAGGCTTATTCAATAGTGCTGATTCAATAGTGCGCACACCGGCCACTTAGGAGCCCTGCATGGGACTGCGTAAGGGCAGTTGTCTCCGACTTGGAGCAGCTGGGGGGACACTGAGGCACGGGGGCTGCATTCATTCAAAATGTTAGTCTAAGTAGCCTATTAAATATGTAGTAGGCCTACACTGCTCTTTATGATAAAAAATACACGGCACAACATTCAGCTTAACATTTTATTTATTTGAAGCACTTTTTAGATGTTAGTTCCTCTTTTAATGTGTCATAGATCGCTTAAGCGACCGATTTATTTCCACCGTTAACCGGCACGTTTTTCCGATCTGCTGGTGGAGCAGGACAGTGGGCGCTCTCACAGCTGATCGTTGCCGGGTCGGCTTGTGCAGCTGACGGCCGGGCTGACCAAGCGCATGCTGTCATACAGTAAAACGCAAAATGTGTTATTTTTAGTTTTTAAACCCCTTTTGAGTAGTGCTATCTAAAAGGGCCAATACATTTTAATCATTCAAATCTCTGCAGACGTGTATTTCTTTTATGGGGACCATTATCGGACAGTTGGTGCGTCTTTTTCTCCTCTACCACTTATATTATGCCCGCACCCCCAGCCCAGTTGGTTGCATTTCAGAACAGCAACACGCTTTTTTTAGTGGCGATTTTTGAGTCAGACCACTTTTTCTTCGTCTATGTAAAGAAATGGCGACATATAATTGTATATGCTGTTTTATAGAATTTGAGCGATAGCCTTCTGATGTAAACCTCAGATGCAAAATCCTCAGCTGGAGATCATTTGTTGTCAACACCAACGCTGTTGACCGCAGCAGTTATTTCCTTCCTAACTGCTGCCTTCTGTCGTTCTTTGATGCCGCTTGTAATGCTCCGAAATGAAACTCTTTTTTTTCTACTTTCGCTGTTATTCTTTCAATTTCTACTTCAGAGAAGTTCCTCTTCTGTGCCGTAATGTGCGTATCCATGTCGTAAAACCTCTGGGCGAGGCCTGTAAACTGAGAAAATATAGGGGCGTGATATGATCGTTTTCAGCCGCCGCATTTATCAATAATGGCCTGGCGTACGCTGAGATTGGCGAGATACGACTGTTTGATAAATCCCACGCGATACCTGGCGTAGGGAGGTATTTGCGCCAGAATCTGCACCAGTTTCCACGCAAGTTTGATAAATGAGGGCCACAGTGTGTGAAGTCACGTTACTGTAGACTGAAATAATGTGTGGAGATAAACTCAGGCTGCTGGATAATAGGAATAGCGGCGGCGATCCGGACACAGCCTAGCCTAGCTTAGCTTAGCCTAGCTTTGCCACTTCATTGAATACGTTCCCCCGGGCAGAAATACATTCATAAACTCTGAACGATGAAGCGTGGTGGTTTGGATTGAGCAGCGGACCTTATAATCAGTTCCTTTTCTTTGATGATTTTTACGGGACATTGTGCTGCCGTGATTCATGTTAAACATGTACATTACTCCCTATGTGATATTGCTAAACTATCTATCGGCCTTCAACTGCTTACATGGTCGCATGTTTAAAACGTAGGCTATGGAACGTCACACTGTTCCGCATCAACAAGCAGCCGCATTTATACAGAAGGGCCAACGGCCGAAATGCCAGCATTTTCCCGGCTTTCACTGGCTGTGTAAAAGGGGCTTGTGTGAGGATACTTAGGTGATGTTCTAGTAAGATCGGAATCAATCATGAGTCTAGTTTTGAAACCTTGAAAACTTTTAGTTTTTGTTTAAACAATTCTTTAAAGAAAAGGTATATAATAAACAAATAGTATACAAAATATGTTAAAAAAACATTTAAATAGCCAGTGGTACGTTACACAAATATATTCAAATAAGTACATATATGTTTTGATGGTTTTCATGGCTTTTTTCTTATTGCAGTCAGATATGAGTTTTACATTGTAAAGCCTCTTGGATGAAAAATTACGTATTGAGGTTTTTTACTGCTGAATTTACATTTATGAATGTAAAATGTTCCTAGTAGAATGAATCAATTTATTATCAAGTAGTTCTCTTTTTTCTTTGACTTCTGAAAAAACAAAATACCACGTTGTTCTCTCACATAAGACTCTCTGAGGGGAGTTCTGTGTGTGTGTGTGTGTGTGTGTGTGTGTGTGTGTGTGTGTGTGTGTGTGTGTGTGTGTGTGTGTGTGTGTGTGTGTGTGTGTGTGTGTGCGTGTGTGCGTGTGTGCGTGTGTGGGAGGAGGAAGGGGACTTTGAACAGATGGTTTACTTATTGCTACAGATGCAACAGAAATCATAGATTCCTCAATATTCTTTGAAATATTCCCTCCTCTTAGTTGTGCTGCAGCTGTGTTGGAGGAGGTTTAGTATGGATGGATACTTATGATATGATCGCAGGGGACGACCTCACTAGGGAGAGGGCGGCCCTCACACTACTTGCTCTTTAAGTCGAATGACATTTTGAGCGAATTACCCAATCTATTATCCTCCTTTTTAGAGGGTATTTTCGTTCATGGCACAGACTGATTCAGTGTAGAAACATATCTTGCTAAACACGGAGAACAGATCAGGTGTTGTGCGGTCGCGGCATCCTAATGCGAGGTCGTTACCCTTCCCGCAGGGCAGACAATCCAAAAGGTTAACATCGGCCGGCGCCAAATTAGGGACGTGTTCTATTCGGGTACATGTGGCTGCAGAGGAAGGACTGAGGGCCTGCTCTTTATTAAAACAAATGCTTAACTGCTCAACTAAAAAACATTAACGCAACAGTTTGCATGAATTTTCTTTTGAGTTTAATTAGATAATTTTCAAGCACAATGCTTCAGGTGAATTAGCTTTTCCATGACAGTCAAAAGTATTTTTTAATTAAGACTAACTTTACGTACAAGTGGTATCATGAACACAATTTGTTTTAAGTTGGTTACAACTATACATATTAAGTAGTTTTTTCCACATTATTTAAAAGGAATTTGTAAGTGTTATGGACTTAATTACCAATATTATGAACACAAATATTTAAGTTGAGAGCCCTTGAAAACAATAATAAAAAAAAAAATCATGTGTTAGCTGTAATCTCAGACACAGATTCTTATCTTTAAGAGAGACCTTTTATTTTTTTGTGAGAAAATACTCAAAACTAGGTGATAACAGGTGCAATGGTAGATTCCTTTATGGAAAACCCAGAGAAAACATTCTCCTCCACACTATTATTAAAGTTGTAAATGTGTTTTCACTTGCTACCTTGAACTTGGACATGAAATCAGTTTACGTTCTATATTTAGCTGTAATGTAATATGCCTCTTTTGGGACTATAAGAGTAGGTCAGATGTTGGACACATGACTTCATTATATCAGTGACCATAGTACATAAAACCCAGACTGCTGTTTCGCATATTAGGGGATGTTTTCACTATGAAACGGTGTCTGATTTGATTACATACAGGATAATTTCCCGTAAATTAAGAAATGCTGATACTGTTAAGCACATGTCTGTATTCGGCAGGAGGTTTCCCGCACCTACTCAGTCCGTTTGAGGCAAACAAAAAATTGGGGGGAAAAAATAATATAATTTTTTCAAAGATGTATTTTTATGTGTGCGTGCGTGTGCGTGCGTGCGTGTGTGTTTGCTTCATCACTTTCAGACCACTTAACATTGACCCTCTTTGCTGCCTCTGTATCGTCTCCTTGCTCGTTACACTGTTAGCTGATATTTTTTGTTGCGTCTGATTGCATTTCACCGCCTCCCTCCTTGTCTCGTCGCCTGCGGTGATTGGGGATGAGTCATACAGTATCCATATCTAACGGGCGGAATGCAGACCACTCACTTTGCATAGTAATATCTTCACAAAACAACAGACTAGACTGACAAGACAGTGGTGTCATTTAAGGCCCATACATGTTGTGCGTGCTGAATTAATTTGTGCCATGATGCGACCCCCTCTGGGAAGGCTGGGTGACTGTAAATATAGTGGGGCATCTGGCGCGCAACCTGCAATCCATCTGGCGGACCCGATAAACGTGTTCCAACCATGAAAATGTTGGCTATTCATAAACCAGCTCGATTAAGCTGCGAAAAAAACTACCTGCAAGGACCATATTCATGATTTTTATTTAGATTTTTTGTATCACTGAATGTAAATTATAATATAGCGCATATGGATTTGTTCCAATTAAAAACAAAGGCTTTAGTTCACTCTATTTAAAGATGTTTCTGGTATGCTGCTTGTCTTCTGTGGACCGGAAAGTTGTGTGGAAGCCCATCTGGTGCATCACCCTTCGCCCTCCTGTGGCTGTGAATGATAATTGCTCTAGCCATTTATTTAGGGCGACAACTGAGGAAATCAGTTTGACGGTTTTTAGGCCAAACACTGCAGGTGAATACTGTTAATTCTTTAATTATAGATATCAGCATGGAACTTTGCTAGTTGATGACTTACATTAAAACATTGTTTGAATTTTTTTAGATAAATAAAAAAATATATAAATGCAAATTTAGCAATATCTAACCAACTATATGTAAATGTTTAACTTTATTTCATGTTTACAACATAGTAGTGTCCAAAGTTTTTAGTCCAACTGGAGTTTTTGTATTTGACACAATAGTCCAAGAATACAATCACACACACGCACACACACACACACACACACACACACACACACACACACACACACACACACACACACACACACACACACACACACACACACACACACACAAACCGAGAAATATACTGCAGTGATACATCTCTGAATATGCAAATAAGAAGATGAGAGAAAGTCTGCAGAACATGCAAGGGGATCAGGCAGTGGTGTAGTGGGGGGTATACGCAGGTATACGGCGTATACCCACTTATTTTTCAGGCGACATTGCGTATACCCACTTCTAACGGCCGCGACTGCGGGACTTGTTGCCACCCGTCCCGTTTTCCCCGAAATTGTTCTCTTTTTTTCACCAGCTGTCCCGGGAAAAGAAAAATCTCTCCCGGGACACAATTTGTCCCGTTTTTTGGGGAAAATGCCAGAACCTCATTTGATTTCCTTCGTTCAGCAGTTCAGGCCGTTTCACACGGGCCGAGGCGTTTGTTTCGCCCACTAATGCATTCTCAATAGAGAGGCGAGCGGGCAGAGAGAAGGCGGCAAGCGTGCAGGGGCGTTCTTAACGATCTCGGGGCCCGTTTCAAGACCCTGTGGGGGGCCCCCACATTTTTTTTTCTATGAATAATGCTTGTGCATGCTCCCCGCAAAAATAAAAAAGATTGTGGAAACCAGTTGGTTCATAGACGGATTATGAGATTTAAAGTAAAATGCATCAATCTTCAGAGGAAAATTTAGATTTAAATCAAATCTTGAGCTGCAGAAGGAACATTATTTTTCTTAAACAGGCAGCACTCTTTACTCTGCAACTGTAAAAACATTTCAGTAGATTGGTCTGCAGATCCATGTTATATGATGGAGGGGCCCATTGCAACAGATACAGGGTGGAAAGCTACTTTTTATGAACAGTATAGAATTTACACGTATAAAGCTTATTCCTGTATGTATGTGGGGGCCTTAGAGGCCCCTTATGAAGCCCATAAGACATAGCTAATAATGCTTTTGTTTTGCACTTGCTTTTCTATTTTTCACCTGCTAGGGGCCATGATGATTTATTTCCTATTCCTTTTTGGACCCTAGGCTGTTATTGACATGAGTGACTGAGCTCTTTGACAATGCGACATGTAAAGTTACTATCAGTATCTCTGGCTTAGGGCCCCCCTGAGCCCTTGGGCCCCTGGGCCTGGTTGCATGCAGTTTTCTTCTCAAAGTGCACCAGATTGATGAATTTTACTTTAAAAGGTTGCATTTTTTTCTTCCGGGGGAGCATTCCCCCGGACCCCCCTAGAAGGTCCAGGGTCCCCACCTCAGTCTCCCTATTTAGCCTACTGTGCAAACAGTGATGGTCCGGCAGACCGTAGCGGCAGTCAGCTGTCAGGACAGTGAACCCCCCCCCCCCCCCCACTCGCACTAATGGCTGTAAATGGAGCGGACACGGAGGCTAAACATATAGCCGTTCTGCCAGCTACGCTCTCTATATCGTATAGGCTATTCATGCATTAGGCCTGTGTTGGACCACTACTCGTGAGTGGCTGTGTGAGGCAGCGCAATTATGGGAAATATAGGACCGGCAAAAGCGGATGCGCGCGCAGTACAACTTAGAGTATACCCACTTCTCCAGGCACCACTACACCACTGGGATCAGGTAATTGGAAACAAAGTCTTGGAAGCAGTTGGTTTGCAGTGAGTGGTTTTCAAGTACATACTTCTGCATTTGTTTCACGGATATGCATGTATTAGTTGTGATTTACTTATGAGGATGTGAGGGCCCATCCATCGTGGTGGAGGATGTTTCACTGCTGTAGAGAGGGGGAGTTGGCACTAGGAAACAAGTGTGGATGTAAAACAGTTTATCATTTGAATGCTAATGAACGAACGGAGAAAATATTCTACCAGTGAGCATAGCAACCAGAGATTAAACAGGACTACAATTATAAAGCCACGCTAGCAACTAAATAGCTTATATTACACACAATGAGACAACTTTACTTCCTTTCATGTCATATCGTTAATATTGTAATTAGATGCATCAGTCCTGGAAAATCCTTTCACGCCAAGTTCCTAGTTCAAGTCAAGTCAAGTCAACTTCACATCATTTATAAAGCACATTTATAACTCCAGTGGCAGACTAAAATGCTGTACAATGAAACGGGTAAGAGAATACATTATAGAATAAAATGTAAAAAGTAACAGTAGAATTAAACTCTAAGATTTCATGAAATAATAGTAAGAGTATTAGTCAAATCTTCTGGGATTTCACTGAAACATCTAGAGGAAGGCCAATGAGAAGAGATGGGTCTTTTTATAATGATTTGAACTGTTCGGGATTGGAGGCCGATCTTAATTGAAGTGGTAAACTCTTCCAAAGGATCGGTGCTGTTATGTTTCCCTTTCAGAGATAACAGGTCATTTCCTAAATTGGTGAAAGAACTAAAGTTCAGTCAGCCAAATCAAAAGGAATGGATTATTCTGCATGTGTGCCCAGCTTGTTGGGAGTCTAGACTATATGACCTTGTCACTCCGCACAAGGAAACACACAGTCCAGCACAGCAGGGAGTGACCATAATAACAAGGTGAGCAGAGGTGAACAAAACACTGAAGCCTTGAAGGTGGAGCTGTAGAGCTTTTGCAATCTGTGTTCCCATTTTCTAATATATTCTGCCCATCGACAATTGGTGGCATCATGGTTGTGATGTCAAAAGGGAGGGAAAACATGGATGTTAACATTGTGCAACTTTGAAAACTCGTATGTTAAACCTAAAAGTATTATTATGAGTGCACATTCTCACATGCTTTTCTTTATAAGTCTAAACAAATCCTTGGCAAAATGGCTGCAAAGTCATCATCACTGGCATATCTGAATAAAATCCCCAACTAACATACAGTTGATTCAGTTCAAGGAATATAGTTATTCAAGGTTTCATTTCCATTTATCTGGGTTGACGTCGTTGCTAGCATTTGGGCTAACCATTTTTAATGAGCGTGTGAACTTTTTCAAGTCAGATTACCGAGACATTCAAAGGTATACCATTCATAAACTGAGGGTTTTGGATAAGTGGGAAGTCAGATGTGTCAATGCATTTCCAGTCTCTTTGTAGTGTGGTGGCTTTTGGTAAAATTCGCTGTCTTCTTTGTTGCATCCCATCCCTTATTTTCTGATGTACGGTCGACTTAAATCAATTTGACGCAGCAGATTCGTACTAGGCTTTGATCTTCAATAAGCTCTGTGTGTTTTTATGAGAATTGGGGGGACCTCCGTGGCTACCACCCATTTTTAGTTACAGGGTCTTCCATTAAGCTCCTCTCACACTGTTTGATACAGACAATAGTGCCACTCTCTCTCAGACCCTTTGTGCATTGTCTGTCTGCAGTCAACCTTTTGAAGTAAATGTTTATGAGGACAATTTTGGACAAAGTGTGGATATTTAAGACAAAATATCCGCACCAAACTGAGCTAGTATCCATGATGTAGTAGGTGCATGTACTTTGAAATAGAGCTTGTGAGGACTAAAAGTAATGTATGGGAAAGTAAAAACTTGCTTATTATAAGACATTTATATGAAGGTCCTTTACATTTCTGACCAGGCGGTAACTTTAACTTTTTTTGTATGTATTTCATTGTTTCAGTTGGTATAAAGATTGCTTGGACTAATCGTTTGCGTTCTGTAGACCCTTATAATTGGCCTTACTCTAATTCTAGATAGCCAACAAATGTGTTTACTGTTCAGATTACTCAACTAGGGCAATTATTTCTGGTTCTGGTGTGAAGCCTCTATATGAAGTCTCAAAGATGATATTTTTCATCTTGAGGGAATATGATGTTGTCTTGTAGGCAAAAAACATTACCTTGTTCATGCAATTTATGCATCTAAGGGGAGTTATTTAAAAGTGTGCACAGGTTTAATGTTTTAACAATATGATAAGATGACTGAGTCTGTTGTTACAAAGTGAGTTTCCACGAGGAGCATGGCGGTACACTCAATACACAGCAGTTTAATGTTTTAAGGTACATTTTGCTGAATTTTGCCTCGAGGGCCACCAAGACAAATTACAGGGTAATAACTTAAATTGGAATTTGCCTTCATTTCCCAAGATTCCCATTAGTCTGTTGTTTAGAAAACACCACCACCATCATCATCATCATCAGAGGCACATGGTAGAGAAAAGCTATAAAGTCAGCAAAATGTATTCATCAACAAACACACCACTTAAGTTATAGCCGATATAAGCTACTATTCATTGCGGACCATTGGCATGTTGCTATAGATACAGTGGGCCCTTTGTTTGAATACCCTTTGTTTACATGTCCGTTTACAGAGCTAAGGCTATGTATAAACACTAGATTTTGCTAGATTTTACTGCACCTTTAAATCTGTGGCGTCAAACCCAGCAAGTTAGTGTTGAATCACTTGCAAATTTAGCATTGTATTTGTTCGATGAAGACTTTGTTCTCTCTTGCTTTACTGTAGTATCAAACGTCGTGTTTAACTTTCTTCTAACGGCCTTCTGTGAAGTTGTTGCCATCTGTGTTCTGATTCGACTCAGCTAATTGGACTCTTAGTTCTTCTTTCCTTCATTTCTATGTTAATCTTCTTTTGCATTTTATTGAACATTCATCAAAACCAATGCATATTCCATGACCATATGGCTTGCATCTGCCAAATTTATTTTTTTGTTAAAATACAGAGCAGATGATTTCCTGATGAGGACAGTCCAATGCTTTTGTGCTCTACAGTCAATGGCAAGAATTTCATGGTGTGACATTGACAATGAAACTTTATTCAGCAATGTATCATGTTCCCCACAAGATAACAGCTTTTGTTGCATAGCATATGGAACTTGTTTACACAAAATAAATAACTTTTGTATACAACATATTTCCGTCACACAAATTAAATAAACATTTAGGATGGATTATTCTGTGAATGGAAAATACACACACAGCTTGTTGGGATTCTGATCAGCACAGCAGGGAGTGACGATAATCACAAAGGTGAACCAAATATTATTCCGTCTGTTACGGTCAAAACATTTTAAATTGATCTTTATCTGCATAGTTTCAAACTTTTCCCCAAAGTGAACTGCACATTTTGAGGGACACACACACTATTTTCATTTTTCTAGCATCCCCTTTGGACAAAAGTGGTAGTGTTTTTTACGAGACCGGCGCCTGCTGTCCTACAAATATTTGCTAGTGTGCGCTGGTGGCAAGTGCATTTGTTTAGGAAGCGAGTGAAAGAGAGACCGCAGTATATGCATCGCGATGAGGCAATGTATGTACTGTATTTGAGACTAAGATTAATAATGGTAATATAACGATGGTGAAGTAAAGTAAACTTTGATTTAGTAGCGTTCATACACAAGATGTTCTGTTCTGCCTGCTGTAAAACGATTAACCTAAGTGTGCGGGGAATCCGACCAAGGCGAAGGTATTAATAATGACATTATTATAAAGGATTATAAAAATAACTGATTGTCTTGTTTGCTGTTTCAGGTCATTTATGATCATCAGAGGAGAATGACACTGTTTCATAACTCGCAGTCACTTTAATTTACAAAATAACCCAACAATCATTGCATTAAACTGTATCAATCCTCATTCAAATTGCAAATATGTTTCACACTTACTTTGTGTGACAATATAGTGAAGCCTGATATAGCTTGTATATTTTTTGTTAGTCAGTAACACTGGTTTAGTCGCTGACATCAACAAGCTACACGGCTCAAAAAGCTACTACCCAACCTGGGAGCCTCGAAGCTTAGAGGACATTTAAAACATTTATAACTACAGTAATTAGGCTTTCTCACCATTGTCATGAACAGGCCTGCAGTGAATAAAGTTTTGTTGGGTGTCCATTTAAAGTAGTTTATTTCGCTGCTGTTGGGCTCTTACCAAAAGCTGACGGTGGACATTCGCATTTAGCCAGTTGGGTTTCTGGTCGTTTTATCATTTAGGCCACGTCAATGCTAATGTGGTCCCAAGTACATTCATTCATTATGGATGAAGCTAAGCTAACGGTCTACTGCTGTTGCCTGTTGCTTTATGTGTAACGCACAAATACCGTATCAGAGTGGTATTGATTTTTCTCAGCAAGAAAGCGATCTGTTCCCAAATAAGCAATTCCTTGAAGGCTGGAATGACCCAGCCAATATTTCAAGGGCAGAAATCCCGAAAATGGGAAACATGGAGCTGACAGAACACCATAGCAGTAGAAAGTTTTGTGTCAATTGGAGCATTAAAGTTGGAGTCAGCGATTCTGGAGAACGCTTGTTGTCAAAACCAGTGAATATCTCCTCACGATCCACTACCGTACTGTTTGTGTGTGTCTGTGCTGAACAAAAATCTGGAGTTAATACACAGCCTAGGCTCTGTAAACTGATATGTGAACAAACAATATGTTAACAAAAGGGGCCCACGGGAGCTAGCAACATGCCTTTTTTTATTTACAGAGCTTAGGCTGTGTATTAAAACTTGATTTTTTTTCCAGCACATATTTGCAAAACTCTTGTGTCCACTCACACTCGCTCTTTCTTTCACCCCTGTGGGCTTTTTCCAACAGCTGGGTCATGATTCTTCTATGGCTGACATTTGCAGTTAGCCCGGTTGGGTCGTCTTTTTTAATCATTTTGGCCATTTCGCTGCTAATGTGGTCTGAGTCACAAGTACATTCATTCATTATTGATGAGAGCATAAATGTCTCTGTGGTATACTACACATTACATGCAGCAATTACCCAACTGAATCATCCCACTATGATGAGATGCTTTTTGCTGGATGGCTGGTCATCCATGTTGATGCGGCTCTGGGGCTTAAAAAACCCACAGCCTTCACGAGTTTGTGTATTCTTTTGTGTGTGCTTTTCTCTACAGTACATAAAAAAGAATGGTACTAAAAGAAAAAAAAGACAAGATAAATGCTTCCTTTTTTCATCACACCATACGCTGTTATAGGCAGCAGTCCCCTGCCTTGTTGCCATGGCAACTACCTGTTAATATTCCGCCAGAGTTTTCTTCTCACCGACAAATGGGAGAGCGCCACTTTTTCTCGCCACAAGAAAATCGATTGGACATTCCTGCAGAAAAACAGAAGGGGAGTTGAGCTGAGCAGAGCTGAGCCATCCCATGTGTTGGGACATTAGTTTGACCTTGACACGTCATTCAGAGTGCACGGGGGCTGCTTAAAAATCAAATATGCTACATCATCCATGTCGTCATCAAATTCCTCTTCTTTTCTTTTTTCTTTGTTTAGTTAGGCTAACTATTGAAAATAGCCTTGACATTTTAAACATTTTTGGAACAATAAAAGTAAAGGAATGACATTTACATTTGACAACTGCTTCTCTAATTGAACTCCCACTGATGAGCCCCAGATGATGGAAACTACGGATTTGTTTATAATAAGAATGTAATATTGCTGACATTCAATTTAGTCCTTGTGTTGACTAGTCTGCAATAAACTCAGTGGGATTTTTGTTGGCATGTGACTTTTTTGTATTATATTTAGTTATGAATTAAATTTAAAAACTACATTTTCTAAGAAGTAATGCCCCTATATCATCGGTTTTCAGCTTCTTAAGGGTTATTATTTCTTTGTCTTATGTGATGGTACATTTGAGTATGTTTGTATTTTCGACAAAAAAGCAATTCTAAAACATGCCTGCCAAGCAGAAAAACTCTGAATGAAATTTTTCGCCCTTTATATGACAATAAAATAACATGTAAAAAAAATTCACCTTAAATAAGCTTGTTGTGAATATTTTGTCATGAATCTTCAGTAAAGTTTGCATAGTGGAGATACGGGGAGTTATGATGTATTGTCTCCGGCACCAACTCAGAGAAAACAACAAGGATAACAAGCCAATTTCGCTTTGAGTAATGCACAAATATAGCAATCTTTTTTACCTACTGTTTCAGGCAAAAGGTGTCTAGTTTTAGAAAAAATAAATAAAGCTAGAAATTCAAAATGTCAAGGTTCGCAATTAAACCGGCAGCATTGTGTCCCTCAAACCTCTGTACAAACACATTGAACTGTCACCTGTGAAACTGTGTGTGTTTGTGTGTGTGCTGCTTAGGAAGGTGGAATAATGAAAATCTTGTCGGTGTCTCTTTAAATTCAAATTCATCTCCCTCTCTGTTGATGTGTTGGACCTGGCAAAACACTCCAGTTGTTTAGTGAAGTGCTTTCAAGGCTATTAGCTGATTGTCTTGTTGTTCATTCCAAGGAACACACGCTGCTCTATTGCATTAAATCTTTTCAGAGTGTCTCCATTATGAGGCCTGGAAAAATCACGACTGTTTTGTTGACTTCCTGGATGAAATTAATGAGTTGATACAATGACGTTAGAAGACCATCCGAGTGTTTTTTGATAGAAACTACAAAGCTGGCAGGTCATGCTTATACATTCACCTTTATCAATATTCAGTGAACACTGTGATTAATGATTTGTTAAAAAGGTTTGCAGCCTTCGGTCCATTAAACTCATCTTGTCAAGTGCTGATTTGTTTCCCTGCAGTTTTGGAGCAAATTGTTCTGAGTTTTCACCTGTTATCTTGGTGGAAAGAGCAGCAATAACACACCAACCAGTGCTAGAACTGTGTATATAATTCAAAATGTTTACTGTATTCTGTTGATTTTGTCATCTAAAAATGTTTTTTTTTTTTACTTTTATTAACTTTTTAATTTAATTACGTGGTAAAATGGATAAATGAACACTTTTTAGGTAGTAAACTTCCTATCTTTAGTTTTTTAGCTCAAACACGCTAACAAGAAGCCATAGTTGTTTTGCCTCTTCTCAAACTCTTTTCAGCTCATCAGACTCACGTAAACATCAAACAAGCTGGACAATATCAAAGAATACCTTCTTTGTTTCACAGTTTTCAAGCCGTGAGACTTATAGAAATTGCTTTTTTTATGGGCCATTAGATGAATTGTCTTTTTCTAATCTTGATCCTCTGCTTCTTTGCAAAAAATTCATTTTCTCAAACGATTTATTTTTTCCCACACCCAATGTCATCTGTTGCGTGCGTATACACCTGCACACTACAGCTCAATAAGTCAATATTCTCTACATTATTTATGACGCCTTGATTGAGCGGCAGCGGTTTGTGACGAGATGTGTCAGGGGATTTTGGTGCAACGCTAACGTAGACTTGACCTTTTCACCCATTCTCCATCTTCATCTGCCCGACGGCGATTGAAATGAAAGGAGGCCCCGAAATAGAATAAATGCGCGTCATAACTGTTTATCTGGAATTAGGCCGTTTCTCAAGTATACGTATTTATAGAGATGATCTCATCCAATTGCCCCCGGGGCCCTGTAGTTGAATTGACACAGAAATATGAGGTTATAAGTCACATTACAGAGTCCCATGTTGCTAGTCATGTTTTTAAAGCTGTGGTGCGTAACTTTTCCATATACAAATTAATGTGGGTTACATTCAATTCATCGGCAAACAAATTGACAGATCAGCTCCACAAACTCTCTCTCTCAGTATGGCAGCGTTTAAAAACTGGTGTCGCCTCCCGACACTGGCGCAGGAGCTCAGTAAAATCCCAAGGAGCGGCCAGAGTAATGTTTCAGTTGTTGATTCTACTGCAATGAAAAAAACTGGACGTGCAGCAGGAGAAATAAAGTCCATGCGTGATCACCAAAGGCTTACCTCACGTAGATGCGACGACAGTGTTGTTGTTATTACTCAGAATTCCTCATGTGGGCAACATAAGTTACGCACTCTAGCTTTAATGAGACATTTCTGTCATCATCCCCATCCTCTCAGGCTCACTGCTTTCTCCCCCTCTGAAGTTTATATTGCACAAACCGCACCTAGGATCAAATATGTCTTTTTTCTATCCGTAGAAGCCAAGTGTTAGCGAGAGATAACACGCAAAGGAAGCGAGAGGTGGGGAATGAAAGAGCTGCAGTCTTGTTTATACGTCTTGATCTTGACGGGATGAATAATTCAGCAAAAGCCTCCATGGCATCCCAGGATTATCATATAAGAACTGTTAGGGTGGTAGTGGTAGAAAGAGATTGAAAAAGAAAGTTGGGGGAAATTAAGTTGGGGCTACTGCTGAGATGGTATTGTCCTTGATTACGGAAATCTCTGTAAATTATTCAAATGTTTTCCCTCCCCCATTTCACTCAAGTGCAAAATCGCCAGTAGCCTTGAATGCCAAAATAGTTTGCTTGATTCGAGGTTGTTGAAGAGAGTTATCCGCTTCACTCTATGTCAGGAGATGCAGAAATTTGGGATTTGCCTCAAGTCTTCTTTCAGAATAATTTCAACATCACTTATTCGGGAGCTTTGCTTTCCCTATAGACATTTGCAGTGCTGGGCATATTTCATCAAGGCAACGCTGATACGATGTTTACTTTGCATTTTCATAGACTTTTTTATTGAAAAATACTGCCTGAATCTCTTTGGATCCTTAACCTTTAGTTTAGTTAGGAACATGCATATATTCCCGAGAGGCACACGGATAGGTGCAGACAGGTTATTTGGAAGGATCTGCTTTTTTACAAATCTCACGCAATATCGGAATTGTTTACCAATGCAGCTGATTCTTTTAACCTTTACAACGCACAATATGAATCAATCACATTGCATGCTGGTCTAAATCCTTGTGTGTTGTATCTCGTTGTCATATGACTTATTATATGGTGACTGTTCTATGGCCTCACTGACTCACATATAGCTTTTGCTGAGTCATAAAGCTCTTCTGCTATTTTTTTTTACAGAGGTTTAGTAAGCAAAATATTATGCTTTGGGCACAGCAAGATGCGTCTTTTTTTTTTTTTTTTTTTTTTTTTTTAAAGATATTTTTTTGGGCATTTTTATGTTTTATTGGTAGTGCAGAGAGACAGAGGTGAAATGGGGCAGAGAGGGGAGTGACATGCAGAGAACGACCGCGGGTGGGAATCGAACCCGGGTCTGCTGCTGGGCCCGGCCCGGGAGGGGGACGCCTTACCAACTGAGCTAAAGACGCCCCCAATATTTTTGGGGTTTACTAAAAGTGGCTTATTGTAAAAACAAACATTGTTTTTCCTCACACTGCCTATTAATTCATCACCTTTTTCCAGCCTTTTTAACCCTCTGTTTGTAATGCTCCGTTTTAGCACCTTTTAAGTACATTATTCAAACATGGCCCGGTATAACCCCCCTAGTTTACGAGAGGAATTTTTATATTCTTGGAAAGCCATTTTCGTTTCAACATCCCAAATCTCCCTTGAGGAATATCCCCTTGTTGAGACACACCCTATTACCAGCTGTTCCATCAATACAGTAATAGAAGCAAAATAAAGCTATTAAAAGCATTATTTGCGGCTCCAAATAAAGTTGACCTCCCCGGAAAAAACAGGCTGTGGGAAGTAAGAAGGAGCGGGTCAGTGACCGGGGAATACCGGAATTCTTAGGGCTGGGACGCTGTGGGAAGCGGACATGCCTGGTGGGAGGAATCTGGAGCTTTTCCTTTCCTCTCCATTGAGGGGAAAACTCCCCCAGAATGAGGCTCCTGAGCCGGCTACACTGTGCCACTGCCTGGGTGGGTCTTTTGTCTCATGTGCTGGAATCACATTCAAATTCAGAGTTTAGAAGTTTTAGTTTTAGTTAGTTACATAAGTTGAATAGTTAAAGGTGCTACTAGGAACTTTTAAATATTTCTGAAACACTGTATTTTTTTGCAACGATTGCTATTTTTATATAGTTTTTCTTAATACTTTTGTCGACCAGGAACTACTGCTGGCGTAGTAACAACACTACCGCTTTTGTCCAAAGGGGGTGCAAGAATGAACACAAACTGAAAGTTCCTCGGAGCACCTTTAAATGGGTATACTTCTTACTACTTCTTTTCGGATATGTTATATTGGTTAAATATATTGGTATATAATATTATTTTTATTGCTGTTTTCTCACATGTTCAAAATAAACTTAACAAAACCATCTACTTATGTACACATTATCATCTTATCATTGTGAAATAATTCAATGATACACTGCAGGACGTGTGAGCTTCTGAAAGCTTATTCCGGAGGGGGCACAAAAATGTTGAACGTGTAGCAGAGAATAAAAAAATAAAAGACTAAGTTCCTGGATGTTTGGTAATCAGCGTTTTGTTGAATTCCCCTGTGCTGTGTCATTATAAGAATTAGCACTCGACAGGGTGTTGTTTTCCATTCTCAACAACTCAATATCTCATCTATCACAAGGCAGTCTCCGCGCTTAAACAAAGCCAGACAGGAAACAGACCAACAAAAAAGCTCCCACAACACACCTGTGATCACATCACGATGCAAAACTAAAATACACAATTCAACACTTTTTTATGTCCAATGTGGCACTTTTAATTTGAAGGTGTGTGTCGAGTTACAGATTTGGCTAGCAGCCTTATTGGCTCAGTCAGAGTTCAAGCTATGAACTACAAGTCCTGTTAGAAGAAAATTTTGTGAAAACTAAACTAAATCAGCATCCTGTTTATCAAAATATGCTGTCTTTGTTTATGTCCATGATGCCAGCTGTGATGTTTTAATCAGAAACAATGTTTGCTACTAACCTGCGACTCTGTCTCTCCACGTTTAATCATTTAAGCAAATGTTTGCTCACTAACTGCCGATGAGATTTATGTGTTTTTCATCCAGCTTAGCCAACTCTGTATTCAGCGTTCAACTCAAAGTGCTGATTTGTGAGTACTCCTGCTCTGCTAGATATACAAATAAATATATAATTCTATTTACAGTTTGCATTCCCCTGCTTTTTCACAGTTGGTGAAACATTTGACCTCAGCAAAAAACTGAGAGGCAGAAAAGTGCTTTGGATTCAAACTTTTGGGTATTGTAAATCTCTCTCCTGTATTTGACCTTATGGCCCCTTTTCTTCTCTCTGTGTGCAGGTGTGCTGAGCCTGCCCGACAGTCTGAACTTGCACAGGGACACACAGCGCTCAGGGCGGGGTGGAGAATGTCAGGGTTACACCCAGGCCGAGCTCCGCACGTTGGAACAGTCGCTGCTCGCAACACGGGTCGGCAGCATCGCAGAACTGAGTGAGTATTAACTTTAACCATCAGTCACACATGGGTGGTAGGAGAGGCCCACCAATAACCATGTGGTCGCTGGTTTGATCCCCGGAACCG
The DNA here is from genome assembly GCF_949987685.1 of Ammodytes marinus. NCBI lineage: Eukaryota > Metazoa > Chordata > Actinopteri > Uranoscopiformes > Ammodytidae > Ammodytes > Ammodytes marinus. The sequence continues at coordinate 7,135,377 of NC_137226.1, forward strand.
GACAGGGGGTTGTTACTTGTAATATTAGTGGTGGCTGGTATTACATGTACTGAACCCACCATCTCTACCATTGTGTCCTTGAGGAAAGCACTTGACCCCTGAACTGCTCCAGGGGCGCTGTGCTATGGCTGACCCTGCCTTCTGACCCCCTCTGAAGTGTGGTGACTAGAGAGGGGATATGCGAAAAGACGAATTTCAATGTGCCTTGTCTCCAACCTTATTTTTTGCAACAAATATCAAAACAAATATCAACCACTGTCTAGTGTCTTTTAGTGCAGCCTTAAAACCTAACAAATTAAACCCGCCTCTCTCATAACAAGGTGATTCTATTTCAATGCAGTGCAGTTTCCCCCTAGCCTGGCTCCGCCCGCCTACCTACTTCCGCTCAATTTTCATTTCACTTCAGTAGTCAGTCTGGGTGTGCGGTGTATTCATGGGTTCTTGCTCAGGCAGATTTCTGCCGGTCCAATCAGCGAACAGAGCGAGTGGCTGAGAACGATGACGTCGAAGTCGCGCTCGTGTTTCAGTTGAATGCTGCGTTCCTTTATACTCGGAAATCGGAAATTTCCGACTTGGTAGTTCCGAGTTCCGACCTGTCTGTGTTCCAGTGCATCTGCTCGGGAAAGTATGGACGCCTACAACCTTTCTCATCCAAATAACTTAACGTTAGGCTCTAGCAAGTTAATGTTGCCAGGTACGGTAGATCCATAGACTACAATATGTAGTGAAGTCGGAAATTTCCGAGTTCCCTGCACAACTGAAACGCACCGCCAGAAGCCGGCTCATGACATACGTCTGACCAAACGTGATGCGATTGGTTGGCTAATCCAGAGTGGCACTGGGCAGATCCAATTGTTTTAAACTTCAACAGACACCCGCCTCCAAGTGAGTGAACGTTTGCCAATTACAGCACTTCCAGACCTTCTGTACAAATGAAATGAAGTACGATGGTCTGGTAGCACCAGGCTAGTTTCCCCCCTGTTGACGATTTAGTTCTATAAAAAGTTGTGTGAGTCCTATTAAACTTAAAACAGCATTAACATAGTCCAATTACAATAAAATGCATGAAATATTGACCTAAAATATTAGCAACTAACTTGAGGCCACAGCCATTAGCTCTAATGTGATTGATTTGATGAGCACTGTCATGCATAAAAAACTTAACTCAGCATCTGATAATAACATAATACATGCACCAGTAAATGTGATGCCCATTAAAACTGATTTGCTCCTTCGCTCATTTCCATAACTTCTTATTTGCCAAATGGGCCTATTAGTGTGAAGGAATGCACACTCCCTGTCCCTGTGGGGCTGAGGTTACGGCCCCCCACCCACCCCCCTCTCCGCAATCCATCTAGCCCCCCCTGTGACACACTGCCGTCAGGAAGCGTTCCATTCCAGCTGCTGTAACACCTGTTTACGAGTCCCGCCCGGGGGACCTTTAAAAGCCAAGGTCGCCAGCCTTTTAACCTCAACTTGAAAGGGAAAGAGCTCCACCTTTAACTCTGCTACCTCCACCCCTCCGATCCCTCCAACCCTATAGTCCCCTCCACAGTCACACATTAGATCATCCTGGTGTCGCCCCCAGACATCTGCAGCTATGTGTGTGTCCGCCGTGAACACATTTGTCCTGTATGATTTTATTCTGTTTATTTCAAGCCCCTTTACACGCCACCAATTTGCTAGGCGCATCATCGATTTAAGGGAAAGAAATCGTATGGTGTGTTTTCTTGTGAATACCACCAGTGGTTGTTTTGTCACAGCAGTGATTCACGCCTGTAAGCAGCTTGAGCAGCATGCTGTAACCTTACCATCTCTTTTTTTGGGGGACAACAAAATGCACAAGAGACAATGTATATACAGTACATGATAAAAACAGGTTAGTTTAACTTGACTTCTTATTGTATTTGTATTGTATGTAACTTAATTAGCTTGAGAGGTGCTCACAAGATTTGATGCCATAGTGACCTTGACATTTTGACCTCCAAAATGTAATCAGTTTTATCCTTGAGTGGAAGTTGACATTTGTGGAAACTTGGGCCGGACAGACAGACCTATGTAGAGACAGACTGACTGACAGACAGACAGACAGACGGACAGACAACCTGAAAACATAATGCATAAGTGTAAAGTAAAAGCTATAAAGCAGTGCCTTAAATTAAATTACTTTAATTAATACCCTACAAGTCGTATGGACATACTTCACATTAACATTGAACATGGCAGTGTCAATAATATATCCCTCAATATATTAAAACATGGCATTGAAGTTGAAAAAAATAGCTGAAGTTGAGGTAAGATTATAGGATACATTTGGAGTTGTCTTCATGTCTATCTTGTGAATATCAGTCCAATATATTAACTGTCTGTTTGAGCTTCACTTTGGTCCCTGACAACTTTCCTGAGGGAAATATCCTGTTCTTAAGCAGCTTAACGCTCCACTATGTTCACGTTGAAAATCATCAGCATCACTATATGGCAGACGTAGTGATAACCGCTCACCCAAAGCATCATTAGAATTCATGAAACAGAATGTCACACACTTGGATTGGAAGGCATAAAATCACAGGGCAGACTGCTGTTCTATTACTGCTTAACGCACCGTGAGTTTGGCCCACTCCCTCCTAACGCCTCAGCTGGGCTTACACACTCCAGGGTGGGCCAGTCTCAAGCTGCCAGGGGTTGACATGTGGCCAGTAATACAGTCCATGCCAACAGTCTCTTTTCCCTTTTAGTGGATTTCTCTGGATTCTGTCTGCTGCATGATTTACTCCTCATGTTGTTTTATGTGAACAGCTTGATCGACAGTACTGTGTGCAAATCACTGAATAAGTGTGTGTGTGTGTGTGTCAAGAGTGTGAAGCCGCTCATCAGTGTGTATGGTGATTGCATTAAAGCTGTGACTTTTACCATAGGCTACCATCTGCCTCAGACTAGAAACTTAAAGGAACAGATTTGGTACAACTTTTGCATAATTTCAGATACTTTTTTATTTGGCCTGCAGACTTTCAGTTAGTTTATCAAAGGTGCAAAAGCCCGCAAGGCAAGTTTGCTTGTTGATTAAAGTATATCTTGTGCGGGATAAGCCTTTCTGAATTAAGTATACATGTAATGAATCTAAAGGATTAGTCCTATCAAAGGACCGAAACCAACTCTGAAATAATTGATCTTGTCTGTAGATGTAAAGCCAGAGAAGGAGTAACATGTTGCTAGGTTGGGTGTTTCATGTGACATGTATCGTGTTGGGCTTTAAAGCTATAGTGCGTAACTTCTGTTGCCCCCATAAGGAATTCTGAGGAATTGCAACAACATTGTAGGGCCCATCTACATGAGGTAAGCTTTCAGTGATTGCGCATGGTTTTCGATACCTTCTGCTGTACGTCCAGGTTTTTTTCTTAGCAGTAGAATCCTCAACTGAAACATTTGGGCACTTATGTTTAACTTTTATTCAAAGTGTTTCCTGTTAACAGTAAACAGTGGCATTACATACATTAAAATAACACGATCAAGAGGAAAAACATGATGTAGTCATTTAACAAATTTAACAAGGTATACAGTGTTTTGCAGATTATTCCCTGAGTATTTTCCTGTAACTTCAACCAGCTGAATCGGGCAGGTGATGAATGAGCCGGAGCAGCAGGTGTATGATTTATGAGTCGGAAATTGTCTCTAATTAGAGAGTTGTTTATGAATACATTCCACTGCTAATCACAGCTGTAGAGGGTGTAGTGCGCTTTTATGTTTTATGTAGAAATGTGTCTATGCCAACATATTGCAAAAGAACCAAAAAAAAACGTGAAAATTATTATTTGAAATAAAATAAAATTAATATGTTTTCAAAATACATTTCAAATGAGTCCCAGCAGATTGAGTTGGCCACAAATAGCAGAAGGCTGAAGCTGCGCCGAATTATAAAAAAAAAATTAAAACAATTAAATGTTTGTCTTGGATAAAACAAATAAAAGAACATTTCGCTCTGGTTCCAAAGGCCAGGCGCACATCTCAGTCATCTGCTAATGCACTGTGTTTATTTTTACTATTTTGAGAAAGACATTCACAAGTTTGAAGTAAAGAAACCAGCTTTGTCTTTTGTCCTTGCATTTCTTTTTAACTTAATCAGATTTAATTAATTTGTACTAAACATTTTTTTTGCATATCTTCAAATGTTGTGTAGATTAGTTTTGTCAACAAATCAATTACACCATCACTTACGCTAATGTGTTTATAGATTTATAACAATCTAGCAAATAACATCCTACAATGAAATTAGTCATCATGTTTTATAAATGAATGGCAGTAAAATAGCATGTAGTTCAAATTGATAGAAACCTTATTTAGATATAATTATGCTGTCTCTATGTTTTCTGAAAAGAGCCCTGTCCTTATTGCCATAATCATCTCCGCAGTTCAATTCTAGCATCTTTTCAGATCAATATTTACTGTAAACAAAGCAACGCATCGACATCTTAACCCTTTTTCCCACAGGCATAGATACATATGCAGTATTTCTCCACCAATCAGAGAAGGGTGTTAGCCTATACATATCCTGAGAGGCAAAACCCAGGGCAAATGCAAGTTTTGAAGCACTCACTTCTGCTCGTAAAGCTCAAAGCTATAAGTGCACAGGAATCATTCATAATTTAATTAGATGGGCCTATCGACATGTCAGCTGCCCTCTTCTCTCTGGACAGCTGGACAGTACAATTTTAATGAGTACATATTATACCGAAACTGTAAAAAATGTGAGTATGACTTATGCTTATTATGGTCCCATAGCCGCAGTGCTGCCAATGTCAGACTGGCAATAATTAAAGTGGTTTTCATTGTAAGTGGCGGAGTCGGTCGTGCCCACGCAGTCGAGGGATTCACCGGAAACCAAGCGGAGTATCATTCATTAAATATTATGTAACTGATACTTTGGCCTCTGTGTTTAGTGTGCTTTCTTTTCACACTTAGTTCATGCAAAATACATTGGATTCAGCCTTTTTTCATTTTATAAATAAAAAAATACTATGTACAGGTCTTACAATTAATTTTTTGGCAGGTTTTTAAGAGGAAAATGTATCATACGTACATCAGACAATTAACAACATCAGATTCAGATTATTAAAAAAAACTACTGTTGAGATAATGGCTGTTAAAGATGGTTGTATAGTAGAAATAAACAGACGCAACCAGACTAGGTTTAGTAGGATAAGCACCTAGATGTAAATGTTGGACCTTTTATTTATACTAGTATAAAAGAAGACATGTTATGGAAGCAGAAACCACAAAATTGACCAAAGCTTGAAAAAAACAATGTAGTTCATTCAGAATCCAAGTGCTCCCGTTTTCGTATTTTTCATAAATCAGGTTCCTGCCAACTTGTGAGAATGAGCAGATTTCCCCGATGTATAGCGCCTTCCAATGTATAACAGAGAAGAGGCTGATGCCAGTAATCTCGGAGCCGGCCTGTTTGATTAATGGCAATTACACTAATCTTTATAATAAGAAATAATGTGGGTAATGATAGGTTAATGTACAAACGCTACACACACAACACCTTTCCCATATATAGCAGTTAAGACCTGGCTGGAACAAAACAATGCCAGAAAGCAGAAGCTCTTTCTCCATATAAAGCATTTCAAATCTGCTTGGTACACACAAACACATTTTAAATTGTTTAAATTGGAATCAATTCGAAGCTATTATCTCAATTTCTGAACGATAAATATACTCAATTGAAAGAATAGCGACCAAACAGAGACGACTGTGAGGACAATTTCACACCCGACTTGTTTGGTAATTAATGCATAATAGATGAGACAGTAAAAGACCAGCATACTGTATACCACTATATATCCATAATTCCATTCTCTAGAGGTAAGTAAGTAAGTACATATTTTATTTATATAGCACTTTTGTATAAACAGCATAAACAGATGTTACAAAGTGCTTTATATGGAACACAAGCATTTAAAAAAGATAAAAAAGAAATAATAGTAAATATAATGCAAAACACATTACAACATAAAGTGGAGGGGACAAAACAGCAGTATGTAAAAATGAGGAACACATCACAATAAAAGGACCAGAATAGACGGACAGAATAATCCACAATATACATAATACAAAAAAATTACAATAAACGTAGTTTTTTAGGGAGCCTTTTGAAACAGTCCACAGGTGGAAAAATAAGTATTTTATTTTCTTAGATTACCGTTTGTCTTACTGTTCATCTACTGTTATTCACTCAGTGTTTTGTGTCTTTGTCCGAGTGTGGAGAGAGCAGAAATCGCCCATGGCAGATTTGGGCAGTTGATTGTCCGTGTGTGTGTGTGTGTTTGCACTTTTTCCTCATCTCTCATGACACACTGCCATGACGGATAATTTCTTTCACTGTTTTTTCGTGTGCTGCAGTGTGTGTGTGTGTGTGTGTGTGTGGTGTATATATAGAATCCATAGGTGCCGAAACTGACACATTGCTAGCAGGTGTGACAGAGAAAAAACTTTCATTTGTCAGCGTGGGTCATAGAGCAGCCACTGGGCAAATAAACAGCGTAACGTAATACTGAGGCCTCTAACAATGGGGCCCTCCATTCCTCAAGATGGGCGTGCCTACACCACAGACCATGGCAGGAACTTCTATAATTCTTATGATTTTCATGAGATCAAACCCCAAATGTTATGCTATTTATGGTTTTATGTTTGACATTTTTTTTAACTGTATACCGAGTTTTCATTGTCAGTGGTGGAGTCTGCCATTCTTGCCTGGACTAGCAAAACATATTTTATTTTTCACAAAATTCAACAAAATAAACTGACTCCCATATGTTTTAGAGGCATTTTGAGAGTTGAAGGAATATTTTGATTGAATACCAAGATAATATCATGATTTTCAATCATTTTGTTTATATTAAGCTTATTGTGTCATGAAATTCCATAGTATAATTTTTATATTGCCCAATGCTTAGTCCCGCTGTTGTGTACAATATAAAATGATCATCATGGTTGCAATTGAACATCTTCTATATTAAAACAATGCAGGTACTATATGGACTCACTGCATTGGTATTCCAGTGGTTCCACAGTACTATTAGTTTGATTCTGGCCATGCAGCGACCATTGTCATTTCCCCATCTCTTTCCCCATGTACCTTAACCCCTAACCCTGCCTCTGAACTATCTAATAAAGTGTGAAAATTCCCCAGAAAATATAATTAAAAAGACTAGTGCAGGTTTATTTGGCTACAGTGTACAGACAGATACAACTGCTCTGCACCAAATATTCCGCTTATTTCACACAAAGAAAGAATAGCTGCTCTAGGACTGTTGATATTAATCTTTTTTTCCTGTTACCACAGTAACCAGGATAAAAAAAATATACCACAACTTTAGGCTACATTAACCAACATTAGTAATTTTGTCTCATTTTCATTTGACACAACTAAAAGTTTTATGATGAGACCATGTTGTTTTTTATCACAGGCCGTGCTGTTCGCCGCTTTAAGCATTCGGGCATCGCTGGCTCTGTGTGAAAGCGTACTGACAATAGCCAGCTTGAAGAATGAGTCATGGTGTATTTCTACTGTGCATAGGCAGAGAGAGAGGAGAGGAGAGGCGCTTATTCTTCAGGGCTGAGTGGCTTTCACAAATTGAGGAATCCCTCTTTCCCCTCTGCAGTGTGCTGGTTTGAATGGGGACACAGAAGTGCACAGGGATGGGATGTTTTTCTCATTTTTTTTCCCCCAGGAAGTGATTGCTTATTGAATATCTGTCCAACTGTGATTCTAGCTGGCGTGTACATGAATCCTGCTTATGCTTTTTTCTTTTTTTTGCAACCATAAGCTCCAAATACTTATCCATAAGAAATCCATATTCTTATGATAAATTATTCTTAAAAAAAAGAAGATACCGTTCCTATTCCCCTTTTTTTACAATGTGGATTTTCAGCCAGGTTTCATTAATGTAAATCCTTTTTAATGCCGTGATTGAGACGATATACCTTCACTTCTTCATCTCTGCTACATTATCCCACACATGAGAGAGTGCTATAGCTTTGCACACATACAGATACAGGGGGAGAGATTCAAAAGGAAGGGACGTGTGTTGCATTTCATCTCGAGACCTATCCGTGCTATTCTCATTTTTCATTATATTAGAGTTAAAATACTTTCGCCTACACGGCCATGCATCATCTTTTTTTCTAATCTCTCTCTAGTCTCTGACCCATTTTCTCGGCACACAGGTGAAGGAAGAGAAAAATGTGTCAGTCGCACGTATTTTCTCTCACGCTGATAAAAGCTCATGAAAATATCCTGTCATTAAAGAGTGTGATGCAGTTTGAAATTGCATTTTTCAGTTTTGTTTGAAAAATAAATCTGCAAATTTTACCCCATGTTTGACCACTGAAGGCGAGACACTCCAGATGAATAGGGTCAAATATTTATTTTAGATATTATCATGAAACTTCGCCAGTTGATTACTTAGTTATTTTTTATATCAAAAACGTATAACGTTTCCTAAACATATAATAAACGTTTAGATAATTATGCAAATTTGGTAACTCTTTATTCAGGGCTGTACGCTTATTTTTTTAGGTGGTAGCACTGGTGCTAGCAAGCAAAAAAATTCAGTAGCACAAAAATAAATTTGGTAGCACACAAAGTATGATCGAAAACTTGCATAAGCTTAACCCTTGCATTTCACTGTAATTACCTTTGAGCCTGTCATCTTGGTCTCATTTGAGATTCTCAATTAATATTATATCCTAGTGTGTGCAGTAATAATTGTAGAAGAATGAATAGGGGTGCACTGATTGTAATTTAGACAAAAGAATCTAACCTGCCAATTGCAATTTTTTGCTGATTCAGAATTATTTTTCCCCATAAAAATATAAAAATAATATATATATCTATATATGTTTTGTATATTATACATATAATTATTATATTAATAATAATATTTTTTTTTAGAACATGTCCTTGTTAATTAAAACCAAACTTTAAAACATTAAACATAGCCTATTAAATAAATAAGTATACATATTGGTACAATTTAGGATATAGGTTGTTGTGAATGTGTTGGAAGTTGTTCTTCAGTGGCTTATTTCAAACTTTGTTTTTAGACTACTGTTGACTTTTTTTTCTCTGCAGCTGAATGAGTTGCCGTTCAAGCTAGAGCACTGCAGGGCTGTGAAGCGCTAACTTCCTGTTCGTACGGGCTTCAAAATAAAAGTCAACTCACATTTTGCTAGTAACAGGCTTTTAACGTGAAGGCGCACAGGAAATGTTCTGTTTGCACACGCGCTAACTTAACTGCGGTAATCTCCTTCCGGTTATTACTGTTGGTGAAGTTTTTATACGATAGAATCGCTGCACGAGCACAGATCCCGAGGACACATATCTTTCACCAGCCAAGGTGAAGGGTGGACTCAATAATTTACTTGCCTCTAAGCAGTGTTGTGCATCTCTCCTCTGTGTTTCAAAGACAGCCTCTCCTCATTATCAACTAGCACTAGTGCGAATGGACTTGTATTCATCATCGCACGTGATCAATTTCAGTAGCAAATGCGATCAAAACTGTCGCACTGTACAGCCCTGTCTTTATTACTTGAAATTAAATGCTAGCGACAAAAATAAAAAATAAAACGTGCTTTGGATATCTAATCAGCTAATTATTTAGACATGGCCGAGCTGTTAGTTACGTGGTGCGGCTTAAAAAAAATCAATTGATAAATTGTTGACTTAGATGGATGAGGTTTAGCTCATTCAGTCATTGGAACAGGGTTGCGGCCATATTCCTTCTTATCTGTCTCCCAGCACCTTTAGGAGGACAGCAGGGGCATACTGACACAAACAAACCTCCTCAAAATCCTCCACACACACACACGCACGCACGCATGCGCACACACACACACACACACAGACACACACACACACACCTGTTCACGGCAGAGACACAAGCCTTAAGATGTTGTTGGTTGTTGCTGCTGCATGCTGCAGTAATTACGTGAGTTTGGATTCATTATTGTGTAATGGTTTTAAGTCCCTCGATACCTGCCATGGGATCTCGCTCAGGGCTGCAGGGATTAGAATATCGATTTTGAAAAGCTGTGTGTGTGTGTGTGTGTGTGTGTGTGTGTGGAATAATTTTTCAAAAGGTAAAAGATGTAAGAACCACATGTTGTGATAAGTGACTGAGACACTGTAGGGCTCTTTCTCAATTGGCTTTCTTCTGTTTGTGACGTTTAATGGCCTGTGACTCATGAGCACATCTCAAGGTCACAACATCCAGGTTGTGTTTTGTTTCTAATAAAGTGCATTACTGTAGTTTCAGAGTCTTTGCCAAAAAAAAAACACGACACTGCAGGTGAATAGGGTAAAATATGTAACTTAAAAATATTATCATGAAATGTTGCCACTTAATAATGTTCCATCTGTAATAACCTTCAGAATAGTGCTAAGAATGATCATGGGACGTTTAGTTGATCTAAGTGCATTAGAAGTGGAGTATTGGAAAAAATATAACAACACTGTATGTGCATGGTTAAGCATCAGTTGCTCCGAGGAAATTTCAGTTTTTGTTCATTCTTGCAACCCCTCTGGACAAAAGCGGTAGTGTTTTTACTACGCCAGTTGTTGCACCTGGGTAAGCTCACACCCTGAGCAAAGGCATGAAGAAACACTCTATAAAAATAGCATTCTTTGCACTGATGGTCTCGTTTGCTGTTACATGTTATTTATGATCATCAGAGGAAAAATTAGACTGTTTCAGAAATACAGTATTTAAAAGTTCCTCTTAGCACCTTTAAGTCTATATGTGTCTCCTCTGTTTCTCCTTGACCATGTGGGAAAAAATATTTCAAAAAACTCTCTTCAACTTCTCTTCAAAATCATTTCTACGTGCTCTTTTGTCCTCCATAATACATTGACAAAATGTCCAAAGGCTGGGATGACGTACAATAGCCAAACACAAAGAGAGAACAAGGGTGGACGCTTGGACAAAGATCTCAGCAGTTTACCTGCCAACTGAGAATGCATCATAAAATATGGCGACTTGGCCAGAGGCAGCAACGAAAGGGGGAAAAAATACAAAGGACGGCCAAAAATTCACCTAAAGAATAAGCCCATCACGTTCACACAACTCACAAACCAAAACAGCTAAAAAAATTGACAGCAGCACAACTGAAGTGATTCAACATTACACACAGGAAAACCACAACCACTCATTTGAAACCACAAGATAATTCTTGAGAGGTTTCGTTCAGCAGGGGACACAGATATTGACCGAGGACTCTCAAGCTTAATAACCAACCACCAACTTGTTGTTATCAGAGATTAAGTGGGGATTACTTAGCTTCCTGTTCATGTAGAAGGTCGCCCGGCCTCCGTATATGTCTCGTGGCCATTGGGGACATTTTGATCATGCTGTTGCTATGTCGCCCCACAGACCAAGTGTTGGAGCACATAATCCCTTGCTGGAGTAGTTGTAGTAGGATGGCCTAGAGGAAGAGGGGCAGACTATAGTAACTATGAGGTTGCTGGTTCGATCCCCGGCAACGGACAGGAGGGTGTTATTTATAAAACAATTGGTAGCTGGTATTATATGTAAGGAGCCTACCATCTCTACCATTTTGTCCTTGAGCAAGACACTTAACCCCAAACTACTCAAGGGGCTCTTTACTATGGCTTACCCTGCGCTCTGACCTCCTCTGAAGTGTGGTTAGTTGAGATCGGATATGAGAAAAGAGGAATTTCAATGTGCCTCGTGTATATTGACCAATAAAGATAACTTAACCTAACTCAAGTCTATTGAATATATTGTATTTCCAACGAGGCAGATGCATTCTTCCAGCTACAGTGGCATGTGTGATGGGTGTTTTAACTTTACACAAAACTGATACAGTTGCTGATGAAAGTCTAGAATATCCAATTTAAAAATAACTCTGCATTTGGCATGTTGGGTTTGAGTCGTGCTTTAGTTAACAACAGGGCTTAGTAATTTCCTGCGGTAAATAGTTAATTACCCATCAGCCATGGGCCAAGCTTATGTTATCCGTGTTTACTTTTAAACTGAATTCCTACTGCAATAAGACTGACATTTACACTATTGACTGTGCCTTTATAGCATTGCTGCTGAGAGAAAATGCAGTCTCACTAATTGAGTGTTTCGAGAAGAAGCCCAAAAGGCTAATGGAAAATGTTTTAGTTAGGCGGTGAATTGAAAAGGCTGTTCTCAGTTCTCAGCTCTCTGTTTTTCACAAATAAAGAAAAAGACAGGGCAATTGTTTTGGAGACAAATACCGTCCAGCACCTGTTTCGATGATGAAAGGGGACTACGCCAAAGGGCTTTAATAGCTTTTGTTGGTATTTTAACTGAAGTGTTTTTCATGGCTAGTTTATCACTGACTCATCCTTAATTTACTGTAAGAAAGGCACTTTCATCATTTGTCATAATGGCTTTTTATTTTGTCAAGTCTTCATAACAAGGCTGAGACATAATGAGTTTGGCAGTTTGGATGAGCACTAAGAGAGAGAGAGAGAGAGAGAGATAGGTTGAGGTATGATTTTAGTTCTGAGTGAAAAATTGGACAGCAATTCCTCACATGCAGAGGCTTGTTTCTGACTATTTACTGCAGATTTTTTATTTTTATTTTTTTTATTAAATCTCATTGCTTCAAAAGACCTTTGTTTGTGACTTTGCTGCGGGCTATACTATATTAGTGTAATGACCTGCCTTGATTGTTGTTGCCCATGTTTTTATTTTATTTAGAAGGAGTTGGACAATATGACCAAGGACAAGAGTGGGTGAAAGGATTGGCTTTTGCCTGTAGATTTTTAGAGGGTTAGAATTATTAAAATAATCAAGTTGAGCCTTAAATGACTAAATATGACTTCTTCTATTCTTCTCCTGGCCGAGTTTCATCAGCAAACAATCTCTCTTATCTCTTACCTACCTAATTCCTGCTGGGGATTGGTATCAAAAACCTGTACTAAATTTAATTTCTTCTAACTTACTAAATCTGATTAAAATGCGGCTAAATGCATTATGGAGTTGTCTGCGAAGCAAATAACACCAGCAACCTTGATATCTACCAGTATCCATTTACTGTAAGTATCAATAAAATGTTAATGATACCCATCTCTAATTCTTGCTGAGGCAAATACTTAACCATCTGTTAATTATTTTACCCATAAAGTTTACAATGAATGTAATGAACAAGGGATCATTAACATGGTGCCATCCATCTTTCTTTGCCACTTTAGTTCAGACTGATTTATTGCTTGACAACTATTGGATGGATTGCCATTAATTGTTGTATAGATATCCAACGTTTTCGGAGGATAAATGCTTGTGTTTGTTCTTTGCAAAATGTTTCGACAACTTTTGAATAAATCATCATTACATTTGGTACACACGTTTATGACCTAGCCTCATTATAATATCTACCACTGATATTTAATTTAGCAGCCCCAACCATTACAAATTTAAATTTTTCCAAACTTATTTTATTGTTGAATAGTTGCAGAACCAATGACAATCACATAAATCCCTCAATAATATGCTATCGTGATGAAAATTATAGAATGATATCTGCAAAAAAAATTGTCTTACAAATATTTGGCTTACTACTGTTCTTTTTTGTCATCAGCGCTTATTTACTTTGCCTTCGCATTTGGACATTATATGAGATGCAATGCAGTTCACAGATTTGTCTTTGCAAAATGTACTTTAGAAATAATTTGTGCTTCAGAATAACAATATGACTAGTTATTTCCTGTGGTACTATAATTGTGAAGCCTTTCTAAAAAAAGGAACACAAATAAGCCCTCAACTGAAATATGAATGGTGCAGTACTATTACATCTGATTTGATACAGCGGATAATCAAGGCTACACATAGGGAAGTTATATTTTATACACTGCGGCAGACTGCGGTAGTTGCTATTAAAGTCCCTAAAAAGAACCATTAAGACAGAATAAAGTGGCATCCATTTAAAAGTCCCCTCCTGTAAGTTTCTGGTAAGATGATGACAATAGAATCAGGGAGGTAGTTTGTGTAATCTCCTTCCCCATTTACATGGACTGTAAATATCTGGAAAAGCAAATGCAACATAATGAGACAAAATGAGAAGCATCTGAAACTTCTTTATACTTGGAGAAGTCACTATCAAGAATGGCCTCATATTATCTTCTCCCTTATAAAAGTTGTTAAAACCTGGTCTAAAATTTAAAAAAATCAATATATCATATCAAAGTTAGTTGTCACAATAAGATTTTACAAAAATCTAATGTTTTTTAGAGGCCATTTGACTGGACTGTAAGAACCAGAGCATAACCCACCTCATGTAAACCAAATTTTCTGTAAAGTTTATCAAACTTAAATGACAATATCTTTCATATGGATTCATTAATATGCCTAACCATTTTCAGATGCAACATGTATCTAGCTCCCCAAATTACATAATTAGAAGGATTTTTTGTCGATTGCGGTATTACAGGGACTTTAATAACCAGACTTATCCAAGGGATCCCTGGGACTTTTACAAATGAGCCAACACAGGTTTCTTCAGTCAGTGCACCGGGCTTGTTCCTGTGTAGTTTAAATGCTTTTGCTCGTTGTCATCAGTCCAGGAGGCGTGGATAGCTGCAGCATACAGCAGGGGCTAATCTGGGATTCTTTAATGGCCAAAAAGAAGGAATCGTGATAGTTTTAGCTGTACCAGTTCAATCAGATAAAGAAAATACCCAAGACAAGAACTTAAATTTCCTAAACATGGATTTTATGATTATTTTTTTTGCAGCGTCATGGGAACATTTTCTAGTCAGAAATCTGCATGTTTTAACCCTGGATGGCCCTGGTACTTTGGACAGTTAAAAGGAAAAAAAATCTCCATTGGCTCCATTTAAACTCCTTAAAAGGAATTTAAAAATGTATGACAAAGGGTGAACATTCGTAATTTGAAACTAAATATTTCTATGAATTATTCTGTGTCCCACTGTCGAAGGATCCTGGGGTAGAAGAGATGGTATATCTGTTTAAACAGCTCCAGGGATACAGTTTTTGTATGTTGTAGTGGCTGGTTAGATCACTACATTACAGAAGTTTCAATTATTTTATCGATATACAGTAACCTTAAAGAAGCATTTAAAGCTGCATTGACTCATTTTTGACCACTAGGGGGGCAGAAGAACTACAAATCAAACTGACACATACACGGAGTGGATTTGTGGAAGTATTTTTAACCTATTTTATAATTATTTCATACTAACCTTTATGCACACCCTCTTTAGTATGCCACCCCTTCATTTCAGTGCATACATTTAAGTATGCCACCACATTAGCATTCATTTGGGGTCAGGTTTCTGGCCAGCTAAAAAAACCTAAGTCCAATGATTCCTTAACTTTTAGGTCTGGTTCAATCCCCAGCAACTCCCCAAAAAATACTCAAATCTTTAGCAGGCTAAATGCACAACTTCACCAGCTAATTGCAAACTGTGTCTGCAGAGCTTCAAACTAACTCTACAAGAAGTTGTCACGATGAGCGATTCCTTTCACATTATATCCAGTCATTAGATTCCATGCTAATACAAAAAGTATTGATTAATGGGGCTTCAACATTATGAATTATTTGTGTGGGTAAATGGTAATATTTTTCATCCTTGATTTTGCTCTACGTGTGCCATTAAATCCTCCATTATTTAAGCAAAAAGTTCCTTTATTATAGTTCAACTTTTGTACTCTCTAGTTTAGTCATTCGTGTAGGCATACCATGTGAGCATTGTGGGATACTTTGAGCCGCACTTTAAGGCAGTAGAATGGCTGAAACATGGCTGGTGCTGCACTGATTTTGTCTGGTTGCTTCACTATGAATGAATTACTGTGCAGCATTTGTAGCAAGGCACTTATTTGCTATCTGTTAGGGTGTTTTTTTCAGACCCACCTTTTGCAAATGGTGGCATGCTGCTTTCCCCATGTTTATTCAGAACACAAACAATCTGTCGCGTTACTACGGGTTGCGTGTTTAAAAAGGTAGACGATGGATCAGTGGTCCTGTGGTGAACAACCCTCCCTCTCTTCCTTCCACGGAGCCTGGCTGTCGGTGGAAAGGATTAGAAAAAACACATTTGGATATATTTTTACCCTTTTGTTTCTTCCCTGTTTGGCTTGTCACTGGCACACATGTCGAATGGCCCAGCAGGTTATTTCCCAGTACTGCAAATAGTCACCAAACCTCTTTTTACATCCTAGCCATGTTACTATAAAAGTGTAAGTTTGTATTAGAAAACCATCAAGCTGAGAACATAAATATACAGTCTTAAAGGCACAGTGTGTGGTATCATAACTTGTATTTAGCGGAACTTAGTGGAGAGATTCAAGAGTGCAACGCTCCCTAATTGCTAACCCCTTCATTTGGGAGAATTAGAGAAGCTATGTTGGCCTTTCAAAGACAAAAAGTTAGTTACTAAAGATGGCATCATCCACAACTGTATCAAGTCTTTCCACAATATCAAGTGATAAGTGGTAAAGATGTATTTAGCTATTTACTCTTTAGTACTTCTTCTTCGTCTTCCAACAAGTGAATTTCTGGCATGACAGCCATGTATATACAAATTTGTAAGGCCACTCCTATGTAGATTTTATATGAATTCCCACTTTAGCGGCGCTGGTAAAAGTATCTGGTATAGCTCTGTGTTGATGATGACATGTGCTGTAATTGACTGTGAGTAATAGTTGCCATGGAATCGCTAATGTGCCCCAGAGGCAGAGAGCTGTGAGTCGGTCGTATTACCGAGTCATGATTAAATGTCCTCTGTTCGGCCCCTCGGGGGAACTATCGGCCATGACAGTGTGTCAGAGGACAGCTGAGGAATCTTCCATCTTGGCCTTAAGTTAGGGGGGACACAACAGTTGTCACGCCATAGTAATCTTAGGTCACTTTGTCTACTTGAATTACAGGCATTACAGTTTGCGGACTATTATTTTAGTTGGGTGCAATGTGCTCTAAAAAAACACTTAATTGACATCTGTTTAAGTGTAAGGTTAAGTGTATGTTTTTTTTTAATTTTTCAAATATGTCTGGTTTAACACCTATAAGGCCTGAGCTGAACTGGAAGGTAAATGGGTGTGATAACATGCAATGGTTTCTTGTTACACACTTTCAACAGTTATGGACAGGGCAGGAGAACATAGATTGTTCATTGTTGTGGCTTATTGCTTCTTTCAGCTTTTACTAAAAGATCCAAAAACCTTTTTTCATCTCTGCTTGCTTTCAAGGTGAAAGATTGTAACAGCATGTGAGTTAAATAAAAACAATATTTGTTTTGTTTACTGTTTATGGCAGTAACAAAAATCCTTTAGTTTTATGATGACACAGAAAAAACTTCACTAAACATTCGGAATAGTTCCAAAATGTATTTGCCAATTGCACTTCTATAATCAAGCCTGAAGGAATACATATTCACATATAAATATATCATATATTTGTACTTTTGGACTGTTTGTTTTGCACCTGGCATTTCCTCAAAGCTCTGACTGATAGGCTACTTCTGTTCATCATCATGAATAACTATAGAGGCATTTTCACTTGACAGAAAAAGCATAGTCTTTATTTTCATATTTTTTCCCATGCATACTCCTGTTGTTTCAGATGGCCTGTCTATTAATACTTATGCCATACAGAACTAAAATAAACTCTTGACCTGATCTATGTTTTAAATTTACCCCCTCAAGCTTAAGTTTTTTTGTCAACGTAATCCGGATGTGTGGGTACATTGTGACATAACATTTAAGTTTGCTGTTCCGGAGTGTAGTGTGCATCGAGCCTGTTGAAAGATTAAACGATACCAAACGCTGCCGAGCGTCTCATCAATCTCATTATCATTAAAAACTTTCCTGGTGATGGATTCCAGCTCTCTGCTTCCCAGAAGGGCCTTTATGCTGAGTAGCTGCAGGAGACCAGTTTCTGTCTGGATTTTCACCCAAATGCTTCAGAACTTCCATTAATAATTTCCACTGCTTCTTCTCTGGTTGTGTACCACATCGATGGGTGAAAAGTTGGCAAAAAAACTGATATATGTTTGCAAAAACAAAACAAAATTAGATTTAATTAATTGAAACATTACTTGGGCACTTCCTGGGATTTTTCTGAGCTCCTGTGCCAGTGTCAGGGGGCGACCGACAGCAGTTTGTAAACGCTGCCATACTGAGAAAAAAAAAGAGAATGTTTTGTTGAGCTGATGGGCATAATCAACTTTGTGTCAACTCATTTGGCAATGGCTTGAACGTAACCGACATTCATATATATTCAAAAGTAACGCACTATAGCTTTAACGGTGAGTGTGCACTCCGTCCAGAAAAACCTTGTCCCTATATCCTGACAAGAACATTATGTGCTGCAGGCAGAAGGAAAAGTGCATGCCCTACTAAAGTCTCAGTACATAACTTCTGGGTTTTAAAGTTTCTTGGGAAGGATTCAAACTTTGCATCATTAATGTGAATAATTCCCTCATACAGCAAGGCACGACCCATTGCACTCTACTGATGCTAGTGCCGGATTACATAAGCATATTCACATTAACGTGATATATGCTGATTTATGTATTAGTAGAAACCAGGTAGAACATGTAAACTGGGTGATATTGGCACCATTGAGGGACTTAAAATATAATCAAGCATTTAATTACTTTCCAAAGCCTATGATTGGACTCCTAACTATTTATTTTAAAAATAATTGTGGGCTTTAACCTTATATCTATTGTGTTTAGAAACCTATCACAGTCAATTTATTCTCTTTCAGCACAGAACAGTAACCACACTATAGTCCAGTAACCATAAATCAAACCACATTCCCTGTGGCTTAGTTACGAAAACATAATTACATTGTGCTTTATTGTTGCCGTGGCAGAGGAGTACAGTTATACATAAAAAAAAAGTGCATACCTAGAGGTGCGGTATGTTATGAAAGCAATCCTAACTTAAACAGATAAGCCTTAACCTGACAGTGGGGGAAATAAAACAACCATTCAATCCTTAGTTGTTGGTCGGCTTTAGATGCTGAAGTCTGAATAATTATTTTGTGGACTCATCATAGTTCTTCATAGTGATTGTGAAATATTAATGTAATTTGTATATCGTATTTGTATATCTTCCTGCCCAGGGACTACAGATGCAAATTAGCTACACGCTACACTCTGCTGAAATTGTTTTTTAAAATGTGCGCTGTCCCTGTAGAAGTGAAAAATAAAAGATGGGTTATATTTTTTTGTTTTCTTTCCTTTAATTGAATGAGCTACACTTACATTTGTTCTTATGCACTCGTTATGAAATGTAGAAAAAAAGACAAGGTCATTGCAGGTTGTGTATAGCTGCTGTATGACAGAATTGAAAAGGCTGTCAGCTCATAATAGCAGTGGGGAGCTTTTGGACCCTTTGCTGTTTCACCAATTTCTTCTCGGGGATTAGGGAACAAAGTTTCGCCTCTGTAATGAGTCTTTCCGATGTGGGGAAGAATTTAGCTGTGAGAAAAGGAGGACACTAAGCTGTCCCATGTGATCAATTCAAATGAGTTGAAGCACGTTCCCCATAGGAGTCTTTTCGGTTTGATAATTACAGGGATGAGACGGGAGCAAATGTTGTCCTGCTGACTAGACCAAAGTCACAGGAACAATTATTGAAGGTAGAGAAAAAAGCTTTATGATCAGCCTTTTATGCTTTGAGCTCAGACAGACAGCTATGTTTTAAAGCCATAGTGCGTAACTTTTTCATATAAATGAATGTTGGTTAAAATCAAGCCATCGCCAAAACAATTTGGAACAAAGGTGATTAAGCCTATCAGTTCCACAAAGCTATCTCTGTACTTCTCAGTATTAGCAGCGTAAACAAACTGGTGTCACCCCTCGACATTCCCAAGAAGCACCCAAGAAATGTTTAAGTTGATGATTCTACTGCTAAGAAAAAACCTTAACGTACAGCAGAACGAATAAAAAACCATGCGTGATCACCAAAGACTTACCTCATTTAGATGTGCCGACAGTGTTGTTGTAATTACTCAGAATTCCTCATGGGGGCAACAGAAGTTACGCACTTTAGCTTTAAATCAAGACTACATTTTGTCTATTATTTCATTATTTAAAAGTGGTAAGCCCTGCAAACCCAGAGGGAGTGTTGTCATTTGTTGGAGTTTGTGATTCTCTGTTGTCTGTTTCAGGGATTGTTCATATTGTTACACATTGAGCTGGAAATGTGTTATGTAAATAAATATTAAAGTCCATTTTACTGTATCTCCTAATCTTAATTCAAGTCTCGCTCCTTCTTTTAATATGCAGGCCAGTAGCACACTGCATAAACTCACACTGAGTAGCCTGGGGACACCCTGAATACCTCAAGTCAGAAAGGTTTTCTATGCTGAATATATCCTCATTTCAAGTTAAATGCTACTGAGTACCAAGCAAGCTGCACACTGTGGCACAGTTCAGGGAGCCAGTGCAAACATATCAAATTCATACCTCGTGTCTAGGGCTGCCAGCAATGAGTCAAGTATTGATTTTCTTTTTTACAAAACACTGGATATAACATATAAAACAGGCCAAGATGACATATTAAGCTGTGTCTTTTTGTCTGGTCAGCAGTTCAAAGCCAAAGATATTGCAAAATTATATTGAACAGAAAAAATCATTAAATCAGTGCATTCTTTCTCAGAATGAAAAGTTGGAAAAATTACAAAAACATATTGGAATCTAGTTTGATTTAATAATGAGAATCATCTGTTGTTAATACATTAACTTATCGTTACAGCACTACAGTACCTGCAATTACAAGAAGTCGAGCACTTTTTTGTCTCTTAAAATTCTCCTCTTATACAGCCAATAACTCACTGTATTGTTTTTGTAACTGCCAGAGTCCTAGATTCATTGAAATGCTCCCTTGCTATCCCCTTCCTTTGGGATATTTAACATAAGCTACAGTGTTCTTTAGGGACAAATGCTGGTAACTAATCAAATTCTACCAAGTCTGTTCTGAAAGATGCCAATCAATTCTACACACTGTACCTTTAGCCTAACTACAACATTACCTTTACCATACTGTGTGGTTCCCCATAATCAATGGCAACTGTAGCACAACATTCGTTATTCCTTTTGTCTGTGCTCACAGCAACTTCAGGACCGGCCACCCTGCTGTACATATCTGACATTTAATTATGTATTTCTGGCATGTCATTCCTGGAGATAGGAATCTTATCCCGATACACATCTTCAGTCGGTTCAACGCATGCGAGAAAATAGGGCAGGATTTGGCTGGTTGACATACAGTATGTAATTCTTTCTCAATAGCTGCCTATGAGGCCCCCTGGAGCGCGAGTGCAAACGGTGCTGTGTCTGTTTACATGTGACTGCCTGTGAACTCTGTCAGGGGCCTATAGTCTGACAGATGGAGAACCTTTCGGCGCAAACTCAGCGTGTTATTCTGTCTAAGAATGACGTGTTAAGACACGCTGCCTTTCCTCAGACTGTGTGTTTTTGGAATAAACAATCAAACACGGATCAGATTAACAGTGTGAGTGTGTGTGTGTGTGTGTGTGTGTGTGTGTGTGTGTGTGTGTGTGTGTGTGTGTGTGTGTGTGTGTGTGTGTGTGTGTGTTTGTTGTGCTGCAACATGTCTTGCTGTTGCACTGCAGCTCATTGCTGCAGACTTTTTAAACCTAATGTTTTATTCAAACATTACTCATGTATCCACGAAGAGAATGCATGAACTCACCAGATTGATGCTATGTTGTTATTAGGGCTGTCAAATTAACACGTTAATTTCGATTAATTAATCACAGAATAATTAACGCGATTAAAAAAATGTACGCAGATTAATCGCACTTCTATATTGCCCTTTGACCCGGTGCAAAAGAGGTGAGACGATAGCGGAGCTGCACCTGTATCTTGCGGACACGACCCGCACGGGATTAAAGAGTAAAGAAAGAAGCAGGGGAAGGGGGGAGCCGAGGGCTCTGGATGTGTTATGGGCTGCTCCGGGCAAATAAGCATGAAGGTAGGAATACGTCTTGTGTTATTCTCCGCAGTGTCTGTGCATTATTGATTTAGTGGGTGCCTAATTAACAATGGCCGCGTTTCCCAGAATCGTTAAGAGCCTCTTTGGGCAAAGTACTACTTTGGAGCGCTCTTAAGAACGCTGTGAAAGAAGAATGCGTTTCCCAGATTCCTTCTTAGCGAAAGTAGTACTTTCACTAAGATGGAACTGTACGACGGCGCTGACCCACTCTTTCAACCTTCTTAGCGACCAAATCGTCAGTGATCATGCCGCGTCAGGGAAATTTATTTCCTCCACTTTTCGAAAATAATAAAACAATGTTCAATGCGGACCTGGCGCAATAAACATAAACTAATAGTAGAGAAAAAAATGTTTTAATGAATTACACGTTTACGTTTTCCACACACATGTGAGTTTATAGTACTACACATAAAAAAGCATCCACAACCCTGTGGCATTTGACAGATATCAAGGAAACAGATTTAATTGAACTCAGCTGAACCTCATCCAGAGCGGCTCCACCTGCTATAAAGGCGTTGCCAAAGTCCGCGCGTGTGAGAAACCATGGCTGCAATACAACAGCCTCGCCGTGCACGAAGCCAGACGGTTTACATAGATGCATACGTGCGTCGGCACTTCTCCCCACTGGACGTGCTATCAGACCGGGCCGTCCAGGCAAAGTACCGACTGCCCCGGCCGTGCGGAGATCCAACGGCTGATCACTGGTGTCTCCACACACATGCAATTTTCCCTCCAGCCCGGAGATGCAGCTTCTGGCTGCGCTGCGTTTTTAAGAACATATCAACCTCTTCTGAGGTCCAACAACCCCCAGCCCCTACCCCTTTACCACCAGTCACCAAGCACTGATCACTAAACCATAAACCCACAACCACCACATCACCCATATAACTCTCAGGCCTGAAGGCTGAAATAAATAAACAGAACCAGCAGATGTAGGCTACATGTAACGTCCTGCACACTATGAGTATTGCTGCAGTGTCCGGGTGCTTTACCTGAAAGTCTGGCACTGGAATGCTGTTGAAAGGGCGCACTATACGCACACGTCATTAACCTACGCTTAGATAAATTACAAATTGCCTGGGACTTTTTGTTGCTATAGGTTTGACACTCTCATTTCAATGCAAAATGATCCACACAATACATGGTTGAAAAGGAAACCAAAGTAGTTTATTGAAACCATATGGGGGAGGGGTTACTCCGCGCTGTCTTTACTGGGCGTCTGCATCACCTGCAACGAAGGGAGATTGATTAGTGAAACCTTCGCACTCTTCCTTTTTGTTTGGTTCTGGAACTCCTGCCACTTCTTCCTCACAGCACGCCAGTCACACAGGCCACATGGGCTGGAGGGGGACATATTTTCGGCTATGGCCTGCCTAACACGGTTCTTCACCGTGATGTTCTTTTTGCCCCTTGTTCCCCCGAATAAAACTGCCCGGTGCTGCCAGACCTCGTCCACTAAGACGCCCATCTCCTCCGCGGTAAACGACGGTGCCCGCTTGTTTCTTTTGCTGCCGCTTTCTTCCACTCTCACGTGTGTGCCATATCCACGGGGTATATATGCGCTAATGGGCTTGATTACTACTTGGATACACTTGTTGCCACCCTCCCCCCCCCCACACACACACACACACACACCCACACACCCCCACACACACACGATACATGCGTAGCCTAATTCCACCTGTGTGGGGGTGACCACGGGGCGCTGTGTGTGACTTATGCGCTGATAAAGAGGTGGGTGATCGATTCGCCTGGCATCGATTTATTCAGTTTCAGCACGACCGCGGTGGACAGCTCCCACCAAAGTACTTCTTTCGCTTCGTCTTACGCGTTCTCCAAAGAAGGCACCAAAGAAGCCATCTGGGAAACACCCGTATCTTAACGCTCGTTCTTTGGCGAACCCTTCTTTCGACCCTTCTTTGGCCCCAAAGAACGATCGATTCTGGGAAACGCGGCCAATGTAGGTTCAAAATAGAGCTGCAACGATTAATCGACGAATCGATTATTAATCGATTATTAAAATAATCGCCAACTATTTTGATAATTGATTAATCGTTTTGAGTTATTTTTTAATAAAAAATGTCCAAATTTTCTGATTTCAGCTTCTCAAATGTGAATATTTTCTGGTTTCTTTAATCCTATTATGACAGTAAACAGAAATATTTGTGTGTTTTGGACATAACAATACATTTGAGGACGTCAACATGGGCTTTGGAAAATTGATCAACAGTTTTCACCATTTTCTGACATTTTACGGACCAAAACACTAATCGATTAATAATCGATTAGTCGAGAAAATAATTGACAGATTAATTGATTATCAAAATAATCGTTATTTGCAGCCCTAGTTCAAAACAGTAGGCATATCTCTCAATCTTCCTCTGTGTCTCACTTTTGTTTGCTAGTTGCGATCGTCTAAACGGACACCCGCCCCCTCTCACTCTTTCTAGCATATGCCTGTCTTTTTTCCTCCTTTGTGTGTGTGTGTGTGTGTGCGTCATTTAGCCTGCTTGTTTTTTTGTGTTTTTTTTCGGCGCTAGTAGTTCCTAAATGTATTTAATGTAGAAGCCTGGCTGAGGGGAGGAGACAGAAGTTACGAGAGACAGAGAGAGAGAGAGAGAGAGAGAGAGAGAAACTAACGGTAGCCTATAGGCCTACAGTTGTTTATAAACAGGCATAAAAGTGTCATATAAGAATGTGATTAATTTAGATTAATTAATCACAGAGCCTGTAATTAATTAGATTTTTTTTTTTAATCGCTTGACAGCCCTAGTTGTTATCTGTCCAAACCCAGTGGCATGTCCATCATATATAAGCCTGAAACCGTACCAAAATAAATTATCAATGGGGATGTTTTGAATTTTTTCGTCTGAGGAATCGACCCTTCCGACTCACCACTGCAGTATTTTCCCCCGCTCACAGCAACATCGTTATTCTTAAATGCATCACTAATGACCTCATCGATTAGAGGGCTGTGAAGTTGCCAAAATCCTAAATCAGTATGTATGACCATTTAAATGTCAGCGCTGCTTCAGTGTTGTACAAAGGTATTGAATTTATTGAGAGTTTAAAATTCATACCTTCTCAGGTGTAAGAAAGCTTCAATTGTAAACATTCCTGACTTTTCTTTTTTTCCATGCTTCTGCTGCATAAAGACACAGCTTGAAATAATAGGTTAATATCAAAGATTTAGTGCATAACTTTTTCATGTGAATGAATGTCGGTTGCGTTCAAGCCATCGCCAAACGAGTTGACACAAAGTTGATAAAGCCAATGCAGCGACAGAAGTTACGCATTATAGCTTTTAGAGGGTTTTTCATTGGGGATTCTGGAAAAATATTATAATGTTCATATTTGTATCGCATTGTGTTGGTAAAATCAATGCACTTGTTCTCACATATGATTTGATCTTCCAGGTGATTTGGTGTCCAGGGCCATGCACACCCTCCAGCCACTACACATAAAGAACCCCAGCAACGGGACCCCGGTCCACCAGAAGACCCCCTCTACGGTGCACTGGGAGCCTGAAGCGCTCTACACCCTCTGTTACTTCATGCACTGTCCACAGATGGAATGGGAAAACCCCAACGTTGAGCCCTCCAAAGTCACGTTACAGACTGAAAGGTGAGTCCAATTATAACCTGAAAAGAATGCGGACTGCTGCATTATAGTGGGTAATCCAAATACAGGTTGCCTTAAATTAAATTAAATTTAATTTAATTTGATTAAATTTAATTAACTTTATTTGTGGACCAAAAAGCCATATCAAGAAGTTGTATCTCAGATTGATTATACCCTAGGTTCCAAATCGCATACTCTTTTCTTTTTACAATTCTGCATACTGCAGCTGTCCCATTAAGAGTAAGTAGTTTGCTTGCAGTAGGTCTCTACGATTTGGACATTCTTGTACTTAAATATTTTGTCATTACATTGCACCTTGAAAACAACCAGAGGATCTGTTGATGTGACATAAAGGCTACTTAAGCGTTTAGGTTGTTTATGTTTACTCAATGTAAAATCAATAATGTCCAATTCCCTCGCTATTAAGATACATTCAAACAGACAACAATGTGCAAATGCAAGCTGTAGATCAAGTTTTATGATACCCAACTTTAGTATGAGAAGTGATATTTCACTTCAGCCCTTGACAGACGGATGGCAAATACTGTATGTCCATAACAGGTTATTGTTTGAGCACACTTTGATTGATGTACTCAGATAAACGATTTAAAAAAATCTAAAACTGGCAATAAACTATCATCAAATTATAAATATGTCATGGACATGTGTTATTGTAATGGTCTACCAATTGTCAAGGATCACCTGAACACTTTTAAACAACTTAACCACACATAATGGATTAGACAATAGCTTTAAACAAAATGAAAGGCAGCGTTTGAAATGGCACAGGTCTTGGCAAACACTTCAGTCTTAAAATTGAATTCAACCATCTTGAAGAGCCAAAAACAGAACTCCTCTGACAAGAATCCCTTTCCTTGACTCAATTGTGTCAATTTATCAATGACATGTGGTCCTTTCCCCATCACTCGTCGAGCTTTACAGGAAGCGCTATCAATGAGAAATGTTTGCCTTAGTTAAAAGCCAATCTACCAAGACGTCCATCACCCACATTTTTGGCAGTCACTATGCATTGTAAAAGCTCTACATTCTTTAGTAATAGCTCGGCCTCTAATAGCCCGAAATGTAATAACTGGTCGATAATTTGACAAAATGCTGAGCACAAACAAAACTTTTTGCCCATAATGCAAACAACTTATTACATTATGGAGCGGGAAAAATATCTTTCTCCTAATACTGTAATAATTATGTTACATTATTGAGTGAGTCAATCATTTATGTACTAAATTGCTGTAATTTAGAGTGTATCATTCATTCCTTCATTAGTTTTAATGTAATTCAAGGCTCAAAGTGATCATACACAAATCCCCCCCCCCCCCTTATATTATTAAACCATTAGGAGAACAATATTCTGCCTGTTCCATAATTAAGTAAGGTGTTAAGTTATGGGCAAAAGTTATTACTTTTTAGGCCCAGCATTTTGTTACATTATCGACCATTTTCTTACATTTCGGGTTGTTGTTACATTTCGGGCTCTAACAGGGCTCAAATCAAAACAGGCTGGAATAATGTCAGGCTTTTGTAAAGGTTAGTACAGTCAAATTCCTACTTTGCACAAGTTTTTTCGCCTCACCAGCGAAAAATTGTAAGATGCTGCGTGGGCGGGTCAGTACTGACACTTCCTTGGGCACTGGGCAGATTGACAGTAACCATAGGGACTTAACTTGAATGATGGACAGATATATTCCAACATCTTTTCCTCCATTTTGAAAGTGATAAAAAACTCCCTCTTGATAGCCCTAGGGAGCACCAGGAATGTCAGGCGGAGTGACATGTCAGCGGGCGCTCAGGTCCCCCTTAGAGAAAACTTCTCTATTTAGCATTCTGCCTAAAGGTTCAAGACAAGTACAAAATGGGCCCTGAATAACATACAGTCGAATAAAACGGAGGCTAGAATATGATTAAATGAGATGGAATAATCTTTTTAACGTTTGTTTTGTGAAGCGTCAGATAAGCCTCTGTATTAGATGAAACAATTATTGAAGGGAAAGTAAATTGCTGAGATGACTTTTACTGATGATTTATATATTCAGTATTTTGGCCAAGACATTTTGGATGTTGGTTGTCGCTGCGGGCCGACTGTATGTATCGATGATTAACATTACTCTCTCAGTGTTTTCATTCCAGACTGCCCCCCCTCTCTTTCTCTCTCTCGCTCCCTCTCTCTCCGGTATATATTTCTTTCAGGAAGCAAGCTCTGTGCAAAGGGAGGTGGTCTGAATTGTCACATTTGTCAGCCGACTGCTTTTTTTCCCCTTTATTTCTTCAAGCAAAATACATCTTACCCGAGTTCAAATTCCTGGCAGTATGTAGGTGTAACGACAAGGATAGCTTTGGCTGTGCAGTGAGAAAGTGATGCACACAAAATCTAGACTAGTCAAACCCATGTGTCAATATCTTTAAAAGCTGCTGCCTTGATTAAACATGTGCTTACAGCAAATTTACAGAAGGGCCGTGCAGCTGCGTACATTATAAACAACAGTCCCAAATGGTTTCACTAGATTGGGTTGGGCGTGGGTTCTGTTTGAAATAATTTTTTTAAGAGAAATGGTTGCCAGAGGGTCACGAAGGAGAAAAACTAAACGGGGACCTTCACTCATGGGTTTTTAATATGACTGAACTGAATACAACATGAAATTAGACCATTTATTTGACTGTTTTAAGATTTTCTAATATGTAATAGAGACCACTTCATGGTTTTAAAAGCGTTAAAACTACAGTGTGTAACTTTTTTATATAAAGGAATGTCGGTTACATGAAAGCCATTGCCAAACCTGTTGACACAAAATTTAATAAGCCTAAACGCTCCACAAAACTATCACTGTATTTCTCAGTTTGGCAGCATTTACAAATTGGTGGGTGTCAGGGGGCTGCCCTGACGTTGGTGCTGGAGCTTTGAAAAATCCGAAGAAGGGTCTATGAAATGTTTCAGTTGTTGATTCTACCGCTAAGAAAAACCTGTACAGCAGAAGGTATAATCCATGCTAGATCACTCAAGGCTTTGCTCATGTAGATGCGGTGACAGTGTTGTTGCAGTTACTCAGAATTCCTCATGGGGGCGACAGAAGTTACGCAATATAACGTTAAAGTTAGTAAAATGTATCTGATATATTATCATCTACCTGGGATGTGTTTTTTATAGAAGTACATTTGTTAAAAAAAATACCTAGAATATTTGAGTTCATATAACGGGTACAGTGATGACGACTAATTACAATAAACAGTGAAAAATCAAACTAAGTATCTACTTCTTGTGAATGGATATGTTTAAAGGGTGTCCAATCTACCAATGACCTGCTTTAAGGGCCAGGGACCGCAGAAAGCCCATATTAGCCATACATCCCAAAGCTGCTCTGTTTGACATTAGTTTACTAATGTTAAGTAGAGAAAATAATTTTTCGTGATTCTAAGAGAATTATTTCTGCATGAGCTTGATCTTAGATGGTGTGGCGCAAGAAAGCTTTCAGAAAAACAAATAACAACCCTCTTGGACAAAAATAGGTTATTTCACAATTCTTCTGCCCGGTATTATACTTGTTAAGAGAAAGCTGAAGAGGATAAGAGCCTTTTTCCCAGCTCTTACGTCTGGGTTTCCTTTCTCACAGGGGTGTGAATGGATATCCGCGAGCACCAACATTAAGGAATGAATCCTTTTTTTTTTGCTCATTAAGTATAAGGAAAATATTCAACAATGTGTGTCTGTCTTTAACAAGATAACCCAGAATATCCACAGTATCCAACAGAATTTTCCATCGTAACCCTTCATTATTTTACATTTTAAGGCTTTTTTGAAACTCAGCTGAGCGCAACGCAATTTCAACTCGGTACTAAAATAATTCCAAAGTTTACAGCACATCTGTATTTTTACATTGGTTGTAACTTTACATGTTTCAAATATACACAACTCTCTTAAATTATAATTTTGCTATAGCATCACTTCACTTTCAAAGATTTCTCAGAAGCATTTCATGAAAGTCACCATGGATTTAGAAATACCTGAGTTACTCAATGCAAGTGTATTTTTTGCTTCTTTGAAAAATGCTATATAACAGCTGCTAAAGATCTGACATTGATCTCACTTATTAGCACTTAGCACAATACAACTGGAGCTAGCAGGGAATTAGCTTACACTATATATAGGGCTGGGTATCGTCAAGGACTTCACGATACGATACGTATCACAATACACTGGTCACGATACGATATATCACGATATATCACGATATATTGCGTATCTTGATATATCACGATATATTGCAATATTCCATAAACAAGTTGCCTTGTCAAACATAACAGCACAATATAGTGATAATTGTACAGACAAATGAAGTCAAAACTATTTCATTCACAACTTCCTTTACTATTTTTCTTCCTTTTTTTGGTTTTGGCAAATGATCAAACACTGCTGCAGCTGCCATAACATCAAAATAACAAATCCAATTCACTCTTGTACTAACTGTACAGGACACAATGAAAATGAAAACACATCAGTGTGCTTTTGTGACACAGTGAATCTTAAGTATTTTTATAAACAAAACTGATCTAACTTCAATAGTCAGTATCCTAGAGGCTCAGGCCTGACAGCAGACATGGGTTTGAATCTGACCCGTGGTTGTTTCATTCCCTCTCTGCTAGGGATGGGCATAATTAATCGATGCTCGATAATTGCTCGTTAAGAAATGTGTCGATCAATTTATATTGTTATCGATCAAAAGGACGTTGTATTGCATACTGTGAGTCTTGAAGCATTTAATTGAATATCACTATGTGGAAGAAATAACAAATCTAACCACCAGGGCACAATGTTGTATTATTTCTAATGTAAAAAACGGAGACGTGCACTGTACACATGCGAAATTAGTTGAACTGGGAGAGGCAGTGGAGACAGGCCAGGAGGCTATCGAGCAGGCTGGGCGGCACGCGGACGAAGGGAGCGCAAACACTGGAGCCGCCGCCACACAGGCTTCCGCAATATGGTACTACTCCTCGGGGAGCAATACTCCACTATACTGGACACTGGCATTGACACAGAGGTTAATAACTTTCTGAGGGATACCCCCCCTCCCCCACCCCTGGATTGCAACCCTACCGACTGGTGTAAAGTGAAAGGAAGAAGGTTCCCCAGGCTGTCAAAGTTGGCGCGACAATACCTCTGCATCCCCGCAACTTCGGTCCCGTCAGAGCGGGTGTTTTCTGCTGCTGGACTGACAGTTACAAGGCTGCGTTCGCGTCTGACCCCCGAGCATGTTAACATGCTTATATTCCTAAACAAAAATATGTAGGCTGGAGGTACTGTATGCTATGGACAGTGGGGACAGTCACCACCGTATGTACGTCGCTCTTTTTTTTCTTAATGTGTTGTCTCTCGCTCCGCTTTTCTTTCGGCTTGGTGCCTCTTAGAGTCGTTACATTTTGTCAAAACTGTGACATTTTAGCAACAAGGTCAGCCTTATATATGTTCACTAAGGTATTGCTTTTAGATAGGCTAGTTCATGCAATTGTTTCTAAATGTGTGGCTCATCTTTTTGTTGCGAGCCTTTCCGAGCGCCGGCTGCAGCCTATAGGCATAGCTATGTCGGCCTTTTTTTCCCCTTTTTTTTCAAAACAGTTATACAGTTTAATGCCCACTTGTACTGCCTTGTTTGATTATTGTTGGCCGATAGTAGGCTACTTATAGTAATTGGAATACAGATTTAGTCTTGTTGAAGCGTTTCCAAACCTTTAAGAGCGCCTGTAAGCGCATTGTTCGGCCTTTACGAGCGCCGCATATGCCTACAACCTATAATGCCTGTATTTATTATTTTAAAACTGTTAAACAGTTGTAGGTAGGTCTTCAAGTTAACTGTCTTGTATTATTGTTGGCCTATACATTATTGTTGGAATAAAGATGTCATTGATAAAAACATGCTGCATTTTGTATTTTCTACCAACGGGAATTTTAATATAGCCTATAGAAAAAGTTAATGATTAATCGATAATTGCTCGATAATTCTAGCGATGATCGAGCAAGGAAATTTCTTAAAATGCCCATCCCTACTCTCTGCCCCACTTCATATCTGTATCTCTGCACTGTCAATAAAGCCTTGAAAAGCAAAAAAATAAAATAAAAAAAATCGATATTTTTATATAAAAATCGATACTGATATCGGGAAACTAAGTATCGCGATATATCGATATTTCGATTTTTTGACACAGCCCTAACTGTATACAGTATCTTGCTATTCTTTGTTAGTTGATTAAATAAACAAGCAACAATGTGTTAATTTGTTAACTTTAGAGGTGATGATGGTTTGAATGTTTTAACTTCAGACAGAGGTGTTACCTACTGATTCCAGCTATGCTAAGCTAAACTAATCAAATACTTGAAAAAGTGCTGCCATGAGAGTGGTGTTGATCTACTCCCATATCTGCCAGCAAGAAAACGGATAACTGTATTTTCCAAATTGTCAAACTATTTAGTTAGAAAGGCATAACTGTCACATTTAAACAATATAGGTATTTATTATTCATATCATATTTTGTATAATGATCCCTACATCAGCCAAAATTGTACTTATAGTGCCACGACGGCTCGTTGTGCCTGTGAAATTATGTAAATGGCCTAACTAAGTTCTGATTAATGACTGGCCTGGATGGGCTGCTGTTGCATTGTGGGCGGAAAAAGATAAACAACAAGGGAAACAACATAAAAGTGTTTATGTGAGAGAAATTAGGTGATTTACAGGTTATGTCACACACATACACACACACACACACACACACACACACACACCGACACACAGTAGTCCGGGAAATAGTTGATGAAATATGAACACGTCAGCCGGGCAAGACCCATTACTGATTTTGATTAAAGAAGGTAATAACCGCATTTAGGGAGGTTGCAGCATCTAGATCTCTTTCGGTACTGGACTATCTGAGATATAAATGATGAATATTGATTTGGTGTAGCAGCTTTTTTCAGTTATCTGTGAGGGCATCTTTAATTAGAAAAGTTTGGTCTATCAGTGTTGGAGGAGAGTTTTATAAAATGATTTTATACGATAAAGGAAAAGATCACACGGAGTGCTATTAATACAAACAGAGTGCAGGATTAGGTAATATTATCTGTTCATCAAATTCACCTGGACATAAAGAGATAATATTAATTGAGATATTATATTTATATATTGATATGGCTTGGAACATTCTCTGTATGTGCTATCTACATTTTTAAGTAATTCGGTCTTTAGCCTTCATCATATCTGATTTTGTGCATATAACACACATATACTAGGAGACTTTTCATGATGCATATCAATCTGCATGCTTCCTCCGCATCATATATGCTATAGCTTCTGTTCAGTAAATTAATTAAAGCCCCTATAAGTTTGACTTAAAATCAAAGATTTCTCCATAATATTCAATAAATGGCATCAATCCAAAGTTTGAAAAAAAAACAAAAAAAAAATAATAATGAGGAGATGCAGACTCAAAAACTCAGCTACCCACCTTAAACCCATCTGATTGAAAATAAAAGAAAAAAGAAAGCCGGACATCACTTATAATTTATAAATGACCCAAAACCTTCTCAAATAAAAATTAAACATTGCTGTATGTATTCATGTGGTATTCTGTCATAGCTAGACACTGAAAAAAAAAAATAGCTTCAACAAAATCGGATTTAATTCAACATTCAAAACAATCCTCTTTGACCCCCCCCCTCCCCCCCCCACCCCCTCCAGGCCGTTCCTAGTACTGCCTCCTCTGATGGAGTGGATCCGGGTGGCGGTCGCCCACACGGAGCACCGGAGAAGTTTCTCTGTGGACAGCGATGACGTGAGGCAGGCAGCCAGACTACTGCTCCCCGGGGTGGACTGTGAACCGCGGCAAATCAAGTAAGGACATACAATGCATATAAAAAACATTTTTACTGCAACAGGCAAGCTGCTCTGGAGGCTCCAGTAATCCCACTGCTATAGTTAAACCTCAGTGAGTTAGGAAGACCCCCATTGTTATGTATGGGAAGTGATTTCTTCTTCAGGAAGTGTTTTATCATCATAAACTCTGACTTGAGCCCACTTTAATTTAGATATCTCTTATGCCATACAAAAAGGTCCAGCTATGTACACATCTGTTCAGATCTTCAATACATTCTCCCCCAAGAAAGTCAAGTTAGAGTGTGTTTCCCTATAAATCTAGCCCTTTATTTGACTGGAACTATAATATGCATGTTATAAATGCCAGAAAAATAGCCATATGAATGTTCTTTGCAGTAGTTATTTATGAAGGGCACTGCCTATGATCAGTCCCTATATGACAGCAGGACATATTAGGCCTAATATTTCCGTCCCTTTAAGAACAGCCGGACATGCCAAATACCTTTTTAATATGTGTTATTACCCATGTTACAGTGTCAAAGTGTTCAAAAATGAGGATGCATATAATGCTATCATTTCCCCTAAAGGCTCATTTATGCTCTACGTTAGATACGCATACGGATACAGACGGAGCCTTCTGTCCGTACTCTGCGTACATTACGTGCGTATTTCTGCACGTATCCTGCAAGCTTGCGGATGCGTACCAAACGGACAGAACGGAGCATTACTACAGAAGATCATGGGGGGCGCACAGCCAACAGTTCACTTTTACTTACTGTACATTTGTTTACAAACACAAACGAAAGACATAATACTTTAGAAAAGGTCTTAACTTTTGAGGAGAGGTTTGTGTGAGTTGGTACGAAATTATATACACATTTATATATCTATGAAGTTACACGGCCGGGGCACAGGGACAGACAACTACAACAGAGCAGCATGAGCGGGGATCGCACGGGGAAGAATGTCAGCTAGACGGCAGGCTGTCAGCTAGACGGCAGGCTGACGGCAGCAATAGAGAAGTACCGGAGGTCCGTGCGAGACTAGTTTGTTTGACATGTCGTGATTGATGTCCTCAGACCCCGCTGTCTATAATACAGCCTCCAGTTTAGCCTCTTCCATTGCTACGGTAGTATATCGCTAAAGCTGTTTCTTCCATGGACCTATTATAAAATATGTATTCCAGTTAATTCACTGTTTGACTCGTCTTCTTCCTATTTGAGTAACTTTTTACTCTGAGCGGCGATGCTGCCCACTAATGGTTGATTTGTTAAATGTCCATTCCAACATAAAGGACGCATGGAAGTATGAGGGCAGTGACGGATATAACGTTGTAAACGTACGTCTCTATTTACGCACGGAATTGGAGCATAACTGAGCCTTAAAAAAGACATGGTGTCCAATAAGGTCACTCCACACCACATCAGTCAGGCATTTTGTGTCAGCATCAGTGGGTCAAGAGTTTTGTTGCATATTAAATACGCGCAGAGAAATAATAAATTCAACACTGAGAGATGTGAATTGGCAATTAACATCTTCTTACATAAGGTGTGATTGTCAGGTAACATTGGACAGACATCTTGAAGAAACGTTTCTCTGTGACCCTGTGGAAGCTGTGACAGGTGCAGCGGCTTAGATTAAGAGGCTTTAGGGGAGACACGAATGAGTTCTAATGACTCATAGCTAATGTGCTACCTGGAGAAAAGCTACTTTAGGAAGTGAAGAAAAGTAGAGAACCAGAAGCGTGCACAGAAAAATTATGTGTATAGGGAATGAACTGAATGCAATAGGTTCGATGAACATAGCCAGTGTTAATACTGAACCTAGGCTTCGTAAATGGGCATCTTGCTAGTTACAGTGTGCCCCCTATGTTTACATACCAGTTGACAGAGCCTAGGCTGTGTATTAACGTAAAGGTGATTTTGTCAACAAGCGTTCTCCAAACTCCAAAACTCCATCTTTCATTTAATAATACCAAGAATTTCAATTCTGTAAAGCAACACCATCAAACTCATTTTGTCTTTCCTTCAGTGTACAGTTGAGATGTATATCGAGTATCCACAAATCTCAAAATCCATTTCTGAAATAATCTTTCATATTGGCCTAATAATGGATTTGTATCTGCTGTTTTTCCCATCTACAGAGCAGAGGATTGTTTCTGTGCGACCAGGAAGCTAGACGCGGCGTCCACCGAGGCAAAGTTCCTTCAGGATCTGGGCTTCAGAATGCTCAACTGTGGGCGTACGGACCTAGTTAAACAGGCCGTCAACCTGCTGGGGCCGGATGGCATTAACAGCATGAGCGAACAGGTCTGCTGCCACCCAACTCACACACACACACACACTCCTACATTTACAGTACATACAGTATAAAGCATTAACAGCAAACAAACATCTACATAGGATTATGGACCGTTTTCTCTTTGTGTCTGGAATAAAAATTTAAAAAATTTAAAAAAAAACATAGGAAAAGTGGAGAGTTTTAGGGGAAATTAATTGTGATAACATGTATCTTTTCTACAGCATATATTGGACCAAACATATACAGACATAGTTTAGTTTTTGAATAGTTAATTCTTTAATGAGTTTTACCTGGTATTGCATCTTTGAGTCATGCAATGTGCTAAATTCTGAGGGCACAATGAAACTCATTAAAGTTCACATTATTTACAAGAAACAAACATAATTAAAGAATTGCAATCAATCATGCAATATGGCCAAATGTAATTCTGAATTCTAAGCTCTTCTTATGGGAAGTTCAAATACAAATTATTGCTTTATTATTTGTTTGATTTAGGCACATTGTTAAACTATTATGTTATAAATGTTGTGTGTTACTCTTTGTGGGCATCTGCACCAGTGTAAATGGCAGTAGAAGACAGCTGAACACAGGAAATTAAAATAGTCTTTACGATTTCAAACCACTTGAATGAATTGCATTTAAAACCCTACTCTTTTACCAGAAAATGTAGGGGGGGAAAAGGAATACCTTCTTGTTCCATTTGTACCTGATACTTCAACACGGTTCCTGCCCTGAGCTTTGATGGGTTTGGTCCGACAATCGGGTCGATATCTCAGCCTCACCGCATCCAACTGTTAATGTTGTTTGGGATTTTCCACTTTCCCCCAGTCAGTGGAAATATTGGTAATTCCTTTGTTCGGCTAAGTGGAAGCTAATAGTGCAATCAGATTGTCCAATGCTCGGAAAGCTTTGCCCACTTAAGTTTCAATTAAGAAACTCCTAGCCAGGTGTTTACTCTGACACTTTTGTTTTTAAGCGAATGTATATTTCAAAGGTTTCATGTTATCCACAGCATTCTGGCAGGTCGATTCAAACCACTTAACGTCGGATTAGTTGACCGGGACAGACCTGAATTGGTTTTCTGAATTTACTGGTGACTTTTTGCTCCTCACTCCTCCTCATAAATAGCAAGCTGAGGTGACATACCGACATTTATTAACTTGTAAAACCAGCTGAAGGGTGAAAGGGACCAGACATTGTTGGAAAAGCAATAAAGTATACAACAGTATACTGGCCCTGATTAACTAGATCAGTGTTGAGGAAATATATTGAAGAATGAATCACCATAAGGGGATATCAGTCTTTCTACATAAAGTGCTTGTGTTAGTATGAGCGAATCGTAAAAGGCTTTTGCTGAAACGCAACGGCCCACATCAAACGTATGATTGAAATCTGTTTTATAGTGCACCTTGTCCAAAGCACTCCAGATATAATGATTTATTGGAACCTGGTTTTACAATACAGTTATTGTGTTCTGTTTTTTTGTTGTGAATCTGAACTCTTTCCAACTTTACCGCATTTTTTTTGACCTGTCAAGTTTATTCTGGACATTTGTAATTGGTCTTTATTCTCAAAATTGTTTATGTATTCTTGACGTTGCAACTTTATTCTCGAAGTGCATAATGAGTGAAATAAAAAACGTTTCTCTCTTTGTAATAGGCTACGTGTTCTAATATAGTTTCACAGTCCACCTATGCTGTCCCTCTTATTGAAAAGACGTGGTTATTTTGAGAACCTGCGACTGCGAGGCAATTGCTTGAAAAATCTCTGATTGATGAAAGGGGGCTGGTACAATAAGTATATATTTAAGTGCAATTTTGCCATGGGGCTGATTAGTATCCAGCAAGTACAGCACATCAATTCCATTTATGGCGCTTCAGAGGTTCCCTATGAAGAAAGAACATTATGCGAAGGAAGTATGAAGGACTAAATGATTTTGTGTAGGTTTCCTATAGAAATAATGAGCACAGCTGTTGCTGAGCTCCTTATATACGTGTTGATGGTCTCTTAAGGGTGTTGTTCATAGCCCTGAAATCCATATTTCTTATGGTATCGTTAAGAGAAAGGATCAAAGACTATATGCCTTAACTTCACAGTACAATTTCATGTTTCTAGTTGTGATAGCGGATTCATTTGCTCAGGTACTGTACATTCTAGTTCTACATTTATTTAAGATGTTGAAGACGAATCATCAAAAATTATACATTTAATTTCGTAAACTTCCTTCCCCACTGGAAAAACATTATTTTAATAAATGTTTAGGACATTTTGTATATTTCAGTGATTTCTGGGCAATTTTTTGTCCATCTATTCATTTTGTATAACCAGTGTCGCCAAGGGAAAGATGATGGGTATTTTCTCCTTTGTATGAAGCATAATTAACAATTGCACATAAAAAAAATCTTAATGTGCAATCATTTCTAAATGTTATTGTTTTACAATACAGAATTGATTTTGGATCCAGCCTGATTATTCATTGTGTACTAATTATGAGAGAAATTTATCGTGGCAATCTGTCCCTGCTTTTGGCACAAATTGCACCGTTTTCACTCAGCCTTTGTGATAATGTTTCACAGCTTTTTTAAAGACATGTTTTTTAAACAATTGTCCTATGTTGAATTAACATATTTGTACTAAAATGTGGATAATAAGATCTGGGACAATCAACAACACTTCTAGATTCCCATATAAATTGGTTGTAAGCTGAAAAAAGTGGTTTTGCGGTTCAGTTAGACTTTAAAGTGTACGTGATGGAGGACATTCAGATCTTATGTTTAAGTAAAACTATTAACACCAGAATTTAAGTAGAAGTCTGCATTCAACATTTATCCTCAAGTTAAAGTATTACCTGAAAAACATATTTAAAAACTGGTTTAGACCTGGGACCATGTCACTACTGAACTGTTCAAGTTGACATTTTCCTCCTAAGAATCGACATGGCATCAATGAATAACCCAGCCTCCATCTTTCCAGGGAATGACCCCTCTCATGTATTCCTGTGTCCGTGGCGACGAGGCCATGGTCCAGATGTTGCTCGACGCCGGAGCTGACATAAACAGTGAGGTAAGTGATCACACGACACAAGCAAAAACAGCAGCAATATCATGTTGATTCCACATGTTTTGTTATTTTTGTCCAAAATGTTTTTACATCTACATTTGTTGTTGTGTGTGTGTATCAGTGGTAAACAATGAACCCCATTGTGTGTTGCTCTTGTCCCCACCATTCCCTTCACCCCTACCCTATCTGTCCTCATTGTCTCACCTGCCCTCTGCATGCTTTCCATTCTACTGGCAGCTTATTACATAAAGTGCACTGATGGGCAACAAACAAGGAATCATTTTCACAGTAAAAACCATAGTAATTCTCTATGCTGATGTAGAATAATACTCCAATTATAGTCTCTTTTAGTGCAGGGTTAGTGCAGTTACTTCATTACATTTTACAGCGTAGACAACATTCAGTAGCAGTTTGCTTTCTTTTTGCCCACATTAATAATGCATTACTGTTGTACAAGTGTGTGCACTTAGTGTAACTTGCTACCACAGACTGTGCATGAAGCATGAACTTTTGGTGTTGAGTAATAGTGAAGCCATATTGTTATACTTACTATTGTCATGTGTGCCCTGTCTGTCTGTGTGTATGTGTGTGTGTCGTTGCTGCACTCTTGGTCTGCAATAAGGATAATCAATATTCCAATGTATTGATCTCTTTGTTGTTGACAGTCCATTTGTGTATTGGCTGTGTGTAATGTAGTGCAGGTGTGCTGACTGACTCTAAAGCAAATCACTGCCTAGTGTGTAAATCATCCAAGAGTTCAATTTGACTGATATTGGTATATATTTAAATGATCAGTTCATGAAAAAACTTATTTGTATCATGTATTTCTAGTGGAGTCATGGCAATGTAGATAGTGCTATGTACAGATGTTTTGAGATACAGATATAAAATAGTTGTTTCCGATCTAAATTTAAGGTGCTGCAGTGATTCCATAATGTTTTATGGCCATTTAAATAGACTGTGGATGGCTGATTAAACCTACTGTTATTTGGGTCTGCTGGGCCCTGTAAGTGAAGTAAAAAGCAGATGATGCTTCAAATGTTAAAAGCATTTTGTAAGCATCCCATTCTAGAGTCCTGACATTTTCAGCGGTGGCCCCCTGTCTCTGTTATGATGAAGTGATTAATAATTCATCAGCGTGAACACAAAAACACTTAGCAGTCCAACCGTTGTTTAGGATCAGAGCTCAAATGAAAGTTGACATTAAATTAAATGTATTTTTCTTATTGAAAGATAGCTCCTCCGGGCAAAACAAATTAGAAAATCATTATTATAATTCGCTCTATTATGAAGCCACAGAACGACATCCAACGGTGTGTGTGTGTGTGGCGTGGCTATTTCATTTTGATCCAGCGTTGCTTTGTTCATGAGTCAGCACCGTGCATCTCCACTGTGTGTTTGAAGTCGTTGCCAATGTTGCGTGTTTTTTTCATCTCTCTGGTTTCATTCACCTTTTGAAATGAACCTTTTTAAGACACAGGCAGGCAGGTAGCTCAGAGGGCAGAGCCCAGTGAGATGTACAGTATATACTCTTAAGAGTGAAAGGGTTGACATGAGACATAGAAGAATTTCTGTGAAACTCAAGAAGAAAAATCTCCCGCAGCCATCCTGCACTCCTTTACCGAAGAGTATTATGGCCACCTTATAAAAAATAAGAGGGGGTAGGACCAGAAAAGTTTTTTTTTAACTTCTTCCTATCCCTTTTGAACATGAACTATATCATTTGAGTTATGTATTTGTTGTTTAGGATCCCATTTGTTTTTTGTTTTTTTTAATTTATTTATTTCCTTTTTTATTGCTCAATTGTTTTATTTATGTTTGTATTATTATTTTATTTTTTTAACCATGTTCAATAAAGACTTAAAAAAAAATAAAAAATAAAATAAAGAGAAGAGAAGAGAAGAATAATAGGAGAAAAGATTTTTTTTTCATCATGTATTTTGAGAATAAAATGGAAATGTCAAAAATAAAGTGCAAATACCATTTTGAGAATGAACTCGACAGTGTAAGGTTGGAAATAAATTGACAGATTCAAACTTTTGGTATAGATAAATCATAAGCAGGTAAGCATGTTATTAGTGGGCCTTATAATAATCAGCTGCGTTTTTATACATATTAGTTAGTAGCCAATTGTCTCACTTATGACGATACCAAAGATGCATCGTTTGTGCTTAAACAACATGTGGCTTATGAGTCATTGATACCCATATGAAGTATGAATCTGTCAAAATGTTTCCAACTTTACTGCAGTCTTGAACTATCAAGTTTATCCTCAACATTGTATTTCATCTTTATTCTCGACTTTTCAATTTCATTAAATTTTTCTCAAAGTTCATAATATTTAAAAAAAGGTACTCCTTTATTTTTTTTGGCCCTAATACTCTTCCGTACTGCTGCTTACACTTCTCCTCCTGCATACTTGCTTTTCGCTCCCCCCTTCCCCCTCCTATTCCCACCCCCACCCTGCCCCCGAGCTGTGAATGTTAATGGCTGTAAATATATATATATCTCTCTCCCTGAACTTCACCTATATGACTTCCCAGGTGCCCAGCACAGTAAACAAGCACCCCTCAGTTTATCCTGAAACGCGCCAGGGGACGGCGCTCACTTTCGCCGTGTTACACGGACACGTGCCTGTCGTGCAGGTAGTGACATATATGAACCTGTAACCATTAACCTGTGGCCCCTTTGCCCTGACTTTTGCACCAAAATTACTATTATTATGGTGCAGCATAATAATAAGAATTCCATTTGTCTTTTTGTTGTTTGTTTTCGCCTTCCTGACCCCATTATCTGTGCAGTAATTATCTCAGTATATGTGGAGAGGACAAGCTCTCCAGTTAGTTTTTATGGCGAACACTGCAGGTGAATAGGGTAACATTTTTAGTTTATCGATATCATCATAATGGCTAGTTAATGGCCGTTTAAGATGGTCGTATAGGAGAAATATACAGACACAAACAGACAAGGTGTTGTTCAATAAACACCAAAATGTACATTTTGGCCCTTTAATGTATACGAAAGAATACATGTTATGGAAGCAAAATAAACAAGAATCTTGACCAGTGCTTTAAAAATGTTTTGTTTTTGCCTGCAGTGTCTTGCCTCAATAATGTATGCTCTGTATGAGATGTGTAGATGAGTCAACCAGCCCCCTGGTTTTTCACCGTAGTTCAATTTCAAGGATTGGTTCTACAGGAGGGGGGACAAACTTCCAGAGGCATATCAAAATGTGTAAGGCAGACGATAAGTTTGTCCATTCTGTACTACTGTAGAAGCATGGTGGTGCAACATGGCGGCCTCAGCGCCCTGCTCCTATGTACATAGATATAAAAGGCTCATTTTAAGGTAATAAAAAAATGTGTTCAAGAGATTATACACTAATTAAAACAAAGGTATGAACATCATATTCCATTTCTACCAAGTGTGTCCTGAAAATATGCCAATTCCCTCTCCACACGGCGCCTTTAATATACAATGCATTTTGTTGCAGTATATTGTATGAGCCGACTCTGGCTGCGAGCCTATGATGAACAGCGTGTCCCTCTGGATTATCTTCAATTATTAATCTAACACCACCACCACCACAATCTTTTTTTCCGGGGGATAGAACAAGAAACAATTTTGATTCTTCCTTTCTCGGCCCAGGCAACAAAAACAGCAATCTAACCCACCACTCAATGACACAGAACTAATGAGAAAGTGTAGGCAGGACTGTGTGTGCTTTCCAGAGCTAGGAATGCCTTTTTAAATGAGGCGCTGTGGGTTTCCAGCAGTGGAGGATTTCCCTGAGTGTAACACACACTGTCTCTCCCTGGTCTGTTCTCTCTCTCCCTCCCTCCCTCCCTCTCTCTCTCTCTCTCTCCCCCTCCCCCTCTTCTCTACAGTTGTTGCTGGACAACAGAGCGAATGTAGAAGGTGCCCTGCAGGATGGGGCCGAGAACTACACGGAGACTCCGCTTCAGCTGGCCGCGGCTGCAGGTATAATCACATCACATACAAGCAAAAAAAGATGGAGATTCTTTTTTCACTTTTGCATTTCTTTGACCCAAGTCATTTTTAAAGTTAAAATGCATAACTTCCGCACCTCCACTGAGGAATTCCGAGTAAATACAAAACACTGTTTTGGCGCATGGATTTTATACCTTCTGCTGTATACGTCCAGGTTTTTTCTTAGCAGTAGAATCAACAACTAAAACATTATTGAGTCTGGGCTCACCGGATTCTCACTCTTTACGCCTTAATCATCCAATTAATTCATCACTTTTGATGGCTATCCCAGAGTCAAGAATGCAGTGGATCATAATTTTTGTTGCAAGTTCTCAGTTGTGCAGCCACATACTAAAGAGCCTGCAGCAACAATCACCTTTTATTCATATACCGGTGCATCCATGTGTCTCTGTCTGTAGGTAACTTTGAGCTGGTGAGTTTGCTCCTTGAGAGAGGGGCCGACCCCATGATCGGGACCATGTGTCGAAACGGCATCTCCTCCGCCCCGCTAGGAGACATGAACTCATTCAGCCTGGCAGCAGCACACGGCCACAGGTAACACACACACACACACACACACACACACACACACACACACACACACACACACACACTTCCCTAGCCCCTTACCCTAACCTTAACCATCAGAACTAATTGCCTACTAACCCTAACCTAATTCTAACCTGAACTTTAAAACCGAGTCTCAGCCATCAAACAGCTCTGAGGACAGAAGTGAGGACTGGGCAAAATGTCCTCACTTTCCAAAAAATCACACACACACACACACACACACACACACACACACACACACACACACACACACGCACGCAGACAGACAGACAGAGACACACACTCACACGGAAAACACACACGGACAAGTGCCAGACAGCCAGAGATATATCCATTACCACAGTATATTGATCCATTTACACACTCTTCCCTGCTCCCATCTCACAAAACCCTGCAGTATACAGTATATGAGAGGCAGATATCCGGGTTGTCAGGCAGCGAGCGACGATAAGCGCCGCAGTCTATTCAGCTGCACTGACGGCTTAAGTTTGACGTAATTTCCCCTGCAGAGAGCTGTCAGGAAGTGGACTGGAACGCCAAACAACACAATGCAGCATTATTAAAGAAGGACAATCAATTATAGTACGTTGTGAGCTTGGTTAAGAATGCAGTTGGAGTAGGAGTGGTTATGTGAGATGGCGGGGTGTAAAACATTTTTTTTCTTTGCTGGTGCTGAATAACAATTATCTGAGAGAAAAGTAATTGTTTACGGACATGACAGTGTTTCAACCACAAAGGGGTATTTTTTCATTTCAAATGTAGTCGCAGCATTGTATTTAAATAAAAGAAGAACTTTCAGAAAATTAGACACATCTATACATGTTATTGTAGAGCTACATTATTTAATTGTTGTCAAAATCACTTCTTGTAAAAACCAGTGAATATCTCCCCACAATCTGCTACC
This sequence comes from Ammodytes marinus, assembly GCF_949987685.1. NCBI lineage: Eukaryota > Metazoa > Chordata > Actinopteri > Uranoscopiformes > Ammodytidae > Ammodytes > Ammodytes marinus. The sequence continues at coordinate 7,179,737 of NC_137226.1, forward strand.
TGTCCGTACTGTTTGTGTGTGCGCTGAAAAAAAAACAGTGTTAATATACAGCCAAGGCTCTGTAAAGGAGCATGTAATAAAAAAAAGAGGCCTCTGACCAACCCACCGTAAGCTAGCAACAATTCTATCAATAGGCTTATTGTTACGTAGTTAAACTAAAAAGTCTACAGAAACACAGACGTAAAAAAGCATGATGTGTGAGCTCCATGGAAACAACCAGAGATAAAATACTGTAGTAAACACTCAAAGCCCAAGGGACTGTTGGTGGCGATCAAGCAACGTTTCATGAGCAGCTTCAAAGTGTCGATGGTATGCCTCCCACCGACTTGTCATTGAGATCAAACAATCTAAAAACAGGAAGTGGACCATATTTGGGTCTGAAAGAGCCCCTCCTTCTTACTAGGGCAGATGGTGCAATGATGCATCCTCGCTCTGCCATCGCGCTGTATATGTTAGGTGTTAAGTTTTTTATTTTTTATTTTGCAACATCTTTACTATTTTGTATTCATGGTTGTATAGGAGAGATATATCAAGTTCAAGTTAGTTTATTCGTCAAATGCACAACATAACAGGCAAGCAGTCATAGCTGGCAATGACATTTTTGTGTCCCAAGCTCTCCTCAATAATGCAACAATAAAAATAAAAAAATAGTATAGAAGATAAGAGTAAAAAGAGTAACAACGTAGAGTGCAATAAGAACCAAAGTTTAGATAAAATAAACCTAGAATATATGTACAGTATATATATATATATATATATATAAGCTGTTCTTGAACCTGGTGGTATATAGACATAAACAGATAAATAAACAGCCAAATAGTACATTAGTACATTTTGGACCATTTATTTATACTAGTATGCAAGGAGACATTAAGGAAGAAAAATAGTCAAAAATCTCAAAATTGACCAGTGCTTGAAAAAAAACATGTTTTTTGCCTGCAGTGTCTCGGCTTAATTTAGAAGCATTTTCTTACGGTCTGTGATCATCCACTTAACAAACTGTCTTCCTTATTATTTGACCCCAGGCCGTGCTTGGTGTTATGCAGTTTTTTCTCTTCATGTCTCCACAGCTTGATTCCCTATTGTTAGCTCTTGTTTGTGACCTTGGGACAATATGTTGCCTCTCGCTCTGCTCAACTCTTACATCAGCCATGGTTTTATCTAGTTTGTAATGCTTTTGTATGGTATATTCAACAAGTTATAATAATACAAACAAAATGTTTAACTTAAAAAGCAATACAAATATTACAAGTATTTCTCCCTTTTTAGGAATGTATTTCGGAAGCTCCTGGCCCAGTCGGAGAAGGAGAAGGGGGATGTGTTGTCGCTGGAGGAGATCCTAGCCGAGGGTTCGGACCCTGCTGAGAAGAGGCTAGCGTCCCAGGCTAACGGTGGCGGCTGCGTAGGCACCACCGGCACCGGCACCCTGCGAACAGGAAAGGCCAAGCTGCGGGCCCTGAGAGAGGCCATGTACCATAGCGCAGAGCACGGCCATGTGGACATCACCATAGACATCCGCAGCTTAGGTCAGAGTTACTAATACATGCTTCATCACGCCCTCGCTCGCTCGCTCGCTCGCTCTCTGGTGCTTCTTCCAGCTATAGCTGTCCTGGTGGAGATGTGCTCATGCTGTGTGCCTGTCCTGTCCTGTCCTGTCCTGTCCCCGTATAGCTACACACTGTCAACAATCACTGCAACTCATCCGTCATAGAAGAAGACGTTTACCTTGTACCTGAGGCTATAATAGTTTAGATACAAAGGAGTGATCGTGATTGTAAAAAAACTTTATTCTGTAGATGTGGCAACTTGGCAATCAGCTTTCAGCCCAACATTGTCCCTTTCAAAGGGCATATAAAACCTACTGTGGTTGTTAATCAGGATTATAGGTTCGTAAAAATTAACAAATTCAATAGGTTGACAAAACAATCTGATCACACGTGCCACTCAGAAGCTGTTCTCTCTAGACCATTTGTATTACACAATGTTCACTCAATTGCTACAAAGTTTTAGATTTTTGACACTTTGTGGAAAACTCTTATTGGCTTTTTTTGACAGCGATGGGAGATTAGAAGATTGATATCACTCTCGAGTCTGTACAATAAACATGAACATGAAGCTAGATATCTTACTTACGACATAAAGACAGGGGCAGTAGCTAGTGGCAGCTAGCTAGCTCGGCTCTATCAAAAGGTAACACAAATATACACACACTAGCAACTCAAAAGCTCACCTGTTTAATCAGCACTAACACCAAATTGTGTAAATTGTTGTTTGAAATGGGATTTTAAACCCTGAGCTTTGTCTGCGTACAGCCCAGAATTTGTGAATATGTAAGAAGTACATTTTGTTCAGCCTAATACAACGAACAAAGGAGGTCTTCTTCTTGCTCTCAGGAGGGCACCATCATATGTTGTATTGTGCATCTGTGGAACATGTCTGCATATCCAATTGTACTATGTATAAAAGCACATCCGCTGTCCCTGTGTGGGTCTGCAGCTTTCTGTGTCCGTGCCAGTATACTGAAGCATGATCAACATTTTCTCTCTGTTTTCAGTCGTTGTGAAAGTGGCATGGATGATCTCGTGTTACTGATGCTAGAGTTAAAAAAAAACATTAATGTATATCTTATTAATAATTACCCCTGACTCTTTATTTATCTCACTTCTAAACATTTGTTCATACTCAAGCATTTTATTGCTTTTTGCACTTTTGGTTAGATGCTAAACTGCATTTCCTTGTCTAAGTGCTTGTACTTTGTGCAACGAAAGAAAGTTTAATCTAAACTTCTTGACAAAAGAGCAAATAAGAGTTTTCCCCAAAATGTTGAACTATTAAGAACTTCTTGTTTATGTTTGCATAAAAGCTGATGTTGACATCTTAAATAATCGATATTAGGCAACATCAGAATATCAGAATATAATGAAAAACAACCACAACAAGTCCATATGGCCTAAGGGGCATCTTTAGATTGCTTGTTTTGTCTGAGCACAAGTCTAAAACCCAAAGTTAACCAATCTAAAATAGTATGAAAATTAAGAAAAAGCAGCATTAACTCAAATCAAAGAAGATGGACTCAGCGAATTGTTCACATATCTTTCTTGATAAATGACTGAACATTAACAGAAATATGGATTAATTTTCTACTCCATTAGTCAGTTTAGCAGAGCTGTTAAATACAAAAGGCCTCCTCTGTCATGTCATTATTTATGTTAATTTCACATAAATATCACATGCGATCGCTCTTCTGCAACAGAGTATTGGGCCACGTTGAGGGGGGGAAAAATACATTAATAAAATCGTAATTTTGGGAGAAAATTTAATTCCTGAATTTTATTCTCGTAATTTTACTCATTTATCTTTCCTTTACATGGCCCTAGTAATACTCTTGTATCCTTCAACTCGCGCTAACAACATAATAAAGTGATGGAAACATGGTCGGTTCTGCCCACCCATTCAACTCCTTAAAATGGGACTGGCTTTTAGTGTGTATTCACTGTGTGTGTTTGTGCTGTTGTTCCCAGGCGTTCCCTGGACGCTGCACACCTGGTTCGAGTCCCTGCGCACCTGCTTCATGCAGCACCGCCGGCCGCTGATCCAGGGTCTGCTCAAAGACTTCAGCGCCATCCAGGAGGACGAGTACACGGAGGAGCTGGTCACGCACGGCCTGCCGCTCATGTTCCAGATCCTACGAGCTAGCAAGGTCACCACTGGGGCTTTTAATGTGTTACAACCAAATCGATGACCCTTCAGAATGTGTGAATGTAGAGGGGGTGCTGTTTGTAATTATGTAGGCTAGGCTTCGGTTGATAGCTTGACGTCAAAATCACTTTTTGTCGAATCAGTGAATATCTCATGTTCTGCTGCCTGCATTTACATGCAGGCAGCAGAACACGAGATATGTACTATATGTGCACGCTGAAAAGTCTAGTGTTGATACATAGCCTTGGCTCTGTAAACAGGCTAATATAGGCCCACCCTAGCTAGCAACATGCCTCCAAAAAGTGATTTTGACAACAAGCGCTTTTCAGAATGGCTGATGAGAGTGGGTTGGTATAAGTAACAACAGCGCCCTCTATGGTCACACATTCTAATGGGTCCCAGTTTTGGGTGTAACACATTCATGTGCATGTAAACAAAACGCTTGTTAGAGGAACATCAGACAGAGTAACGCTGGTTTGCTGGGAATACACTGTCCTGTGTTTTTATTATTATCACGCATTTGCATAAAATGTTGTCGCAAAAAGCTCAAGGGAACAAAAAGGCCACAAAAACTATGTTTCCTAAAAACCGAATAAAAAAAAACTAGTATAAATAATTAGAACATCGGATAAAAATTCAAATATGCGTGCAAAGTGGCATAGTGTTTATGTGGGTGTGAGGATGAGCTGTGTTTATGTGTATGTGCTCACTTGGATTGGCGTCTTGTTTGCAGAATGAGGTGATAAGCCAGCAGCTGTCAGTCATTTTCACACAGTGTTATGGGCCCTTCCCCATACCGAAGCTGACAGAGATCAAGAGGAAACAAACCTCCCGCTTAGGTAAGACAGTTAAAAATACATTTACTTGTAGCATGTCTGCATTGAAGGAAGCTGAGTGACAGCAGGAGTCAGCGATACTGGAGAATTGTTGTCAAAATCACTGTTCTTCAAAACCTGTGAATATTGTCTATGCGCTGAAAAAGAATCTCGTGTTAATACACAGCCTAGGCTCTGTTAATAAATGGGTATGTAAACAAAGGGTATATAAACAAAGGGGGACCACCATAGCTTTCAACATGCCTGTTCTTCAAATATTCACTGATTTTGACAAAAAGTGTTTTGACAGCAAGCGTTCTACAGAATCACTGACTTAACTTTTAATTCTATGAAAGTATCTTGTTTTTTCTGTCAAACTCTCAGTCCATGAAGTCTCTACTGATGGTCCTACATTCTTTTCAGATGTTGTTTTTTCCAGAAAATATTCAAACTTTGACGTGCTGCTGATTACAAGTTAGAATTGCTTTTGTAACGCATCATTGGTCTCTCAAAATGGGTAAAAAGGCAAATATCTACTGATGAAAATGTCACACATTATTGCTTATGTAACAAAACAGATCACAAAGTTAATATTTTCTTCGGCTGTTTACTCAGAGAACAACTTCTTTTTGACATTTGAGAAACGTTGCGAAGTGCATTTTAATGACAAAACATTTCTTTTGGGAAATCCAGAGGGACTGTATGAAAATTATAAGCGGAATTACGATCATAAAACAGATAATTATGTGCATTCTTTGTGGTATTCAACCTTCATTTGAACTTCCCTTGCAGATTAATTTAAAGGTGAAGTAAGCGATTTATTTATGTTAATATAAGTGTTAAATTGCTCTTTATTAATACAGTGATCACTTATATAATGTGTGCGTTTCATAAAGCCGATCTCTCAGTCAGCTGCTCTGCATGTAATCGGCAAATAAACTTTTCGGGGATCCCGAATTTAATATCCAATCACAAGCGAGAACGCTACAAACCGACACCCGTCTCACTCATGGTCTCACTGCCGGTGCACGCCAGAGCGACAGATGGGTGAATGTTTATGCGCCTGGAGCAGGTAAAAATCCTTCCCAATGTCTGTTTTGATGGTTTTTATCATGTTTTATCACACTTACTTATCTAAGATGGTGCTAGATAACTCGCTGTTTGAAGACCGCAGTGCATTAATGTGGTGACGTGGGGACGAGGGAGGGGACTGCTAACTGCAGTCACTGACAGGAAGTTAGCTAAACTGACCATTCCGCTTACTGAACCTTTAATTTAACTAAAAAAGTGAAAAAGTAATAAACCGTTAACATATCAAGGTTAAATCTTTAGGCTAAGGTTAGAATACACTACCTCGAAGTTATGTTTTCTTTTAGTCATTACCGGTAAATCGTGTTGTACTGGAAATATTATATTACTTTGAAATATTGCAGATTTTCAATGGATGTTAACAATTTTGTGCTTTTAAAAATATAAACAAATAAACATTAGTTTCACAAATAAAATTTTCATACACTCCCTTACCAGGATTCTTCTAACGTTAATGTTGTATGTGGGACCCTGGAGACTCTGTAAAAGCTCAAACAACATACTCAACACTGTTTTATTAACTTGAGATCCTTCATAATTTCCAACTCATTTCACAAGAATTTCTTATGAATCAGATTATTAAATTACAAATAACTTTTGTTTGATGACCCATGCTGTAAAATATAGTTAATTAAAATAGATTTTCATAAGCTTTCTAACTTTTATTGGTTGTATACTTTATGTTATGCACCGCTCCTCCCAAAATCCCCTGAAACTATTTGGATTACTGGTGATGAAGTTTATAACATTTCCTTGTCTGTAAATCAAGGGTACAAATTTAAAGGTTTATTTATTGTGATATGAAAAAAAATGCTTCCACATGAATCATGAAGGAAATTTGTGCTTGGGTCCGAGCAGCGTAATAAGTGCAGTAAAAGACATCATAAGTAAATCTAAATTAGATAAAAAAAAAACTTCCACAATAAAGGCATAATAATGTACATAGCAGCAGACAGTTAACTGAATTTGATGACTTTTTGGCAAACAAAATAATCATATATTTGTTAATGAATACCCCATATAACCTATCAATGATAAAAATGTCTTCAATTGGTGTAATAGCAATACTTATTAGTCATTTTAGTATGTTATCACCTTTATGAAATATTTAAATAATAATTTCTGACAGTTTATCCTCAGAACACAAATTTGAATTTGAATATGTATCATGATTTGCTTTCAAGCCAATATGTTATCATTGGGCTATTAATGATGAGATGTTTCAGTCTGATCTGGTATTAAAAGCTTCTTTTGAAGTTATGAAAGTCACAGAAACTTCCACATTTTAGTTACTTCATTTTTCCAGATGTTTCAGCATGAGGCGGCCCTGAAGCAAGGAGCAACTGTGCTGCAGCTCCACCCAGTGTTCAATCGACAACAGGGTTTAGAATCAAATGAAATTACATATAGTTTGTTATTGTGTGTGTGTGTGTGTGTGTGTGTGTGTGTGTGTGTGTGTGTGTGTGTGTGTGTGTGTGTGTGTAGAATAAATAATTTAAAAACCATCTGACAACTAAACAATTTATCAAGATTTTCTTTTCCTTTTGTTGCTTCCAGAAACAGCTCAAAGGGCCATATATCAAACTTCCAAGGTTTTACATTCAAATGACAAATAGTTTTGTTATGTGAGAAGAATTAAGGATTTTAGAACCATTGACAACTCATCAATTCATCAAGATGTTTTTTTTTGTATCTGCTCAAGGTCCAGCTATCAGACTGAGCTTCCTTTTTTGAATAGCGATAATGTGTATTTTGATCACGTTGCGTTGATAGCCGAGTGATAAATCACCCGCTCAGAGTAATTAATGACCACATTAGCTTATTCTTTTGCTGTTTTGGGTTCTGCCTGCATACTGTTGAAGACTTGAGTGATGAAAAATCATTTGTTCGGTTTTCATTGGATGTTATTGTCATTTTCTTCTTTTTCTTCTTTCATTTCAGACCCGCACTTCCTTAACAACAAGGATATGTCTGATGTCACTTTCCTGGTGGAGGGGAAACCGTTTTATGCACATAAAGTTTTGCTTTTCACAGCGTCACAAAGGTAAGGACAAATGTTATCGAATGGATGTATTTTTCTTCTCTTTTATACCCCAATTTCAACTATAATATACTCACTTATTTGATTTATTTTTTGAAGGATCCAAATGAGTTATTACAGTAGTAACAACTATTATTCAGGGGGTCAACACAAAAGTAAAAAAAAAAGGAAAAACAAAAGACATTCAATCTTCACATTTTACGATAACATTATCAATAAAATAATTAAATAAAGTTAGAGATATTAAGTTCTACTGTTACATTCACATTGCCATCTTAAGAAACAAGCAAACAATGGACACAATGGCAGTATGTAACAATTTAATATGCACTGTAAATTAGTTTTCTTTAAAGCGTTGTTTTTAGTTAGAGATGTGTGTGTGGTGTGGTGTGCGTGCATGCGTGTGGCGTGTGTTTGTTAGCTTTGAATATTAGTGTGTTTGTTTCCTTGATTTACCCATGATTCCTTCTGTTTCATCCAGGTTCAAGTCACTGCTCATGAACCGACCAGCAGCCGAGAACACCTGTATTGAGATCAGCCATGTCAAGTACAATATTTTCCACGTAAGAATATCATTGTTTTATCTTTTGCTTTGCAATATTAACCCAAGACCCTGGACATTGTGTTGTGGTTTTCTTTGAAATGCTTCAGTACATCCAGATGTCTAAGGTCGTTACAAATATTGAGAATTGAGAATTTTTATAAATCCAACAGGGATTATAAAACCAGTTACACATTATGAGCAAGAACAAAATGCAAACATTTTGGAGAAAGTTGCTTTAGAACTTGTTTAAAAATAATACATTTAGAATATCAAAAATAAAAATTAAAATTAAATGTATTTATTTACACAGCTTGTTTAAAACAACAACAATTAGAATATGGAGAATATAGAGAGAAACGATGCACAGACTAATGGTTTTGATTGAATCCTGGGATATTGTGTGTTTCAGTTGGTGATGCAGTATCTCTACTGTGGAGGCACAGAGTCTCTGCACATACGCAACACTGAAGTCATGGAGGTAAGGAGAGACTTATACCCAAAGCCTGCAGAATTAGCATTTATAATCCCGCGTCCTGTGCCTCATTCTGTGTGGCTGTACTGTTCCCTTCCCCGCAGCTCCTGTCTGCAGCCAAATTCTTCCAACTGGAGGCCCTTCAGAGACACTGTGAGATCATCTGCTCCAAGAACATCACCACGGAAACCTGCGTGGACCTCTACAAACACGCCAAGGTGGGAAAGACTGTTGGACAACATCAACTCATCTTGTGAATAAAAATGTTGTAAAAATGTGCCTGTTAATTTGCCGAACATTTTTAAATTATTTAGAATGAAATAGATTCTTACATACTAGGCCTGATACCATGGCATTGTGTCAGGAAAAATGGACAAACTGTTGTGAGTACATTACAACAGTAGGAGTATCAGAAAAGACACTGGCACAGATCAATGCAATGTCCCTTATGTGACTATGTAAAATGAATAATGGTAATATGACAATGATGAAGCAAAGTCAACTTTGATTTAGTACCGTTTTGGGGAAACACAGGCTTTTCAGGTCTGGCTGCCGTAAAATCTTTTTGTCTTAGTTGGCGGGGATTCAAACCCAAGCAAAGGCATTCCTAATAACTGTATAGAAATGGCGTTCTTCTCGCTGATGGTCTCATTTGTGGTTACAGGTCATTTATAATCATCAGAGGAAAAAAGTCCATCCATCAATCCAAAGTTGTAAAAGTACTGGTGTTCGGCTGTGTTGAGCTGCAGTGGCTCAGGATATATAAGGAATGTGTGGTAATCTGAAGGCAGTTACTAAGATTGCAGCTAAATTAAAGATTGATTTATTGATATTTCGTAAGTTTAAATTTTTACAATAATTTGTAATGTCATCTTGTTAAAACTGATTCCATAAAATAGGTATTGAAGTCAAGGTATCAGTATCTGTATCAACATCGAAAAATGCGATTTAGTATTATTTGAACGATAGCTAGCCCTAGCTTCACAAACATTTTAAAAAGTCCCTCGTAAGTCTCTTTTAAAGACTCGCTTCCATCATCTTTTTCTTCACGTATAGTTCCTGGGCGCGTCGGAGCTGACGGCGTTCATTGAGGGCTACTTCCTTAAGAACATGGTGCTGCTGATCGAGATGGACAGCTTCAAGCAGCTGCTGTACGAGCCCCTGCCCCCCGAGAGCCCCGCGTCAAGCCCAGGCATCTGCACCGACATCCTGCACGACCTGGAGAGAACCCTCGCCATACGCATCCGGTCCATCCACCTCTCCACATCCAAGGGATCCGTGGTGTGACGCTGTCCACTCCGGAGAGTCTATAGGCACAGCATCCACGTAACGCCACATTTTTAAAGGAATAGTTCAACCTTTTTCAAAAATAATGTTTTGCCTCACTCTCTGACTCAAGACAAAGGTGACAGAAACCGTTCCTGTAACGGTGCGTGAATTTCTGATGTTGAACTGACTGGGCAAAGGTCGCTCATCCAGGTTAGTTTAGCTCAAACACTGGTAGTCAAGGGGAGCAGGTCAAAAGATAAACTTAACAACATTTAACAAAAAATTAAGGCTCAGTTACAGGTACGGTTTCTGTCGGCTTTTTTTTTAGCTGGAGAGGGAGAGAAAAAGTTTTTAAAAAACTATTCCTTTAACATCTAGTGCCCCATGCTACACTTACTCTGGCCCCCACCGTTGAGGAAGGGCTGTCGGATATTTTTTACGTCAGGGATTCCCTTTAAAAACAGCCCTTCTTGGAGAGTTATGTTGGTGTAAGTGACTAAATCTGGAAGAGAGCTTTCTCTTTTTCGTCAAAAGGCTTGAACTATTTGGTTGTTTATAGCTCCCGCTGATCACTCCACACCCCTACAACACAAAACAGTCTAAAAACCAGAACTGACTTTACCTAGCAGTATCACTTAGGACCTAATCGTGATTATGAAACATATTGTATTTCATATAAGACACATGCATGAAATACATTATGAACACCTTTTTGATCCGCTTAAAAACAAGGGTTAGACTATAGAACTCAATAAAAGCAGCTTTCTCATCATCTCTGATATGAGACTTTGGTTTACAAACAAACAACATTAATGACTTTTATGGAAGTTGGACACACTTGCAGTGTAGAGTTTTGACACATGCCAAAATATATAATCCTACTATACAACCAATAAAAGTGACTAGTAGCAATTGCCGGCAGTCAGACTTTTTAAGCGGACTCATTTTAGCCTATTCACAATTCATTCTTGTCTCTTCTATGTTGGATACGTTTCACTGTGTAATATCTTTGACTGTGTGCAAAAAGGCCAAGCTGATCATGGGAACTTCCACCGTGGCCGAATTTTGCAGAAGCTGATTCAACTAAACACGGCCCACTCGGGGAAATCTATGCTTGAAACATGGACGTCCAACTGGGGAAATTAACTTGCGCTAACTCCACCAAACACTGTCGACTTTTTTTTTTGCATGACACCTACTTGACTGAGCTGCCCCAGATATTGCTTTTTTAATGCAGAGCTTATACTCCACTTCACGGACCGATTTCGCAAAAGGGACATAACACTGCATATTAACTTTCTATCCACTGCAAAAACTGACTGACTTGAGCAGGATTTGGAGATGGATTTTGATTGGCAGGGACTTTCTCTTTAAAAAGATATTTAAAGCAAAGTGTAAATATGTCCTTGAAGTCATTGTACTGGTCGTTTTTTTTTTTTTTTTGTAAACTGATGTACAGTATTCTCCTACAGAAGCTTGGCTGATGACACCAGTCTCATTGAATGTGCTCCCCCCTAGTTTGTCCCTGCTGTTATCTGTCTGTTTATGCAAAAGGTGCATGTTTGAATCTTGTGAGTTTGAATCCATCCGTTATAGCTTTTGGTGTGCTTTCTGTGTAGATCGGTATAGGGCTGAATTAGTAGGGTGTTGATCAAGTTTGAAGTCCAATCAAAAGAAAATGTTACCTTCAATTATTTTTGCTATTTCTGATACATTCTAAATGATCAGGGTAGATCACTTATTAAAAAATCACTTATTTTTTTAAGGCATCGCCAATACACAAATTATGTGAAAAATAAGTTGAATTATATAAGAGACACATAACTATTTTTGATTATGACCCAGTTGACTTAATCAAAACTTCTCACACTCACAGACAACACATCTGTAAAAGGACCTGTAATTAATGAATGTAATAATGCAACAAAAGTTGAATATTTACAAAATGTGCAATGATTCCCGTCAAGCAACAAACCAAAAGAAAAGCTGCTTCCTTCTGTTTCATCATACTTAATTGTTTCTACATTAATCCAGCTCACAAAAGGGATCTCATGACTAAATATATTGTAGCACACTCAAAATTACCTAGATATATATTGTGGGCCTAACCATCTTAAAGGGATATAAGAGGGACACAATATCGGTTCTGTGAATATTTACAGAAAATTAAATAGATATAGATATAAATATTATCCTATGACTTTATTTTCTTACTTACATAACAGCACTATATATTTTATTTTACATTCCTCAGCTATTTTGTTTTACAAAAGTGAAAAATATTATATATTTAAAAAATGCTTTAAAGCAATATGTCTCACTGTTTAACTTTGAGTAGTGCAATGAATATTATGCCACAGGAGATGGAGTGACAGTGTTAATGTGAATTGGAAGACACAACACAAGAAAGTGTGAATATATTATTTTGGTCCATATTTCTGTGACATCTCATGGTGTATTTTCTTCTAAAAGTATTACATTAATTTCAAAACATTGAATCCTCAAGAATGACGACGTAATTTGCCTTTTCATATTGAATCATAATACATTACGCCCACATTTGAATTTTAAACTTGCTATTTAATAAGGTGAATTGTAACTTTAAAAATGCAAACCGTTTTGTCTCCACGGAGATGAAAAGGTCCATAATGATGTCAAGCACTATTTTTGTGCTAGTGTTACTGTAGCCTCTCAAAAGCGTTAGTATTTTCAACAGTGAGCTTTAGGTCAAATCGTCTTAATGTTATCCCATTAGCAAAAATGACTAAACTTTAGCTGACTTTTGATCCCAAACTGGGTCAAAGCCGTAGAGTAAATGTCGGTTCGCATGGCTCTTCTTGTTTAAATGTTTGTTGAGAATGTGCTTTGTACACCAGCTTCGTCTAACAAAACGTTTCCCTCTTAAAGGCGGAGTCAGGGATTCTGGAGAATGCTTTTTTGTCAAGATAACTTTTTGTCAAAGTCAGTGAATATCTCCTGACGATCTGCTACCGGTAGGAACTATAGGTCCACTGTAGAAAAATCTAGTGTTATGTTAATACACAGCCTAAACTCTGTTAAAACATACCAGTTTACAGAGCCAAGGCTGCAAATCCACACCAGATTTGGTTTTCGGGGCACAAGCAGCGGATCCTGAGGCGATATTCACTCATTTAAAAAAAAAAAGTGATTTTGATAACAAGCGTTCTCCAGAATCACTGACTCCACCTTTAATTTTTGTCAGAGCATTTATTTGCCTGCGTATTTGTTCCTGGTAATAAACAACATCTTCTCCTAGATGCAGTGGAAACATGCATGGGATATTCACTAGATTTTTGAAATCCACGGTGGGGAGGGAGGGGTGAACTTTTTGCTATTCTTTTTCCTTTGACGAGAACATGTACAGCATATTGTACAAAATATATATAGATATATGAAATATAAATTATACATGGTGTGAGACAAGCAGCGATGTGGTGGGAGTATAACAAACAAAAATAAGAATGTTACACTCGTGCTACAGTTTCTGTTGTTCCATGAAATGCTTTTGTGAACAGCTAATAAACGACCAGAGTTTAAAAACGTGTCATTGTTGTTCTACTGAGGTCTGTCACTTGGTCCAGAATTAAACATCTTACTTTTCAATGAATTGCCATTAGATTTTGTACAGATAATTTTTGGTACCAAAAGTGCAAAGCATACTGACCTTAATCAGTCAAGTTGTATTTGAATAGCCCCATTCGAACAGTTAGCAGCAAACATTGGAAATACTTTCTATCAAAACTGAATACATATTTGATGCTTTATTGAGTATTTATGACAAGCCTTGTCTTGCCATAAAAACTCAATAGAGCCAGGGAAATGTTGACAGAACATAATGTTGACAGAACATAATCACACTCATCGTGAATTAGAAAGCTATAAATTCATTATGCCAGTTATAGCAATATTTCAGGTTTTGCAGCTTCAGGAAAATGTATAATTTCAAAAGCCTAAACTTTGATTTTTTTAACATGTACTGTAAATCAACACTTCAAATTATGTTAAAAAAATGTAATAGCATTGCGAAAAATATATATTCATTTGCAGTGAGCTATAAGAAATACAAACAATAAAGAAATATAATGAAGTTGAATTAAATGCGTAGAACAAAATAGGAATTGATATACAACAACACAGAATAACAGATGGGAGTAAACAAACCAGTCTTCATTAAGAATACATTTATTCCCAAACAAGGACACTGCAGCAGCATCACTGAATAAAAATGTGACAAATGTTGGCCACAGCCCAGCACCACAGTTTGTTTTTATTGGTCGCTTTACTTTGACCAAGCAAATGATTCAACGGTACTAAAAATCATGACAGCTCCCACACAAATCCAATGGACTGTCTGACTGATGAAGAAATACAAGGTCATAAAGAGACTGAAAGAGAGTTTTACTGCGATTTATATATATTCTTTTAAGTGGGGGTGTCCTTTTTTTCTGCATAGGAACACACTGCACCAAAAAATTAACTGGCCTACCAACGTTCTGATGCAATCTTTTATTATTATGAAAAGCAATTTCTTTTTTGTAAACAAAATGGTGATTTATGCAGAGAAAACAAATATATCAAATCGGAGTCAGCATATGACAGCTGTAATTAGTTCAGTCATTGACATAGGCATTTTTAAACTGCAACAACATTGAAAACAAAAACATTTAAAGCAAAAATCACATGTCATCATGTTTTTTTCTCTCTCTCTCTTTGATAGTTAAGACAAACATCTAGACTAGAGTATCATTTTACAGAAAATTCTTCCTATTTTATTTTATTTTTAACAAAAAGGTTAGATGCATGACATTTGCTTCATTTAGGGCACTTTAATTGACAATGTTCTTAATTGTTTGATCTTTAAAATGACAGAAGTGATTGAAGCCCATCTGACATATTAAATAGTCCAAAACCTGGAAATATTTTCTTTATATTAAATATTTGAGCTCATTTCCTCAAATGGCCTCGAGGTGGTAGTGATGAGCTAAATCAGCATTATGTAAGCCTGACATTCCTCAGAAAAAGAAGAACATATTCGAGCCCAAAAAGTTGGTCAAATTATAAAACAATTGAGTGTTCCTGCGTAAGGTAAACATATACATGTATTGTCAGGTCGTATGAGTAAAAACTGTTATAAATCGCAGCTGGTGAAGGAAACCAGTAAAACGTGTGTTGTTGACTACGCATGCGCATTCCGAATCGAAAACCGAGCCGCCCTTCCTCCTCGCCAGCTTGCACCGCAGGGTCGGGCGGATGTCGACTAACAACCCCGACTTGATTTCCTCGTCTAATTGAAAATTTTCTCGAGATAAAATGGAGAGCCCACAACCTAATGGCAGCGGTAAGCCGACGACAACTCAAACATGTATCACCCATGGAGAGTTAAGAGGTTTTCTTTTGGATTGTGTGCGTCCGATTTGGAACATGGCGTACCCCGCTCTTTGAGATGGCGGGGGCTTTGTGCTACGTGCCGTTAGCTTCAAATCAGCTACAGCTAGGCTAGTTAGCTAAGCAACTCCGTGGCGATATTTGCAACGTAACAGAGATGCTTAACGTGGCAGGTAGTAGACGTTAATGTCGACATAGTTTAGCGTTAGTTAGCCGCTGAAGATAAGCACTGTAACGTCTGAAATATGCTGCCTTCATGGGTTCAAACTGAAACTGCAAAGCTAGATGCTAAAAACAAAATAGCTACAATGCAACTGCTTTTGCATTTTCCCGTATTAAAACGCCCTGAAGGATAGAACATGTAACAATTCTGTACGCGAGTCGCCTCCAACCATCATGATCTCAGCAACTTGTGCAGTGTGGAAAGTCACGACTACCGCAGCCATAGTTACCACTCTGTTTGGCTGCTCACGTGCTGAAGAGTCGTATTTACGACGCAGTCCAGTCCGTGAAGGCATCCAGGGGCAACGGTAAAATGATGCAGTGAACTGGATTAAAGTATTTTGATAGGAAAAGTTCAGCGCGGAAATATGATGGCAATTGCAGTGTTAGAAAAAAGGGGGAAAAACCGCAGTTGTATGATTTTAGTCCTTTATTTATCGATTAATATGCACATCAAATATTCTGCTCGTCAGTTTATTGATCAGGTGCCACCTTGTGGATCAAACTGGTCATGAAAACTCCGTGTAAAATGTCTATGTATAGCCTATGTATTTTCTGCTACTAGACAAAGAAGTGAATACGAATGTCTCTTCAGTTATTTTAATTGAAATAAAGCACTATTTAATTTTTTTGCATCTATAGGAGCACTTAAAAACTCATTTAATGATGAACAATTTGTCATATCATTACACATTTGGCCTATGTATTCCCGTGTCTGTGTGTGTGTTTCATACATTTAAAACATTAATTCTAGCTGCTAGAAATTCTCTTGTGTAGCCTACAGGAATTAAAGTGAGGAAACATCAGATTTCTCAATCTTGCACCGCTGTTATGAATCTGACATGTTAAATTATTCTCCAGTGTTGCCTCTCCTGCTGCCGTCTCTGCGTCTTTTCATCCCTCCCCTTCGCCTGGTGTCTGCGGCCATGTGGCAGGTGGTACAGCAAGGGAGCGTTCAGGACTACCCCATGGTGGAGGAGTTTATCACCACAGTAACAGAGATAGTCCCCGAACTACTGAATCCAGATCAGAAGGCTCAACTCCTCCTTGGGCTCAGAGCAAGGGTAAGATGGGTGTTAGAGTTTTTTTTTGGTGGTAAGCAAAGGGATGCATAAAATGACAACAAAAAGCAGTTTAGTTTAAAGAATTTGAGTTTTTCTTTTCTAGAAGTTGATCCATCAAAATAAGTGTTAAATAAAAACCCTACTGTGTGTATTCTAGCAGTCACCTGTTATTAACCCCGAGGTGAAAACTGTTGCAGGAGGTTCTTGACTTGTGTCGGTCGGAGCAGATCACAGACACTGAAACCATCGAGATGCACCTGGAGCGGATCAAGAGCCTCATATCTACCTGGGCGGCACAGGTAAAGCTTATTTTAAAAATGGCGACGAGCTGGTCAGCAGAATTGGTGATTTGTTACGATTGATGACGATGCTACAGCTAAAATGTTGGCATGTTTGTCTTCTAGCCTTGTTTCGCGGAGGTTGATTTCCCGGAATCGAACTTCGTGGATCAGATTGAGTTGCTGTTGAAAGACCCAGAAGAGAAGGAGAAGTTTTTCCAGGTTTGACTCTTTGAACTTATCTTATGTTAAACTCTTTCTTAGAATGACCTTTACACTAAATCAAGATCGACTCAGTGAATCCGGAGAACACTAGGACTTTTTGTCCAAATCAATAAGTGCGCTGAAAAACTCCAGTGTTAATACACAGTCTAGTCTCTGTAAACTGGCATGTTTCTTGCTACGGTGGGCCCCCTTTGTTTACATACCAATTTAAAGAGCCTAGGCTATGCATTAACTATGCATCACCAGCTTTTTTTTCTTTTTCTTTTTGCGGTCCACACACAGTACAGACAGGTAGTGAATTGTGAGGAGATATTCTCTGATTTTGATATAAGCAATTCTGACAAGTGTTTCTCCAGAATTGCTGCCTCCACCTTTTTTAAGCAAACATGACTGCAACTAAATACATAAATTGCTGTGGTCGTGGGGGTCTTGGGCATTTAACTGTAAACGTTTTCTACTTGTTGCAGGATGTGTTCCCTACTGATTTCGGGCCAGACTATGACGGCGCGCTGCAGGTGCTTATGTTGGATTTCCTGTCCAGACTCGAAAAGCTTCTTCCAATTCCAGACATTCAGCAGGTACCGACACCAGTGTTTTAAACTAACCATTACATCATCATCGGTCATATACTCTGTTCCTTTAAGAGGCCAGATTGATTTCAGGTATAATGGTGATTATAGGCTGGTAGAATAAACAGCACACATAGCCTTCACCGTGACTGTAGTGAAAACTAGGTCACCTCCAGACCCCCTACCAACAAGTGACGCAGTTGGCATACAAGCATCCCGTTTCTTTTCAGTGGTATAACGCGGTCAAATCTGAAAGCACAGACGTGATGCACATGTTTTTAGATCAAGCGTGACTTATACTTCCTGAATTTACGGATGTCCAGTGGGCTTAACTGTCCATAAATGTACTTTAAAGCCATCAAAAGAATATGCTCCTTGCATCGCCAACTTACCTGAGAATGGGTTGTACGTTTTATTCACTTTCAAAAAAATCAATGTGCATATTATAGCTGTCTGTGCGTCCATGAGTACATTAAAAACTGCTAATAACTATTGCAGCTACTTTTCATGGCGCCAAAATGGGGGAAAAAGATTATATCAACAAAATCATACTTCTAAAGTTCTTGTTAATATTCTACATTTTTTCATGTTACACTTTAAAACATTTTGATACAACTAAAGCTCAACATTTCCCATCAACATGGTTCTAATATTCCTGGAACGGTCATACTCTACTCTATCCATTTATACATATGTTTGCCCTGTGTTGAAAACGTACAGACATGTCAAGAAAAGTCAATTAATTCACACATTTTTCGCGTAAAAGCTTTCCCAAAAAGGTTAAAGATCTCCTATTATACTACTTTTCTGGTCTTAATTTCTCATTAATGACTCCTATAGAGCAACCTGACACGAATCGCAGCACAAAAAACGATGTAGATTTTCGGGAAACTCTTCCTCTCATCTGGGCGCTTTCAGCGTTCTCTGTCAACACTCGGCTTCGTCCTTCTCCGCTCCCCTCCTGCCAACCCCACTCCGTTGTGATTGGTTACCTTTCGGTAGACTTTCAGCGGCGCGCGGGCAGATTTGAGCAGGCAGGTGGGGACATGGCAGGAGCGTGTCTGAGCATGTTGCAGCATTACCATACATGGAAAATCCGGATTTATCTACGTAGATAAATCCCGGAAATTTAAACAAGTGAATCGCGACCGGCGTTTCTAGTGTTTAGCGCTCTGCACAGCCACCCCAGACGGTCAGCAGGGAATACGTCTAAATGCATGTAAGTCATTATTTGACAATTTAGTATGGTTGAACATGACTATAAATCATTCTAACAACTAGGTCATAAAAGTTGAAAAAGCATAATGGGTGCTCTTTAAGTACAACTCGCATGTTACTTTCAAGGTCAAACATTGAAGTAGGTTTGACTGACTGTGTGTCTTGAGCTCCATTCTGTTTTATAACTCTAATCTTGCATCTCCTCTTCAGACCGCGTCCATGCTCAGTGCCGTCCCGTCTGCCCTGGAGGAGTGTGTGCACTCTGTCCCCGACCCAACCAACCTGAAAACTGTGCTGCAGTTCCACACCACATTGGGACATTTTGATTTAACTGGTGAGTCACATGTTGGCCGCATCTACTCTATAGCCTTATAACAGTCAATTCAATCAGCTGTTATATCCATTTTTTAAATCTCATTCAGATCAAGATCTCTTTTGACAAATAGACCAGAATATAGCAGAGAGGAAAAAAGTGAAATAAGAGCCGACAAAATAACTTTCATCCAATGGGATTAGAATTTCATATCCATTGAAATACATCACATTTATTTGTACATACAAACTCTTTAAACAAACTGCATGTCATCCCCCTTTATCCCCATTTCAACTCTTTGCTTCAACTATCCAATAAAAAAAGGTGAAAACACCAAAAAATGTATATAAGAAAATTCTCTGATATTTATACATTTTATCATATTCAGTTCTGGTTAAGGAGGACAGATTGAGGTATGGCTTCATGAGAATTAAAACTCAAAATTCTAAATCAATTTTCTCATCATATGTTGTGTCTCTTCCCCCACAGATGAATCCCAGAGCATTCCTTCCTCGTTTGGGAACTGCATCCTCTCCTCACTGTCCCTCCCTCAGCTGGAGAAAGTGGTAATCGACGCGGAGCAGCTGGAGCTTCCGCCTCAAGCGGAGCAGATCCAGGGCTGTATGACTGTGCAGGTGGAGGGGGAAACCGTCACACTACTGGACTACATACAAATAGAACACGAACAAACATCAGAATTGATCGAGCCCGATGAAAATGATCACGAACATGAAAATGAATTATTAAACGAAGAGGACACGGCTGAAGAGGACGTTAGCGACGCCCTAAAACCTGCGGCGTTCCAACCCCTCAAACAAAGCAAAAGAATCCAGATGAAAAGAAAACAATTGAATGAGAAAGAGTTGGCGGCAAAACGACAAAGAAAGAAATACCCCAGTAATAAAACGTGTCCCATATGCAATAAGATTTTCCTGCGAGCTGCGGCGATGCGACGACACCAAGAAATCCATTCTGAAAACCGTGATTTGAAGTACAAGTGCGGCAACTGCGACAAACGGTTCCGGGACCTTTACGACATGAACCGGCACAACATGCGCGTTCACGAAAAGGCCGATATGACCGGCATCGCTACAGAAGAGGAGTCTGCAGTAGACCCCTGCAACTCCGAGATGTCGGAAGACAAAAACTGCGCCTTGTGTGGGAAGTACTTTGCCAGACGAGTAGACATGGAACGCCACATGAAGTCCCACTCAGAGGACCGGCCGTACAACTGCTGCTTCTGCGAGAAGAAATTCAAGAATCCGTACGTTTTAAAGAGGCACCAGAAGGAGATCTGTAAGAGCAGAGAGCTGAAAAAGCAAAAGAGGAGAGAGACCTCCCAGCGCTCACCTCTGCAGCAGGCACCTTCAGAAGGCTCGACTGAGGGCAAAATTTGTCCCATATGCAGTAGGGTCTTACCTTGCACTGCGGACATTGCTAAGCATTTACGATCGCACACAGAGGAGCGCCCTTTTATTTGCCTCACTTGCGAGAAGGGCTTCAAGTACAAGGACACGTTGAAGAAGCACCAGATCATTCACGGTCACGAGGGCATCCGAGAAGAGAAGAGCAAGACCGTGGAAGAGATTCTGGCCGAAGCGGACACTCAAAACTGTAGCGACTTAGATAAAAAGGAAAATATTCTGGATGAAAACGCAGACAATTCTGAGCTGTCTTCTTCTGCGCCTCTACAAAAGGTCAAAAATGCCCTCAAAACCTGTCCCGTCTGCGCCCGGTCGTTTGACAGCGTCAAAACACTGAACAGGCACATCCAGTGTCACACGGAGGACCGGCCATATCACTGCGTCCACTGCAAGAAGCGCTTCAAACACATGCACGGCCTGAAGAGGCACCAGATCTACGCCATCTGTCACAAGAAAATCGCCCGATTCACTTGGAAAAAGGAGCCCAGAGCGGGGCCAAGCCAAAGCGAGGTAAATAGTGCAGATGGGGTGCCTTTGAAGATCCCTGTGTGGTGTTCCAACTGTGGCAAACACTTTGAATACCTGTCCGCTTTGAAGGAGCACCAAGAGAACGTCTGCCAAGTGGACATGAGGGATATCATGAAATGTGACGACTGCGGCAAAGAATTCAAAAGCATGACCATGCTCAAGGTGCATCAGCGGATCCACGACCCACTCTACTGCAAAGAGTGCGGCAAGATTCTGGCCAACGAGCCCGCCTTCGAGAGGCACAAGCTCATGCACCGGCCCATGCAGTGCACCATGTGTGACAAGAACTTCACGTTACTTAGGCGTTTGAGGGAGCACTACGAAAAGCAGCATAACTTCATTGGCCCGTACCCGTGTGCGCAGTGCGACAAAACCTTCGTACAGTTGTCGTACCTCGCTATCCACCAGAGAATCCACAAAGGGGAGTTCCCTTATATTTGCAGCATGTGTCCTGAGAAATTCAGG
This sequence comes from Ammodytes marinus, assembly GCF_949987685.1. Lineage (NCBI taxonomy): Eukaryota > Metazoa > Chordata > Actinopteri > Uranoscopiformes > Ammodytidae > Ammodytes > Ammodytes marinus. The sequence continues at coordinate 7,201,378 of NC_137226.1, forward strand.
TCTTCAAACTGTCTCACGGTCCATCTAAGGAAGCACACGGGGGAGAAGCCATTTCTGTGTTGGCAATGTGGGAAATGCTACCGATCGGCCTCGGAGCTAACCGTTCACATGGGGACCCACTCCGACGAGAGACCCTGGGCCTGTACACAATGCGACATGGCTTACCGCACCAAGCTGCAGCTGACCAATCACGTGGAACAAATCCACATAGGCGTGCGGTATCCTTGCAACAGCTGCGGCAAACAATTCATGAAAGAGACGTCCCTAAAGAGGCACGAGCTCATACACACCGGAGAGAGGCCACACCAGTGCACAGTGTGCGGTAAGACCTTTCTTACCGCTAACGAGCTACGGCTACATAACAGGTACCACACAGGAGAGCGCCCATACAAGTGTGAAGTGTGCGGGAAGGCGTTCATTCAGTCGGGGTATCTGAAGTCACACATGCGTATCCACACGGGAGAGAAGCCGTTCAGGTGTGACATATGCGATAAAGGCTTCCGGTTGTCCTATCACATGAAGAAACACAGGCGAACGCACGCGGGCAAGCCAAAGAGCTACATGTGTGAAGACTGTGGGCTGTCCTTCCTCCAGAAAAAAGCCCTCTGGGAACATTCGCTCACCCACGATGTGAAAATGGAGCCGCCGTTCTCTGAAGAAGTGAGAATAGAATTTCAGTAGGGCCCATTGTAGTTTTCTTTCTTTTTTGTGGATTTGAAATTATTATTTCTGAGCTGATATCTTGTTCACCGAAAGACATTTTTCCAATTCTCAATTTGCTGTTGGATACTTGACTTTGATCAATTAGTAATTTATTTTACATCCTTGTTGCTTTACTGTGGGTTTTTTTGTATAAACTATATTGATCAACTATAAGATCTGTAAAGCATGTACATATTTGGAGCTGATTTATGATTACTACTTACATGGATTTTTTAAAATAAATCTTATGAAATCTAATCTCTCGCTCCTTCATTTTTATTGGGGTAAAAAGCATTTGGCATTTCGTTAAGTGACAGATGAACAGTTTTATAAATCAATTGTATGGTAAATTCAAAGATATGCTGCATACAGCATACTGATATTTACGGATTTGGACTGTTCCATGAAAAAGAATAGGCAGTTTAAATACGTCGCCAAGGGGCTGTAAGAAATGTTGACCATCTTTTATTGTTTTCTGACATTTAAAATTAGGCCATTTAACTTTTTCCTCACTCCAAATAAAACTTTACCTGAATATTGAAAGATTCATCAATAACAATTATATATGGCCCTTCTAAAAGACTCTTAAACTGTCTAATCTATCATTAGTTCCAAATTATTTCGAAAACATTAAAATCAGTATAATGGTCACTGAGAAAAGAGACACTTCAAATTCACATAAAGTGAAGTCTAACTGAATAAAATCCACAGAGATAAAATGGGAATTTGACAAGTAAATGTTAAAAAAAATTCATATGGACAGAAAAAGAAGTATACTCTTGTGATAATATTTTTATTAAGCATTTTATAATTTAAATGTAACATTTTGTTATAAACTTACACAGAAAGTCTACCCATGCTGTCCACTCTTTTGTCTAGTTGTTTTCAACCAGAAGATGGCAGTATAGCAAAGATAATGAGCAGCTTCACCTTACAGGCGAGGAGAGCTGTCAGTGTTGCCCCCTGCTGCCACAGCTTGTGTTGTACGCTATTTAAATATTTGTTTTAAAAACATAGCAGAGTATAGTGCGAACTCTTAATAAGAATCCATATAGTTAATCTTAGTAAACATTGTAAATTAAGCATGTCAAATCAGTGTTTATAATGTATTCTGTAATCTGCAGGAGAAGCTTGTTTGTTTTAACACAGCTTTTGACTTTATGCAACATACATTTCCCAATAATTGTTTATACAGCAAATCAATATTTACATGGGCTCTTCCTCACAGTCCGTGTCACCTGACCTGTTTACACAGCACTGCACTCCAGAGTGACCGTTTGAACCAAAATGGCAGCAGAAGCATTTAGACAAGAGCAGTATCTTTGAACCCAAATTCCCTTATAGAAACATACTTGATCTCATCTCTCTGTAAAAATCAAATGAAAGACTTTGCCTGAGTCTTTGCCTGAGTGTTGGGAGCAGATCACTTTTTAACCCAACGCATATTGATTTATATGGGTCTGTAATTGCTTCAGTGTGTCCTGGATTATTCCCCCCGTAATTGAGGCCTGGCAGAGGGTCTCTTTTCTTAGACATAGCCCGCATGGTGCCAGGTGGTGGTGGGCAGAGGAGAGGAGCAAACGCACCCACACACACAAGCCAACCTGAATGTCTTCAAGTATTTTTTTTATTTTTTATAAGGGACAGTTTACATAAATTAAAATTCTTTAGAAAAAATAATTAAAAGCTGTAGTTTGCATCTGCAGTCCCTATGCCTGTTGTCAATAGTCATCCTAAGGTGAAGACAACATAAAAAATACAAATACATGAACATAAGAAAAAAGCACGTTACATTGTATTATGTAAAACAGATAAAATGAAAGACTTTCATTGATAAATCAGGCATACTAGAGTAACATGGTCGAAAAGGAATATCAGATGGATCGGTGTTGACTACCCAGCCTTTTTTTCATTAAACACACTGACTTAGTTGTGTGTTTGAAACCACTCATTAATTACTGCACATGCTATTGTTCAAGTGTTTCTTTTGTGTTCTAGTTTCCCAACTGGGTGGAAAATTTTGTGAATTTTGTAATAGACGGAATGCTCTGACAGATCTCCCAATGTTACCGTAGTGTCACGAGAACAAGGGGAAGGGGGAGGACAAACTCATTTAAACACTCAATGAAAAACCTAGTTGTAGTTGTAGCTTGTCTTTGCCTTCTGTGCCAAATGTTGCACCTGTAGCTCTGGCTTACAGAACCTGAGGGAAGATTTTTTTTTAACTGTAGCCGAAAGTTCTCCATACTTTCACCACTTTAAGCCTTAAAGATCCTTCAAATTAAACTATATGAGGAGGAAAAGTCAGTATTTGCAAGAACAACAAATACCTTGAAATGAGGAGTCAAAAGTTGATATTGATTTATTTTAAAGGTGCAGTGTGTAAAAGGAATTGGCGTTTGCATAACAGACTTGGTACCAATGGAATACATAATAAGTATATTTTAATTTGTGTAAAATCACAGGAGCGGGGGCACGCCGCGCCACCATGTACAGTAGCCCAAAGAGACAAAACTAACGATCTGTCTGCCCCCAAGTGGACAAAATAAAATGTGCGCTGCTTCAAATAAAATGTTTTGATATCCACTAGGTCCTTAGGGAAATATGTCTCTTTAGCTACTAAATCATCATCATCTTCTTCAACCGCGTATCCGGTATAGCTTCTAGATGCTGTAGGCCTGCTATGTTCACAATGCTAGTCGCTAACTTTGTGGTTTAGTTCGGGAGCGTACCTATGTTCCCCAGGTCCTATGTTCCCCGCTTTGTATGTGACCTGGGAACATAGGACCCGGGGAACATAGGACCCTATTTAAAAAAATGGTCCTATGTTCCCCAGTCTGTTATTTTTTCCAACCCTAACCGGCAAATAGGCCTATGTGGGCTTACAGGCCCTAACACTACTCCTAACCCTAACCCATCTACTGTAAAAAAAAATGGTGAATGGTAAATGGACTTGTATAGCGCTATATCTCCGTTTATCACAGACTCAAAGCGCTTTACATTGTTTTTTGTACACATTCACCCAGTCACACACACATTCATACACCGATAGCAGCAGCTACCATGCAGGGTAGGCTTAGCACTAGGGTGCTAAGCTATCTAAGCTAACTATCGGGAGCAATTTGGGGTTCAGTGTCTTGCCCAGGGACACTTCGACATGTGGCGGGGAGACGGGGGATCGAACCTCCGACCCTGCACACCAGAGGCGAACGCCCTACCCACTTCGCCACTGCCGCCTCCAAAAGGCTTATGTCAGGCAATTCGGCAATTATGGAAATTATGGTGGAAAAAAGAAGCCCTTTCTAAATATTATTAGGACCCGTTAAGGAATTGTGGGGAACATAAGACTCTTTTTCTGAAAAAGGAAAAGGGTCACACACGGGGAACATAGAACCCGGAGAACAAATGGATGATCCCGTTTGGTTTAACCTGTCGCGCTGCACAGTTTTCCCATCTGACCTTATTTTGCTTTTCGGATGATAATTCTCTGCTGTGTTTTTTCCACTACGAGCAACACCTTTTCCCATTACACACACACAGCCATTTGATCCATTGTTTAAAACAAACTCTTGGCCGGTGCCGCTTTATAACCGATAGCCTCCAAGTGCCGCTAATTGGAATCAGCATTGTTTGGACTTAAAATGAATCAGCTACTTTAGGGCTAGAAAAGTCCCTGCTTTCCGTCGACCACACCGGTATGCGTTCCGCTCCACAGCACAAAGGCTCAATCACATTAGCCCAACAACAGACTCGAAACAGAGTAACCGGTAAATAACAACCAGTGCCTTTGCAGTTGAGAATGTGGCTCTTATTGTTTTCATTCATTGAAGTTGGCATTTCCTAAGTAACTGAAGTGACATGCTAACATCCATCATGCTTGATGAGAAATCTCGCCCATTTTCAGTGTGTTCAGTGATCATAAATGGTTAAACTGTCTCCGAGATATTTTTGCAAAAAGTAGGTTTTGATCATCAACAGGCACCACGGAATTTCCTGGCCCTATTGCCAAAATACTGTGACCCCTGCGAGTTACTACGGAAACATAGTATATCAAACACAGGCGCCCCATTTTTTTGCTTTTTTGCTCCATGACGCACCTTTATTCCTTCCATATGAACAGCGTGTATGGCACAGCACAAGGGCTTTTGATAACAATAACCGCTCTCAATGCATGGACAACAGTGCCACACACAAACTTGGTGCACACCCTCCTCCCCGCAAGCCCACCCGGTTTAACCACAAGTACTTCAAAATCACAAATTACCCCTACAATCACTTGCAATAGATACCCTACTTCCATTGTTTTTGCAAAGCCTTTTTTTTCAGTCAATTGATAAAAAAGAGGAAACACAACAGAGAGAGAGAAAGAAAGAGAGAGAGAGAGAGAGAGAACCCATTGAGCTAGAAAAACCCTCAGACTAATCAAGAGAATTGAGAAGGATTGCTCTGCTAATCAAAGTGTGTGTACCAACATGCGTGTACTTGCTTGTGTGTGTGTCCTCAAGTGAACCTGTGTGTGTATGTGTGTGCCCAGGCATATCCCTCAGCCTCACACATTCCCTCCCATCTTGGGTGCCAGCCCTGCACACAAACACACGCACACACAGCCCTCCATCCTTCATAGTGTTCACGCAGGTTTGTGCAAAAACAAAAGCTTTTGTCTCGTTTTTCACAACCTTCTCATTATCTTTCAGATCCACTTGCATTCATTTGCATTCTGCACCGCTGTCTGTATCTGTGTATCCTTCTGACTCGGCCATTTGTTTGGCAGGAGACAGGCCAGACGGGATGCTGTTAACACTGCAAAAAGTGTCTCTGCAAAGTCTTTGTGTGCTGCTTTTTCTTTCTCGTCTAACAAGTTCTTCCAAATGGGGTGAAACAACTCCGCTTGTTGCCAAATTTGTTTAGTAGATTTTTTCTTCTTTCTTGTTTCTTATTCTCTTTTTACAAAGGCACTCACCTGTTATCATTTAAATGTCACTAAATTCAAGATAACAATCCTTGGAGTTTTAGTTAGTTTCATTTTCAGTAGTATCTATTTTCAGTAGTATCTATTTTCTCTCCTCATTTAATTCTTCCTCCTCTGTCCCTTTTTCATTTTATCTTATGTTATTGTTGAATAATTGTTGGAAACCCAACAATAGCTTTGAACAAGTCAACAAATCCCCCTCCCCTGAAACTGCATAGTGCACCTTTAAAATCTCAATCACTGATCAAAAATGCAAAGATTGACATTTTTTGCAGTGAGCGCTTACTCCTTCGTACACCAGAAAGGGAGTGAAAACAAGCCTTTCCCTGGTCAATGAGTTCACCGGGGCGGATGTCTCCTTAGACGAGGCTGCAGGGGGGTTTAGGGAGGGTGGGTGTGTGTGTGTGGTGGGTTGGGGGGTTCAAAAGTCTCTCGCAAACCAAGAGAAAAGGGAGTCGAAAAGGGAGGGAGAGAAACCTGGCACCGAGACAGTTCAGAGCATTGGGCATTAGAGACGGTGAACAAGGGAAGGTCAGCCTCCCCCCCACCACACAAACACACTCTCTCACACACACACACACACACACACACACACACACACACACCCTCCTCCAAACTACTACTGCATCAGCAGATGTACAGCAGCAAGCCCATCCTCATCAATACTGCCAGACCACAGCTACAGTGTAGTGATAACAGGAAGCATTTTCACGCTAGATTTGAGAGTTTTTATGTTTATTTTTTATGTCTACACAGTCAGCAAAAGATGACATAATCTCAAGTTCTTTTTTTTTCATACTCATACTTTATTTTGTTCCAAGATTATTCTTCAATTATTAACAATAAATACTTCCAAATGTACAGTTCATCACAAAGAGCATAAACATGTGATAACTTCACATTCAAGATTTCACATTCAAGACTTCATTTGTCACATGCTCATACAGTAAGTGCATTGAAATGTACTGTAGATGTGACAGACTGTATTACTGTGCTCAAAATAGAAAAATATAGGAATAGAATAAAATACAATCAAAGCATAATACTGTATATACACAAGTTGTTGCAATGAGGAATATTATCAAAAGATCAAATCAGGTAGGTGAAGATAGTTTTGAAGGTATGTTGTGCAATGTGGCCATGTTTAAAGAGCAACTTGCAGGTTAAAGACCCCCAGTGAAGCATATAGGAAAATGTTTTAGATGTTTTAAGTATTTATAAACATATACTTATTGTGGCTTCTAGAACCGTTTTTGTGAGAGAAATGTACTTCCGCATCTTAAAATAGCTGAAGTCCAGTGTCTAAGATCAGCTACTGTCATAGAAAGAGAGAGGCTTATGGGCATCAGTGACAGACCACCGTCCCTGATCTGATGCTAACAAGGTCAAACTCTGGTCTGAAAGCAGCTTTGTCTCTCTAATCAGAGGAGCATCATCATCATATTATTATTCCATCTTGTATCAGCAGCTTCTGACTGACGCAATCCACCAGGGAAGGCAAGGCTCGCTGTGCATCTCAGTCCAGATAAGTCTAGTCATGGATTGAGGTCACGGAACCTGCATTTGCAAGTTCGATGAGGAGCTAACACTTGGAATGCAGATGTGTTATTTAATGCACCAACCGTCCGCAACAATGTATTTTGGGCAGATTGTGGTGGTGGTGTAGACCAGGCAGGCAGACCGGAGACAGTACTCAATCAAAGTTTACTTATCTTTACCATTGTCATAGATGACGTAATTTATTACCATTATTAATCTGACATATATCTGAGATATGTAAATAAATTACCTCATGGTGATGTATCCTGCTGTCTCTCTTTCATTCAAATATACACACACCATACCACACGCTATAGCAAACATATTTAGGACAGCAGACACATGGTGTCGTAAAAACACTAATGCTTTTTAGTCCAGAGTGGGCGCAAGAATCAACAGAAACTCAACGTTACTCATTGAATGATATTCGATGTTCCTTTCTTCATTCAATAATTTATTTGAATAATTTGCACAAAACGTTTTAGTTTGACCACGAGAAATGTTCTCTTCTTCATTTCACAAAATAATCCAGTATTCTACACAATCTAAGCAAAATACGTACTATATATTTATTTTTTTGTTGCTGAAAGAAACAATTAATCTGGGGGCGCTCGTGGTGTAGTGGTTAGAGCGTCCCCACCATGAGGCTCAGTCCTCGCAGCAGACCCGTGGTCGGTTCTCTGCACCCATTTCATCTATGTTTCTCTGCACTATCAATAAAGCCTTGAAAAGCCCAAAAATAATCTTTAATAAAATTAAATTAAAAAACAATGTATCTGGCTAACGTTTGACCAAATTCAAAGAAAGAAACTTTATTTCCATTGACAGCACTGTCAATTTGTGACCCCTCGTGTTAACCTTGCGACCCCTACAAGAGCCCCCTACCATCATGTTGGAAACCCCTCATTAAGTCCCATGTTAGTGGCCTTTGAGTATGTGATTCAGTGCCGTCCATGTCATGTAGGGACATCTGATCGCGCTGATGATTGGTTTTGACCCACTTTACCCCAAACAACCCTCACCGTCGCGTGTCCCCTTTGGATCCGGACCTTACTAGTGATGCTTACACACACACACACACACACACACACACACACACACACACACACACTGGCCCGTTGCATGCTGGGATATGTGCTGGTGTCCTGTTTTGTGATTGGGTCGCCACACTGATCTCATATTTAAGCCCTCGCTTCCTTTAAAGCTGTGGTCTGTCATAGTGATGGTTTTTTTTCTTTTGCTCTATGTGTGTGTGACACAGTGGGAACGCTTGGGGCCCCTTTACTTTAACATGATGCGGGTGGATGGCTCTGCACAGTGGGTGCCATCAAGTGCTTGCCATTCCAGTCGTAAAGCATCCAGCTCTTGACTTTTGTTCAAAGGAGGTGGCAAATATTAAGCAAATCGTAAATTCACACGAGTTGGGTTTTTTTTTTTTTTTTTTACTTTTTCCACCTTTTTTTTTTTTTTCATCAGTCACTCAGTTCATGAAAGCATCAAATGACACCAGACAACAATTACAGACAAACTTGCATGAGTCAATTTCAACACAGAAACCAGAGGAAATGACTGATTCCTGAGCAGGAAATTACACTTATGAAGTGCAGAAAAGCAGCAAACCCTACACAGAAGCACATATTTGAAAGGAAAAGGACTTCAAATGAGGATTATCTCTGTTCTGTATCACAATGAAAACGTCATATTTTTCATTATTACATCACCAGTTCAAGTGTTGCTCTTTTATTTTGCTTTCTTTAGGTTTTCATGTTAGCAGAACACTAGTGACTAAGTGGGTGGAAATGTTTTTTAATGATTTATCCCAGCGTTAATCAAATCAGGCTTTTTTGGATGGAAGTGCTGCTGAATTACGCGGTGCCAAATTACGCACAACAACCATAATAACTTCTGCTTCACGAGCTTTCAGCTTCATCAAATAGTGTGCTGTGTAATGTGTGAGTGGGAACAGCCTCTGGTGGGGCTGCACCGCGTTTTCTATCTTGATCTGAACTACTAAACAAGTCTTAGAGAGATCAAAATTCAATCCCGTTCTGAGAAAAAAAGGAGAGAGAGCGAGTGAGAGGGAGAGAGAGAGAGGGAGAGAAATGACGTTATTTGAATATGTGCCCAAAATCCTTAATGAATAACTTAGGACGAGTAGGAGGCAAATGCTGCCCCAGCTGTTTCCTGTTGAAAATGTCTGTGTAATGTAGATAAATGTGAGGGATTTTCTCTCTAAATCCGTCTCCTGTTCGCTAAATCTCACTTCTCCAAAACGAGCCTGCGCAATGGAACAAAGTCGGAATATTGAGATGTGACATTGCCCGCATCTCATCCTCTTTTCTCCCCGGTTTTTAATGACTTCAAACAAGTTCATTTTCGCCGGGCTTTTTCTTGCGGAGACCCGTGGGGATGTCTAGCGCTCTTTCCTTTCAGTGGCATTTATGTGATGTCTTCAAGGTAACTTACCTGATTTCCTTTGACACTATATACATTGTCACCTTGCTCACTATTTGCATAGAGCATCATTGCCTTGTTTAAACTTAAAAAAATATAAAATAAGAGTGATTTTTTATGGCGTTTTTTTTTTTTTACATTTTACTGCTTGTTTTAATGCATTGTAAATGTGGATTTATTCAGATTTGTATCACTTTTTGGTTAGTTTGTGTGTGAAATGTCTTGCATGTCTTGGTGATATTTTTTCTCTCCACAGATGACAAGAGATTCTCCATCTTTTGCTATCATTGATATTTTTCTTCAGGAAATGTTGACTTGAATATGTGCATGAATGACTTTTCATCCTCAGCGCTTCTGTGCGTGCTGCACGCGCTATTTTCACCAGAAAGCCCGAATGCAGCGGTGCAACTTTCAGCGTAATTACTGCTGAGTCTGCATTATTAAGTGCTAAATATCTCACTAACCGGAGGCTGCGGGTGCCAAAGGAGAGGAGAGCTTAACACGAAATACGGGACCGTGCGGTTAAGGGTTGTGATGTAGATGGATAGTGTCCTGTGTTTATTCGTTTTATTATGTATATTTGGCGCACTCAGATTCCCCGGCTGGGTTTGGCGGGAGAGCCGTTTTCCATCTCACAGCTTGGATCGGAAAGATCCCTGGCTCTTTTCGCATCTCTTGCTCTGCTTTTTGAATTTTCGAATCACTTTTTTAGTTCAGTTTCTGTGCGTAATGGTCCAATGACAGCTGTTTTATTGGCACGAGGGGAAATGCAGAAGCCTCATTACCGAGTGGTTATTAAAGATATATTTTTAAACGTCATTGATAGTTATTAACTTATGATGACTTATACAGGGGGGGGGGCTGAGAAGCGAAATGATAAGGCGAAAAACGTGTGTTTTCAATTTGGACGGTGCGTACTGGCGCTCCGGAGCGTCAGAGCTGGTCAGCCTCCTGTTTGACTGTTTGACTCTGGCAACCAAGTGGAAGTTTGGATTTTAATACGTTTTCCTCCACATCTCCAAAAACCCTGTAAAGTTACCATCTGTGGCTGGAGGGCCACTTTTATTTCTTTTTATATTTCCTTTTTTTAAGCAGAGTGAAAGCCTGGAAGTTATCAAAACAATATCACCATAGTCTCAATCTTATGTGGGAACATTATAAGTGTTCCTACCAATGATGTGCCATTGAGCAAGGCATTGAGCCACCAACTGGCTCCATGGCCAGCAGTGTGATATAAGAACAATGCGTTTAAAAGTATTTGCTATCGTAATCGAGGCAAGCTTTTAACTCACTATGATCTGAATCTTACATGGGAAAATGTTAAGATGGTTCATTGAGCAAGGCATTGAGCCACCAACTGTCACAGCAGCTGTGTAACAATGGCTAATCAGTGTAACATAAGAGCAATGACTTGAGAAGTGTGATATTGCATTGTCTAAATGACTGTTTCAATGAAAATCTCCCTATAATGATGCTCTGTCTTTTTACAGCAGTGCAAATGTTAACGCTCTCTCCCTCTCTTCCCTTGTGCTACTGCAGAGTGCGATGTGCTGTATCTCATGTAGCCACACCCTCTCACTACTGCTGTGCGTCCTCAGCCTGACTCCGACGGCAACAGGGGCGGGCCCGGAGACCCTGTGCGGGGCGGAGCTGGTCGACACGCTGCAGTTTGTGTGTGGAGAGAGAGGCTTTTATTTCAGTAAGTGCACCTTTTTATTTATTCATAAAGGTTGGCTGTATCCGTCCCAGAGCAGCTCTCCAACCTCCAGCGAGCTCATAAATAAAAAAGCAGCTGGTTTGACATCTTGTCTTGACTTTCCCCTGCTCTAATGTTCCCTTTTCCCTTCATTCATTCCTCTGCCGCTGTTACATCTTCTCCTCAAATTCACGTTCATCCTTTGCACATTTGTTTTAAAGGTAAACTATGCAGTTCTAGGGTAGGGGGATTTATTTACATTTGCAGAGCCTGCAGTTAGTTTACAAAACATATTTACCTAACATGTAATTCTTAGTATTGAATAATTATATAATCTTAAACCAAAACTAAATTATTTTGAGGCAGTAAGACTACAAAACTGTGGGCCCTGCATCTGTAAACATCAACAGAGAAACAGTAACTTTACAGGAAGCTATCTAACTTCAAACACTGTTCCAGGGATCCAATTTTCTTGCGAGGAAAGTTGGTTTATTCAGTTATGAGAATATGCCTTAGAAAATGTCCACTTCTGTGACACACACAAAGTTACATAGTGCAGCTTCAATTATGAACAGGAGCCCATTTGAACAATTAAACCTAAATGAAAATGGAATTATAAATATAAGAAACTATATTGGTGGTTGGTGGCACATCTCAGTGTTGCCCATGGGCAAAAAAAGAGACTTTTAAGAAAGAGGGGGGGGGGAGGAACTAAATGTTGCACCAGAGTTTTTTCTTTTTTCCACCAGAGAGGTGAAAGCGACCCAAAGAAAACCCCTCCACCAACAATCCAGGATTTAAATCTCAGATTTTTCCATTAAGGTTTAACGTACAACCCAGCCCAGAACAGCACAGGATATATGGAGCTACCGAGGTTAGGTGCAATGTTCCACCGGCAGCCAGTGTTTCTCAGGACATGTAGCCCGATCCTTCTGTCGGACGTGAACAGCGTGGCTGTACATTAGCAGTGTAGCTTTCCCAAACCTTCCAGAACTGAAGTTTATAACCTCATTATTCACATTTCTTTGGCCGACTTCCATCAATTAGGCTAATTTGCTCCCGATGTCCTGAAGGAGTCTCTATATCTCCCCAAAGTTCTTTTCTCTTTTTACTATTATAATAACTGATTGTTCCTATGACTTCTGTGCAGCTTTGACATAACAATCCATTATTAATGGTTTGGTTTGGTCCCAAAGTTATGAAAGATTTTTTTCCACATGTGGTAGACTTTTGTCAGCTGCCAATTTCAAAAAGAGAAGACGTTGAATATATAATACCTCTTTGGAAATCTGCAGCATCAATAATGCATTTGCAGTTGTTCTTTTTCCAGTAATTTATTTCCTTCACCTTAACCTGAACCCAGAGTGGCTTACAGACACACTTTCACTGAATCTTGGGGACTGGTGGAAGATTAGGAGGCCAGAAGTGGGCCAGACTTTAAATCCCCAACCTCAGTACAGCAGGGGAATGATGCAGCAGTGGCCAGTGTGTAGTGATGCAAATCTAAAGCCATTAAAAGCCTGATCAAATGAAATAAACCAAGTCATTGGACACACTTTAAAATGAATGAAAACAAAACCTAACAGCCGGGCCAGAGAAAACGTCTGGGGATCACCAAAGGTTTAAGGGTTTAGCCATGGGACCATGATGTCATATCCAATAGTTGTTGAGATATTTCTGTTTGAAACAAAGTGGTGAACCAACTGGCCAACTTTGTCATCTCTGGAGCAACGTCAGCAGCACATTGCATCTTTAAATCCAAGTCAAAATGAGGCTTTTCTCTTGATTCAACCAAATCAGTGACCTGCCATGGTGGTTAGAAATGTTTGCTTCTGTGGACACCAGTGCCTGTTTTACTACAGCTTTTAGCATAGGTATTTGTGGTACCAATCAGGCAATCCTTCTACAAGAGAGGTGATAATGTGCCGTACATGTGATATCATAATGCTGATGATGGCAATGGCTGTCCAACGCTATTGCCAGACAAGAATTTTGGTACAGTTAAATCCCATGAAACCCTGGATTATGTTCAGTGGGGTTCTTTTAAAAAAAATCCGATGCCAATGCTTTTTTAAATTTTCACTTTTTACCATATCAGTGTGGTTAATGGCAGGGAAAGATTGTGGCTGTATCATTTAAAAACACAAACATTACTTGTAGATCCGTGACGAATGACAGTCAAACGTAGTAGTCGTGGATCGATCACCCCAATCTCCATGCTATGTGTGCCTCAAGGTCACTACCTTCTTCACTGGCACTGAACATTGGCATTGGATGTGCAGTTAATTACGGAGTGCAGAATCATATAAAATGGATTGAATTCTTAGTCGATAATTGGCTGAATCGGGAGACCTCTAAAGTCCAATGTATGCAATATAGTACCAAGAAAAAAAACTGTCTTTCGTATGTGTAGCTAGACAGAAAGAATGGTTGAGGAAGTCGGGACTTGGAATTGGGTGTTTTACCAGAGGTTTTGTTGTGGTAACTCTAATACATTGTCTAACACCTAACCCTAAAACTTTTCCCATAACCTTAATCAAGTTGTTACCAGGCACAAGCATTGTAGGAATACTTTTCAAACAGTGGCATAGAACACTCCAACGTGTCATTGAACAAAGTCCTGAGTTTTTTTGCAGAATCATCCAATATTGACGTTGTGTCTGGCAGTCGTGTCATCATGCACCTTGCTGCTGCCTCCCCACTGTCCCCATCGCCACATTCCAACACCCCTGCATGCAGTTGTTCCAGGACCAGTCAACATCATTCTCGGCTTAGGGCCCTTTGTACGGCGCGTGCCAGAGAGTTGTTGGAGCGCTTTAAAGCTGCTAGTCTTGTTCATCCAGAGTCTTGTTCGTCCAGATGCTGCTGGCAACACCCACGTGCTATGATGTGGTCATGACAGCCAGCTCCATTGCCAGTTTTCTGCCAGTTAAGACTTTTCTGTCTTTTGGTTCCCTCCGCTGCAGCGCTTCTCTTGCATAAATGACCATGTTCTCATTTAGGCTGAGAGACAGTGGAAGATCGTTGGCATCAAGATCAAAAAGAGCTTTGTGTTAAGTCATACATTAAATTTAGCATATTTTGCTAAATATTTTTCTGAACAGACCATGAGGTTTGAGCAGCAGGGTGCTGTGCCTTGGAAAATATTCAGTTCCCTGTCTTCCCTTAGTTGCTCTCGGTCTCTCATATTCTCACTGTCATTCCTTTTCCCTTCTCGTCTCTTTCAGTCGCCACATGTACCAGTGGCTGTTTGCGTGAAATATCTGGAGAATCCATTTGGATTGTTCCGTCTATAGGATCCAGCGACAGAACAGCTACGCCAGTAGGGGCGTACTCCTTTCCCTGAACTCTTCCCCTCCAGTCTGGCCGTGTTGAACTTGGCAGCCATCAGATTGATAATGTGTCAAGAGACAGTGTTGCAGCGACAGTGGGCTTTCTGTGATCTGAGTGATTTTGCCAATCCACCTTACACATGTAGCCAGTAAAGTAGCACACTTTCGTTTAAAGACTCCAGATTTCCTACCCTGACAGAAATGCTAAATACTAGTTGGTGGAAATTCTTTTTTTAAGGTAATGAAACAAACTGCGGTCTAAAACAGAAAAAAAAAAAACTCAACCGTAGTCAGTTTTTCCAATTATTAGCCAGACCTAGAAATCCACAGTTGTCTTTGTAATGCTTTAGCAGGCAGGACTGTGGGGTTATTTCACTGCAATGTTCATTCCATGAATCAGATCTGTTAAATGGGATTTTTTTGGCTATAGTGTAAGTGCTAAGTGGCTCCCTGTCCTAAGTCACTTCATATTTTATCAGTTCATGTTAAAATATTCACACTTTATTCTAGAGTGAGTGTGAAATATATAATCTTGCTGCGATTTTCTGTAAATTAAATGGTGCGCAACCTCTTGAATAATAAAACCAGCAGCCAAATACGAAAAGTGGTAAGTTGTTTTCCAATGTTTTGGCTTTAACTAATGGCACATGAATTGAAGGTGGAAGGGAGAGGGGAAATTGCTTTTAGCAGCCAGTGATGAGGCTTCCTCTTAAGTCTTTGTCCCTGTCAATTTTATTCAAAGTTACTGAAACTGGAGAGAGGTAAAAATGTGCAAACAGCACGTCACATGCATACATGCACTCATACACACACATAGCCTTGTCCCTCAGCAGCAGGGGATTATGGGGATTACAGGATGATCTGGACACCCCCCTCCCTCCCGCCATAGTTTTACACTGGACCTGAACACACAGCGGAAGGCGCTGAGATCTGAAGAAAGACCTCCTGTGTCCTCTCCATCACTGAGAAAAAGGTGTCGTTTTCCCATTAAGACCTAAACTAAAAATCTCTGACCCTTCT
Source organism: Ammodytes marinus (assembly GCF_949987685.1). Lineage (NCBI taxonomy): Eukaryota > Metazoa > Chordata > Actinopteri > Uranoscopiformes > Ammodytidae > Ammodytes > Ammodytes marinus. The sequence goes on from NC_137226.1 coordinate 7,217,090, forward strand.
GTGAATCACTGCTCAGCAGAACAAAGAGGCATCTCATGAAAAGCACAGGCAGGCGTCCTCCCCATTTAATACTGCACATTAGATGAAGTTGAGACCCAAGGGATTTGAGGACACTCTGGGACTAAACAGTACTTTACCTTTGAAACCCTTCATCAGTATAATCCAATCACATATTGTCTGATCTCTACAAAGAAAATAGAGGATGTATCTTGTTGCATTAGTGCAGATATCACCATTAGTCATAGTTATATATCCTTGACCCTCCTGGTTTCCTTTCTTCTTCACATAGGTAGTCTCTCTTCCCATTACAGTTGCAAATAAACCAAATAATCCTGCACGCTGTTGATCACTTATAATTATTTTATTGCCATTTTAACTAAAACAGATACAGTAACAGAGTACAATCCCTTCTAATTTTGTTATACATACCTATTGACCACCAAATATTCCAATATACTGTTTTTACAGTTGGGGGGCCTCCATTTTTGTAAAGCAAAAGTGCCCCCTTGGGCGCCCCTTTGGTAAAGTAACATCTACAGTATATAGGCATACTTGAGTGCCCCTCCAGTAGAGAAAGAATGATGAAATTTCATATTGGCTCTACATGCCTCTAAATGATTAATAGTTCCCAGAGTGCTTTTATTACAGAGGTGTTGTAGTTAAAATCTGAGTCACAAAATCCTTTTTTTTTTGTTGTATTTTAACCAGGGTTTTTTACCTTTTCACCAAAAGTGCATCATGACTTTGTGCACACTGGTGCCCCATGGCACGGAGCTGGTGAAGGTAAGGTTTTTGCCAACCCTGCCCCTCAGAAAGACTGAGTTTGAGATTTATTATAATTTAATTAAAAAAGTGGGTACAAGACAATTTACATGTTTGATCCTACCTGGCAATAAGACTACATATTTGAGCAATTTGCATTCCTATTGTAGACAGGAAAATTATGAACGTCTTAAAAGTTTTAGTATTACTCTGATTGTTTCAATTGTTTTACTAATAACAGGAGCCAACCCTGTCCAACTCCATTTAACACTTTCCTATCTATTAGTTTCAAAGTCTGTGGCTGCCCCTTTAATTTTTATTTAATTAAATCCTTTCCAGATGATGTCTTCCACTCTCACCCAAAAAATCTGAAGTGGCAGTGGATTTGGATATGTTTCTAGTGTTACGGTGCAGTAATGTGAGGAACCCCTCACTCATGCCATAAACTCTTTGTGGTACCAGCGATAAAGAGACAGTTTCCAGTACTTTAGCAGCCCTTATAGTCCCTGCCCAGTCGTAAAAAGCCTGACACTTTGCAGGAAGAGCAGTGCACCGGCTCCAAGAATCCACTGGTTTTTATTGACCATGACGAAGCAGTAAAACTCAGATGCTTTCTGTGCCACTCTGGAATGGGGGAATCCAGCCATCTCTCTCCACTGGCGATCCATAAAGGAATGAACACCATGCATGCTGAGGCTGTCAAACACCAAATCAAACCAAACCATAGCTGTAAAATGTGCCTCTGAGAGAGGAACAGGCAAGGAATATCTTATCTCTTAAAGATGGTGAATGGCATGGCATCAGATGAAATACTTTGTCTGAACTTAACTTGGCAGTTTGAAGACAGTTGGTTCGGCATGCTGAGGCTGTCAAACACCAAACCAAACCAAACCAAACCTGTAAATGTCCCATCTGGCGCACTAATAAAGGAATATCTTATCTCTTAAAGATGGTGGATGGCATGGCAACAGATGAAATACTTTGTCTGAACTTAACTTGACAGTTTAAAGACAGTTGGTTCAGTAAGCTGAAGCTTTCAAGCACCAAACCAAATACTGTCGATGGCATCCCATGAAATACTTTGTCAAAACTTCACTTGTCAGCTTGAAGACAGTTGGTTCGGCAGATTGAGGTCTAACATAAATCATGTAAACGAGTTCTACACTCCAAAGGCATACACATTTTGAGTATCCTGCACTTGAAAGGGGGTTCTGAAAAAGTCAGTAACCTGCTCATTCGTAGACGATGGCACTTAGTCAGCTTGGATTCAATGAAGGTACAATTTATTCCAAAGGCCACTGAGATTTACGGAAAATAGAAAAACTGCAGACACATGACTCCACAAACCACTTCTGCAGCAATGTGAGAAAAAAAACACAGCCCCCTCATTCATTTCAATGAAACCTCTGTGAGCGAAAACTGCTAGCTCCTGGATCAACTTTTGCCACGACACAGGATGACATCATCTGGCAAGGTGCGGCATTAGTCAGTCAAATATAATGTACCGGTATGCACGTGCACATCCTTGGTAGATCAATCTGTAACAGAATTGTCAGAATTCAACCTTGCAATGTCCAGAAAGAAAGATAGAATGATTGTTGCCATGATATCTGTCAAAAGTTGTAAAATCCTTTGGCAAGACTTAAAAGCAGAATTCTATATGTAAAATCGCTCTACTACCCTTCAAAGTATTTCTGTGTCTGGTCTCAACACCTGGTTATCCCCTTGCCAGACATGTATCTGTATGTTGAGCATCTTCAATAAATCTCTGTGTACTACCTGATACTTCTGGTGGAGCGTTGTAACTTTTAACAGAAGAAGTTAATCAAACTTTGCTGCAGAGAAACTACATGTGTTTGAAATATATTGAACATACAGGTGAAGAAGGGATATGTGGAATGTGCTGCAGGAGTTTCTTTGGACATTTTGACACGTTAAGGTTTCTTGCAAAGGAGTGAGGTACAAACCTTTCCAAACTACCTTTCAATCCTGCAAGCTGTGAGTATTTGATACCCAAAAAATAAATCTTCCGTGGAGGGTTCTTTTAAATGACCTTTCTCTAGCCTATATGCCCATTGATTACTGATTGACCCATTGATGACATATTACTGTAAATCTGCATTTTTTTTGCTGATAGAAGAGATACCTTACATTATCACAATCTGCCTCATCATGATGGCTGAAACGCTGACACGCACTTGCTAATCTGACCTTCATCAACTTGCGTGATCTCCGCTTCGTTTCAAACACAAGAGGGCCGTGAGGCGGGAGGCACTGGCAGTAAAGGTTGTTTACCCTTATTTGTTTAACAACAGCCACAGTAAACAACTCGTAGTTTATGAGGGATTATAAGCAGATATCCATGGAGTTGAAGCATTTTAAAACCTCCCAAGGCTTTTAGACCTGATTATTATATGCGTGTTTTTCCCAAACCTGCCCGAGCTGATTATCCTACATGTTACAACCGGTGCCAGCTGATTTTTCTCTCCCTTCCAGCTGTTTGTGCAGCAGGGTTGCGAGCTATTTTCAGAATAATAGCGGATGTTAATTTGTAAGGCTTTATTGGGAGGGATTGAAAAACAGGGCCAGGCAACGAGGCAGTACTGCCCCTCTTTTGGCTTTCAGCGGCCATTGTATAATCGCCAACCAATGCTCGACGGCATATTTCTCTTTCTTTCAAAATGTTTTGACGTCAGGTGTTAAGACAGCAGCCAAGACCTGTCCTAGTGATAGACCACAGGGAAGATATGGCAGATCTTGTTTGTTCAGATGACTGAAAGGACCCAAGAGAGATAATTACACAAAAACACAGTGAAAAAAGGTATAACTGCCATTAAAATATCTTTTGAGATGAATAAAAGATGCGCAAAGCTAAGTTAAGATTTTTTGTCATCTACATATTTTATTCAACACACCGATTTTAGCAGTTTGAGGTCTAGGTAAATCCGGTCCTTCTGTTCCCTAAATAATGCAGGTGCACAGTGTATTTTTAGCATCTTTCTACCTTCAACATGAAAGCATCCCATCCCATTTTTCCTCCCCTATCATTAACACCTCCATTATCTTCAACTCTACTTTGTGCCTGGGGGTCGTTCGAGAAAGATGCTTCTGTTTTAATGAATGAAAGCTGTTCTCTGTCCAAAACAACATTGTCAGGGCAAGGCAGACAGGGAGCAGAAGTTAATGCACTTTGTCAGCACTGGCAGGCTTCTGAGCCAAGAGCTATTAACTCTGAGAGGGAAAGGCATTTCCTCCTTGTAAATGCCATATTAAATTATTATTATTTTATTTGGTAACAGGGAAAAGCCCATCAGGGCTATATTGCTCAAGGTGAGCAGGGAATTGTAAATGGATAGTCAGAGTTTTTCTAAAGGCCACCAAAAGAGGGTGGGGTCTTTGTGAGGTAAGGGAGATGAAAAAGGAAGTGAGTGCTGTCGTCATGTTAACTCGATGTGGTCACAGGGTCAAAAAGCTGAGTGTGACACGTTTTAAAATAAAGTTTCATCCGTTTTTTTCCACTTTTTTCAGTGTCATAAAATAAACTACAACACAATTTCCAACGTGCCTCGACTGGCCTTGTGCTTAGGGCTGTTTCTTGGCATAAAATGTGCATCATGTATCATGCCACGAGACCCCAGGGTGCTCTGGCTTCAGCCAAATGAAAATCTGAATGACCAATTGGACAGGGCCAATGGGGGTGTGGCCTCAAAGCCTGCCCAGATGTTCCTGCAGGTTCATCGCGTCCAGAAGGCTTGCCGTTTGGCTTTGCCAGATGTATAAAAGATATCTGGGCAAAAATGGTTGACCATGATACTCTCAAAGGTTGGGCGACTGCGGCCCCCTTTTTTACAATGAAGCAGCTGCCAAAAAGGGTCCACAGCGTGCAATGTGATACGCAGTAAATCTTTTACGGAAGAAATCCATGTCATTAAGGCTGTCCATAAATCAGTTAGACAACTAACTGGCCATTATCACTGCCTTAGTAAAACCATACTGTGTCCACAAGTCACCGTTGGCTTGATTTTTGCTAACAGATATAAATAATTGGAGATTGGGAAAAACCAACAGATTTGTTGATTTTGAATTGACTAAACCCTCCATAACTTACTGTTGCTACACCTGTAGCTGTACTGTTTTTCTTGCTCAGCACAGCTTTTACTGATGAGGACTGACTTAGAACTGAAACATATTAGTAGGCTACATTAGCAAACAATGAGCTCTTGACTACAGAAAGACGAAGTAAAAAGCAGGATTCATATAAAAAAAGAACTGTCCTAAGCTGGTTATATCAGCTGTAGAAATTATGTTTTTTCTTTATACAAAAAACACTGAATGAATGTGTAAGAGATTCAGCTAACCTCTTTTCCTGCTGTTCTTCTTCTTCTTCTTCACACAGGTAAACCAACAGGCTATGGCCCCAATGCACGGCGGTCACGCGGCATTGTTGACGAATGTTGCTTCCAAAGCTGTGAGCTGCGGCGCCTGGAGATGTACTGTGCACCTGCCAAGACTAGCAAGGCTGCTCGCTCTGTGCGGGCACAGCGCCACACAGACATGCCGAGAGCACCCAAGGTTAGTACCGCAGGGCACAAGGTGGACAAGGGCACAGAGCGTAGGACAGCACAGCAGCCAGACAAGACAAAAAACAAGAAGGTGAGCACAGCATCAAACAAATACACTCAAAAAAAAGTTTACGCACCAGGACAATGTGAAAGAAAAAAGAGAATAGGATTGATGTTTTTCTAGCTTTTGTCAGGGCCTGTTAATTCAAGGGCTCAGTAGGTTCAAATTCAACAAAAAGCAGTTTATTGTATAGTAACTTGAATGTGTCCATGCAACTTAAGTGTCATCATTTTCCTCCCACAGAGACCTTCACCTGCTGGACATAGTCATTCATCCTTCAAGGTATGCATGCCAATGGATACTTTTCATGTTATCTGATTACTTTTTATTTTGTAATTCAAACCTCTATTAACCATAAACTAGGCTATACAGTCTCCACTCTGTCGTTCAAGAAAGAAAGACCTTTATTTTGAAATAAGATATTTATTTAGTTCTGAAATCTTAATCTCTTGGCCAAAAAAAAGAAAGCACGAGTTCTAAATGCAGACTCTGTTTCAACCTAGAGTGTGATCCCTTTAGGATTTGACTGTGCAATTTATTTTACTTTTACAATTCTCTCAAAAAAGAAAACCATTAGCAAGAGAAGGATCTAAGTGGTTTTTGTGGTAGAGCCAGTGGCACTCCCGCTCCCCAGGCACAAGCTCCACTCTGCTACTGTACATTATGTGCTGAAATTCTGGCGTCTCACCATAACAGACATGCATGCAAGGTCCAGAGATAAAGCAGTGTAACTAAATGTGCAGTGGCTTCCATATAACTCTATAACTGTTTTTTATATTTTGGGACACTTTAAACAGGGGTATACTACTGTGTGAATCAAACTTAAATTTGAGTCCTCCTCACTTTTTGTGTCAGGAAATATAAACTACGATAATATTGCAGCTGTTGTCCATATATTTCCATTTTTTCAAAACAATAAAAAACTATTTTTAGAGTTTTCTTGGCAGTGGTTGACAGACTAATGAGATCCAGCATTGCAAGGAGACGCACAGTTTATTTCCAAAACATGTCAATAGTGTATCCCATGGTTGTAAATACAAGATGTTATTTCTCCCCTTTTCAATAAGTCCTGTTGAGTTGGATATACACTGTAATTGATTTAGGACATCTGTCCTTTCACTTTAACACTTGACATTAAGGAGAACCCATCAGGCTAGTTAGCCTGGCGCACTAACTTTGGCTATGATTCCCACTAGACACTGTTGATGTGTCTCAAATTGCGTACCTCTGTACTTACTATTTTGAGTGCACAAGTGATTTCACACTGAAAATATGGCAAAATGCAGAGCAATTTCTAAAGTTTTTTTTGGCACAGATAAAGATTTAGACTCAAATCTGTACACAAAGCATCTCTGCCAAACGTCTAAAAAGATGTGTTGTCTTTTTTTTTGCAGGAAGTGCATCAGAAAAACTCAAGTCGAGGCAACACGGGGGGCAGAAATTACAGAATGTAGGGAAGATGAGCGAATGGACAAATGCCCAGCGTCTTGGGAAGAGAGAAGGGAGTGGCCTTACCTGGTACCCCTGTGGAATGGTTCACTGTAAAAACAAAACAAAGAGGAGGCTAACAATGGTTCGACAATGCTCGGGAGAGCTAGGTGGTGTTTTAAAGGGTTTGATGAGGGATCTTGTGATTATTTTATACACTGCACCATTCCATATCGGGAGGAATTCTTTGTTATTGCAATGTAACAGACTAGTTTAGCTGCTGAGACACGAGACAAGAGCTTATTATACCTCCATGTGTGAGCTGCAGCATCCCCCCTGGCTCCAGGAAAAGGTGGGGAATGGATCTGGGCTTCAGCCAATCAGAGAAGCAGCAGGCTGTGCTTTTGACAACGAGTGGTCCGCCCTGTCCCTTGACCTACATGGACCTAAATCTTTTTACTCAGAGAGAGTGGATTAATTCACTCCTTCGGTAAGACAGGATACCTTGTCACCGGTCACGTATAACAGTTTCTAAAATCTGATTATCTTACCTTCAAAGTTTGTTTTTATATGCACCATGCATTACTGGGGATAGTCAAAAAACAAGGTTCGCTTTAGAGGACAAACATCAGGTGGTTTTCATTATCAGACTTTAAACATGGTTGTAGTTTATTGTACATTGAGCCCAAGTCAAATCCATGCTTCTCTTACTTGGAAGGCAGTGTTATTCTGTCTAAGTGGAGTCGATTGAAGGTTTGGGTCCAATCCAAATCCCTACTAAGCCTCAGGAAGTTTTGAGAATCTGAGGACTGAGTCTACAATCCAAACAATTCTATCACAACAGATCAAGCACTATTACAGGGCATTTTAAGGAACAGTAGGTACTACGAAAACAACATTGTACTTTTCCCCTGTTTTTCAGAAACAGACGAAACAACTTAACCAGAAGCTAAATTGAATTATGTGTTTGGCTAGTCACTGCATGGTGCTTGTTTGGTTGGTCAGAAAATGGGTCATTCAGTGGAATCAAAGTGCATTTGGCATAAATCAGTGGAAGAAGTCAAATAGTTGCAATCAGGCAAAAATGTTTGCTGTCTGCATAGTTTTCACATGTCACCACTGTAGTGGCCAAGTCAGATTTTAGTCAACAATCCAGTAGTAGGAGATCAACATTTGAGTCTGAGTGGAGGCCTGTGTTCAAGGTTAAATGGCAAGTGACAGCAAGTCAACAAACGCTTTGAGACCTAGAAAACAGTCGCATCTTTTTCAACTTTATGTTCCTGAATATTTTAACAACGAAGTTTGACGCAAAAGACAGAGAGGCTCCAACACACATATTGATGGGAAGTTTAATGATTAATCTATCATGGCCTATATTGTGTTACTTTATGGAGGCCGAGAACTTTGCTGCTTCAATGGTCTCTTGGACTGCATTACCTGCCATCACGGTGTGTGTACAACAAAGCTCCACGGCATCCATTGCCAAGTCCACCAAAGAAAAGAAAAAAACGTATGCAGATGACATGATTTTGTTCAATTATTTGCATAAGTCTTTCTTTGAAATGTGAGATACGGCACACATATATAAAAGTACACAGACACGCATCCAAAGCACCCACGGTGTATATGAGAGTTGTGTAACTGTGAATAAGGGTCAAGCACACACACCAACACAAACACACACACAAACACACGTTTCAAAAAATTCCAGTTCTGAGAAGTCCTTGCATGAGGACCGACAGTCAAGGCTGTTTGTTCAAGCCTCTATGTGGATCTACGGTCATTTCTATCTCACAAACCACCCAAGACATCTCATCTCTGGCTCTGCCTCCTCTGCCTGTGTATAATCAAACAGTACTCCCATTTATGTTAACCTATGCATTACTATCATTCATTGTACATGATAGTTTCATATAACAAAACTGTATTAAGAATCCTATCCACTGTATAATGGTGCTATTTTGTAGTTTGTTACTTGCAAAGAGATGGCTTAAGACGGACAGATGGCAGGGCTTACATTGGAGGTCTTCCCTTTTGCACAGCCTTGTGGCCACCATTTTAATAGTGTTTTTATTTGTAAGCTGTTTCAATAAGGTAGTAGTGTAAGCGAGTAAATGTATCTGTGTGAAAATCTGTGAATGCATGGAGATTTAAAAAAAAAAGATGAAAAAGAAAATACCATGTTGTGGTCCCAAGAAGGCAAAACGCTATTTTTTCTACTGTTTTTGAATTATTTTCTCAATACAGATCCCTTATGCCAAATAACTTGACAAAAGTACTGTGAACTGTGATTCTTCCAATTGTATAGAGATTGTTAAAATTCATGGTGTGCTTTTGTCTGTCCTGAAATGTGTGTGTACATGCACTTCACTGGAAGCCAAGGTATTGATTTTTGAACAAAACTTAATGCGAGACTATGTTACTTTTGCTGAACAGCGGCCACTGTGCATACAAGTGGCCAATACAGCATAGTGGCATATTAAATTTGCCTTAATTTCCCAGGATTCTCTTGAGTTAGACACTTAAAAAAACACTATTATGTTTATCTGTGACAGGCTAAAATGTCCAGTGAAGAATGCAAATAAGCACATTTCCCTTGATGTCAAACTGTTGCTTTAAGTTTGCTTACATTAGCCTGCACAAGCTGCTGGTCCTACCAGACCAAATAAGGCTGTAGTGACAAAACCTATGGGTGTATTAAATTGTGCAATGGTGCGTTTTGTTGTTTATGAATTTAACTTTACATTTGTCATGAGGAATACTGTGTTATCTCGTAATTTGGAAAGTTCCATAGTCTCGCTTTAAGAAAAAGCCAGGAGTTTAATTTTTTCCGACCAAAACATTTGTTAGCAGCTCTATGAATTAAAATGTTCACCGATTTATTTTAAAGTTTGTTTTTATTTGTAACGATCAAATGGTTATTTGAATATGTACTTTGGTATCCATTACTTTTCAATTCTCTTCATCAGTCGACCTGGCAGCTGAAATTAACTAGAAGGTTGGAGAACAATTCTGGTCCTCCCAGATCTTCAGGCATACAGTACAAACCAAAGACCTGTGAGAACAAAGCCTCACTCAGCATTATGAACTTACCTATGACCAGATCATTAAATATCTATTGATGCCATCCTTGTCTGGACTGCACTGCAGCTACAATACACCCTTCACACAGTCTCTGGTACCTTAAAAAATACAGCTTCTGTAATAGATAGTTAAGTGAGCCGGACAGTGTATTTGGCATAATTGGAGCAGCGAAAAAGAAAGCTACAGCAACAGGCTTCAATTCACGCAAATTTCAATAATTCAAACATCTCTGTTTGTCACTTGTGTGAGAAAATCAATGAAGCCTAAACTGTGGGAGTCATAGTGAGACATGCATGGCGCTGTAAAGTATTTAATGAGAAAAATGTTATTTGCTGAAGCTCACTGTCCAAGAAACTGTTTGATTACAGCGCTGTTATTTATGGTACTCGATTGCCTTCTGTAGAAAAAAAAATACTGACAAATTGTTCACCATTCCTGCTGAATAAACCACTTGTCAACATCACCGAAATGGCTGGAGAGTTTTTTCATGCATCATGCACATACACTCAGTGTTGGGAACTTTGAAAGCTAAGCTTTGCAAAACTGCCAATGACTTCATTTTTTATTTATTTATTTATTACGGCTCACGGTCATTATACACAAAATATAATACATAAAAGCCACATATCACCAAAAAAGTTTATTTCAATTAGGGGATTGTAGTAGCCGAATTGTTCCCCATGGGTTGACAATAGACAAGGCGGCAGACTGGACTTTTCATCAGGTTTATTGAGGAGATTCCAGACAGGACAATTACAGAGGATTTCGGTAGTAGCATTGAAGCAGCATGGGTGAGAGGCCGCATGGCTCTCTCCTTAAAGCTACAGAACAGTGTCTTATATCTTATGTGTGGGGTGCATCACGTGTTATTAATATCTTCAAATAGACATAAGCTATCATATCTACACCAACAAGTTAAACACAAGTCCTCTTTATATGGGTTTTTTCGTCTCTTACCAGTGACCCCACAACCTTTAGAACTGTCTGCTCTGCAAACTCTATTTCCACCACAGTCCCTCCTTTAAAGATACTTATTTTACCAAAAACAAGGTGGAACCATACAAATTTGAATAATCCATAAGAAACCTCTATCAAACACTGAAACACTTTTACAATGTATAAGTAATGTAGAACACAATGCATAGATGTACGCATTACTGCAGTAAACTACATTTCAATAAGACCAAAGATGCAAAAACACTATATGCTGAAAGACATTAGACATCCGTTTTGCAAAGGAACTCCCAATATACAGTATGATAGACCTACATGGCTTATAAAAGGGCTATCTGGATTCATTTTACACACATTTGTTCCCGCACTTCATATGGAGTCGCTGTTTCTCCTTTCTCCACTTTCTGTGCGTACGGGAGGGTCAGAGTTTGCGTGGAGGACCGCACATCTTCCCGTCAAGTTTGCTTTCGATGAATCACAAAGGTTGGTAGAACTTCATACACTCTTAAAACCCCTGGGGGAAACTGTCATCATGTGAAAGCATTACTCCCTCGATTACGCAACATTGCGCTGGTTAACTCTGTAAGGCTTTTACGAGGAACCCTGCGGTTTCAGACACATAAACAGCAGATAATTACAAAGCAGAGGTTTAGGCTTAAGCATGTGCAAATCTTTTAAGGTATTTCGTCTATAAATTAAGTCGTAACTCAGAGGCCGAGTGCAGTATTATAAAAACCCAGTGCACTGTGTTAGCCCAATGACAAAGTGATACTTCCTAAGAGGTGGTGGGGTCTGCCAGAGCAAACAGCAGGGGCGTGGTGCTCCCTAAAGGCCCACCCGAGCTGCATGTTCAGCTCTTTGGAGGATGCTCGATCGCAGTGACAGTGCTGCCTAGCTCTCACTCTCTCTCTCACTCACTCTCTTTCTCTTTCTCTCACTCACTCACTCACTCACTCACTCACTCACTCACTCACTCACTCACTCACTCACTCACTCACTCACTCACTCACTCACTCACTCACTCACTCACTCACTGTCAGCTCTTTTTAAACATATGTACATGGGATGACAGTCAAAACCCTGATAAATTGGCGTCTGTTGAGATCAAAATGTGGAGCAGCAGGCAGGCAGGCCAGGTCATGGTCATCCCAGCCATCCTGGATGTTATTTCATCCTTCTCTATGACTAATACAGAATCAATTACCTCACCCTAATGGCCCAATTGCAGGCTGCAAGCTTGCAAGATTTAGAGTTCAAATAAATCGCTGAGAAATAGAGAGGCCTGTGCGTGAGCAGAGACAGAGCCATAACAAATAAGCCAATTATCGAAGTGAATATGGATGTACAGTATCATCCAGTTGTTATAACTGTAAAACACATACGTCCCAATGTCTTATATATGCTCTGTTTATCCTCTTACATGTGCTAATTTTGGATTACATGGCGAGCCGAGGAGTGCAACACAAAAAGATGTTTGAATAACCTCAATAACCAGGATGGTTCTGGAAGGAACACAATCCGTCCCCATTGATCTGTGTGTGCACTCGAGACCAAGTGCATCTAAGGACACAGATTTTGGAGCGATCCGTGTAACACAATCTCTCCCACACTCTTCAACTCCTCATCTTAAGCACACAATTGTCTTTTGAATGACCTTGTGGTCTGTTTTACTACACTCACCAATTTTACTACTTATTCTGCTGGTTGTTTTACAGGAAAAGTGGTTGTAAGGCTTCATCAGTCTTCAAACCATTCATATTTTGTTTGCCAATAGGACACACATGAGGATTTCGGTGAAGTTTGATGGGTTTAACTTTTGAGCTCCGGCTGTTGTCAACTCTGAATTTTGTTGTCTTTAATCCCAAATATACCGAGACCAGCATCCAGCCTTGGCAATGTGTGATGAGTTTATCATGACACATTTTACAAGTAGCCTTGTGTCACATTTTTATTGTTATGGTAAGCCAAGGCCAGATGTAAAAGGAAATAGAGACACAAGAGTCCAACAAGTGCTCTACACTACAACGTGGAATGTCATAGCAAATAGATTAAAGCATGTGTAAAAAAAAAAAAAGATGTAGCGCTTGAGCCATTGGAGGAGATTCTCCCTCTTCTCTCAATTTCAGTCGACAGTGGAAATTCACTGAGGCTTGATTATAGCAGGAGAGTGTTGGCTCAGCTGTGTGCTTTAAGAACCCATGATGTCAGAGCCTTATTTTCCTTGGAGAGACTCTCATCAGCTGCATTGTTCCAGGAAACCATGGTCTGTTCTCTGGGCAACAAAAAAAAATCCTGCCCAAAATGCGGTCCCCCCCCCCCCCCCTACCCCTAAACCCTCACCCCCCTTTTTGCACCAGCAGCATCTCTTTGCTGAATGCAGCACGCCGGCCTCTGGCACAACTCAAGTCCCTGCAGCACGCACACACACACACACACACACGTCACTTGTATGCTAAATTTGAATGTTCTCACACGTACACACTCTCTAAATCTCTGTATCTTTCTCTCTGAATCTCTCTCTCTCTCACTCTCACTCTCTCACTCTCACTCTCACTCTCACTCTCACTCTCACTCTCACTCTCACTCTCACTCTCACTCTCACTCTCACTCTCACTCTCTCTCTCTCACACACACACACACACACACACACCGTCACGCATGAAGCATCGGTGCATGACATTTCCCAAGAATACTAGCCCATTTCTCCTATTTCTTTTTTCTCTATATTTTCTATCTAGAAGACGAGTGTCGGTGATGAAAGGCAGGTTGTTAATACAGGATGTAGGAAGTAAATGTGTTGGCCACCGGAGGGATTATAAAACAATGTTGCTACTGATGTCATAGGGGCCCAGACTTCAGTTCTGAGGTCTCTATACGCACAAAAAGCCGTAGGCGGTGTGATTGAAATACAGCACCGGCAAGACTGACAGGTGATGCAAGCAGCAGACAGAACTGTTGAGAAAAAAACACTCTGCAGCTACCTTAAAGCTATAGTGCGTAACTTTGAATGTTGGTTACAGTACATTCAAGCCATCGCCAAACAAGTTGACGTAAAAGTTGATTAAGCCTATCAGCTCCACACAATTCTCTCTGTATTGCTCAGTATGGCAGTGTTTACAAATTTGTGTCCCCCCCCATGCGCGATCACTAAAGGCTTACCTCATCATGTAGATGCGCCGACAGTGTTGTTGTAATTAAAAAAATTGTCATGCAGGGCAACAGAAGTTACGCAGTATAGCTTTAAGGTCAACATTTAAACCATGCACAAAAGATGAATACAATCTGGATGTAATCACTGCTGCTTACAAATAAATCAGGGACAGCACAGTCAGTAGTAGAGCAAACTTTTACTGGCATCCGCTGAAGATTTGACGAGCTGTGTTGTGGAAACATAAGGACTTCGTAAATAATGTTCTAAAATCACATCTGGTACTCATAAAATTATTTGACCCTTGGCTTTTTATGCTAATGTTCTTTGTCAGAGAATTATGGTAATGGTTTTCTAAGAAAAATCAGAGCAAGAGGGGGAAAAAAATCACATGTTAGATAGAGACCTTAACCACGGCTTTAGAGTTTGATGAATCTTCTCATAGTGTGTGTGCCAGAAATCCTTGGATCGGGTGTAGCCTATACTTTTGCATTGATTTGCAGCATGTGTATACTCTCCAAAATCAGTGCAACTGATACAGCCTATATCGGATTGAAATATAGGAAAAGTTATAGGGAGAGATTATCAGGGAGAGAATAAGAGCGAGAAAGGTTACAACAACAGTGCACGGAGCTCACAAGTTCAGATGTGCTTCTGCTGGAACGGCCTTGCCCCTGTGGACGAGTTCAGTCCTTCAGTAGAAGTCCTGGCCCGCCAACAATAATACTTACAAAATAAAGGCTGACCGCTCCAAGTAAAATCACTTCAGCTGAGTTCAATAGCGATTATTCATGTGCCGGTTCTCCATCCCCTTTGCGCTACGGCTCCTGTGATGTTAATAAGGTAAGCCATTCCAGCCGAGATGAAGCCTGCAAGGAGCTATGTCAACACTCAAAGGCCCTTTTGGTTGTTTCGCTTGCCTCCACCTTTTATCATCAGCTGATGATCACTGCTTTGTTGTGTGTGGGGGTGCTTGTCGTTCAAAGCACACCCAAGGCTTGATCCCAGAGCCTGTGGCATATCAAATTCTCCTTTTAAATTAATAGTTTGCCACTTTTGAAAAAACATTCATTCACTTTCTTGTTGGGAGTTAGACGAGAAGATTAATGCCTGTAAACTAAATATGAGCCTATTACCTTGGCATTGCATTAAGACTGAGCAATTGGTGGAAAATGGTTCGCCTGGCTCTGTTCAAGGACAACAAAACCCGTCTACCAGCATCTCTAAAGCTCACAAATTAACACATTATATCTTGTTTGTTTAATCCGTACAAAAACCAAAGAGTACGAATCTACAGCCGTGCTAATGGCTTTGTGAGGCTGTGCTTGGGAAAATCAGTGTTTTTGGCTAAATGCTAACATCAGCATGCTGACAATACCACAATGGCAAAGCTATCATGTCTAACCACATTTCTACGGTAGCACAGAATGGACAAACTTAACGTCCTCACACAGTTTATACATAGTATGTGTCCGTCAGAAATGCACTTGTTGGAAGACGAAGAAGCACCATAGAATAAATAACTAAATACATCTTCACCTCATCACTTGATATTGTGGAAAGAATTGAGGCACTGGTGGATGAAGCCATCTTTAGTAACTAGCTTCTTGTCCTTGAAGGCCACCGTAGCTTCTGTAAATTATGTTCAAGGGAGCGTAGAAATCTAGAACGGGTGCATAGGATTCATCCTCCAGGGACCATGAAAGTCTGTATGAAATGTCATGGCAAATCTTTCAATATTTGTTGACATAATGTAGACTCCAACCAAAGAGGTGGACCAATCGACACACCATAGACATAGACATAGCTAGTAAAAATGAGACGTGGTTTCGCAAGGGTTATGTGGGTGCAAAAGTGTGTCGAACATATCCAGCTATTCCTTTTAAATGACCCGTCCCCGCTTTCTAAAACATCCTGTCATCATAAGTGTCACCAGCCACTAGAGGTTGGAGGCCATTCAGAAAAACATCCCTTCAATGGACGTCTTTCATGCTTGCACAGTCAATGTATTTCTGATCACCTGCTGGGTTCATTTCAGCAAAGTGGATTTGGGAAGAAATTAATTCCGGCCCTTTGAACTGGCGTGGGCCATGTTTTGACCTCTTCATCCGTTTGAATGTCTCAAAACAGACAAAAAACACCTATTCTATTACATTATAAGCTATTCATCGCATTCTTTACAAAGACACATTTATTAATGGAATAACAGCACAGTTGTTGTGACCTTTTAACCCCCTGTAACCCTCAGCCTATTAAGATAGATGCACATCCACAGGAGACATGACGTCTTTTCAGTTTTTCCCATTTTACTATTTTAAGTTGTGAACAAAAGGCCCTCAGAATATATAAGACGGCCGAGAGCCCAGTCTCAACATTCGGCAGACGAGAGAAGATAGATAGATAGATAGATAGATAGATAGATAGATAGATAGATAGATAGATAGATAGATAGATAGATAGATAGATAGATAGATAGATAGATAGATAGATAGATAGATAGATAGATAGATAGATAGATAGATAAATAGATAGATAGATAGATAAGATAAATCTTGTAGAGCTAAATATTTTGCCGATACCATGATCTCTGTCTACACTGTCTTGTATACTTTAGTGCTGTTCGCTGAGCTGAGCAGTCACTCTGTTACTGCCGCCATGCCTGCGACTAAAGCAGAAGACCCTTTGATAACAGACCAAGATGGCCTGAGTTTGGTACTGGCGGAAGAACAGATGATGGAGCCAATGAATGAGCCCGCTGTGGTTGCCCCCAGCTACAGACGAAGCCTGGTGCTGGACAACAACCCGAGGGATGAAGATGGACAACATGGACGCCCAAGAATCATCATCGTCTCGGTGAGTGTCATATTGCAAATACTTAACAGATGTTTCAAGGGAACTATAGCTTTATTGAAGTTATAAACATAAATCAATAATGCTGTATAAATGTTTTACTTTAATTAATGTTTTATATATTATACAAGCATTACTAAAGGAGTTATTAACAAGGGAAAAAGCTTACCATTTCAAAACCCTTTATTATGGGTGACATTTTAGAAAGTGGTAGCAACCAAGAAAATATAGGCTATCTTTGCAAATGTTGTATCTTGTCATGCAGATAGTTACAATTTTGGCTCTTGAGATAAGCATGTCTAAAATCTATGCTTCCATTCCAATACAATGGGCGTAGACGGAATTTCATCGATGGGGATAACATCACTGAAAAATGACATTTAAAGTAAATGTGACCGTTACACTGTATAACAAAAAACTGCTTTCATCTGAACTACTTTCTACCAAAGAAATAGTGCCTATGGAAACTGTTGGCAGCATGTTCCCACAGTACCTAAGAACCCTTGTGTTTTTTGCTATTTGGGTGTATAAGTTATTAAGTCAAAAACAAATTGAATCCTGTCCAAATTGACCAGCTATTTGGATTATTCTTTTTGTTAATTTATCCCAAATGTCTCTCTTTTTGCAGTCGTCGCAACTCTGCCAAGGACGGTCATGCGTCATAACTATTTATAGTATGAGATTTCTTTCTATAAACAACCATAGTTCAACAACAACAAAGACGGCACATCATTTCCATCCTACGAGTGAACACTTGACCCCTTTTCAATTGGTTACCGTCCCCGTGTCTTACTGTTAAAGTCAATATTTCATACAACTGTCCGTGAAAATATTTTTTACAGCAGCGGCGCTTGGAAAACCGGGAAATACTATTAGCTGAAAAGGTCAAATGATCAGAAGCCAATAAAGAATTATTGGAATCACAGTTGGGAAGAATGATGATATATCTGAGTGCTTCCCCTCAAACGTTTTGGCCCGCGATGTGTACAAGAGTTTATCTGGCGGCCGCGTCTCCTGTGTGTGTCGTGAACATGGTGGTTATCTCCACGGTAATAGGGAACAGGCGGGCGGCCATGATCGAAAGAACAAAGCCTTCTGGGTGAACCAAACGGAGCAGTGGAATAAAACGGAAAAAAGAGGGCAACGAAACGTAATGTAGTTTAAAAAACACATGTATTCCATTTGGGGTTCCTGTGGCTTGGATCAGCTGGTGAGGGACAGTTCCAACACCTGTGCTTTGCAAGTGAAAGAGATTATCTCTGAAAGCTGTTGCGAATTTGCCGCGAACCCTGACGATCCAGAGTTCAGATCCTTTGCGAGTGGAAATGTGTGTGTGGTCCTCCAAAGTTATCGGTGTCACATGTAATCACTGATCAATAATAGGCCTAGTGGGTTTTCGGAGGTTCAATGTGTGGTCATCGGAAAGGGTGGGTGGAGACGGATAGAAAAGAACCTAAAATGTATCTATGATCTCTGAGGATTGCACCTTGTGAATGAGAATTAAAAAAAGTTAAACATTTAAAAATAATACTTTTTTTCCCCCTTCTAGGACATGAGGCTGAGAGGCCATAGTATTGGCGGGCTGAACCCAGGCTTCAGTCGGGGCCTTTCTCTGCTCACAGACCGGAGCTTGAGCCACACTCCTGCCGTACAGAGTTTGAAGATTGATCGCAGAAACACAGACATGGATAGTAAGTATCTGTAGATACAGAACAGTATAATGGCCACTGAAGAGAAAAAAAATGAAAGGAGGAAGTGTTTTTTTTTTTAAATGATGCACTCTGAGAATGAAGTCGAATTGTCGAGAATAAAGTGGAAATACAATATCAAGAATGAACTCGACAGTTCAAGACTGCAGTAAAGTAGGATAGATATTGACAGATTTGAAATTCCGAGATAAATAACTCATAAGCAAAATGTTATTAAAAATCAAACGATGTGTCTTTGCTTTTGTCCTAAAGCAGACAATAAGCTATAAACAAATTACACTGCATTATAGCGTATTATAATCTCGTCATTTCGACTCTCAAAGTGCACGATAAAAAAAAATTATTTAAAAATCTAAATTTCTAGAATCTTCATATTCACTAATGCAATTCTTCTTTTCTTCTCCTTGCAGTGCTGAGGTGTATGATAGGCAGAGTGTACCGACCCTGCTGGGATGTATAAATGTTTTCCCCATAACCGTGCTGCCACCCTCAACTTCAATGTGCTGTAAAAATGTATTCCTTGTGTGTGTTAAACATTTCTGTGTGAAAATCAAACAATTGCACAAAAAATATAAAACAAAATAAAAGTTTATTTAAAAGTCTGCATCATATTTACAGAGTTTGATTTTACAGGTTAAGATATATAAAAAATAAAACAACTCGTGATTGAACACATTTCAAGAGTAAAAGTTGTGCTTGTCTTGTGTATTCACACACTGCTAAATGGGTGAAAATAAATCCTCCTCATGGAACACTCATGGAAACACTGGCTTAATAACCAGGAAATTAATCCATAATCCTTTTGACAAGTGAATCACAGCTAACGGAATACTTCAAGATTGAGTGTGTACACTACATCCAAAGAGAGACACACAAGGTGATTAGTTTAGCATTTGGTTTGTTTAGTCAATACATAACTGTACGCTAAATATGAAGCTACTGCTATCAGCCCTTATTTAGCCTGGAATGGGGGAAATCATTTAACTATGATCAGTCTAACGTTTTTAACCAACCCCCTTTAAATTCTTGTAACTTACTTAGCTCTAATGTTATATATCTAAATTTGATTCCTCAACAGGTAAGCAAACTAGCATGTTTCCCAAAAGCTATTCCATTAATCAATTAATTAAATGAAGTCGAGAAGATTAGCCGATTAGCAGCGGCTCTGTGTTAATGCCATTTTAACAGGAAGTCTCTCTCTGTGCCGTCATTACAATCTGAAGAAGTTGGTCAGCTTCCCCTGTCCGGCTATCAGCTTCTTCTTACTGGGGGCCTTGCTGACGTTCTTCCCGGGCATTTTGACTGAAACACTGGCGGGCTGTTTCTTCTGCGGAGGCTCATTCTCTGATCCTTCATGTAGGTCACAGTCCACCTGCTTCCTCTTGTTGCCCTTGCTGCTGTGATTCTGAATGCCAGTTTTCTTCTTATTAACGCCCGGGCCGCCTGCACTGCTGATTTTTGGGGCATTTCCACTTCTCTGGCCGAGAGCAGGCCCCCGCTGTGCACCGCATGGCTCCTTATTTGGGCGTTCAGAGGCAGGTTTGGCTGGAGAGATTGAAACAAAGCAAAGCAAGTGTGACAACCTTGAAGTAGAAGAAAAAAAAAAAAAAAAAAAGGAAAGGAAAAAGGAAAAACGTTGACATGACGAAATTGCTGACGTAGCTGCTTGTTAAAAGCCGGCCGTGTGTTTATTCTACGAAGCTGAGATTGAATGTTTGTCATGTAACCTGATGGAGCCCAGCCTGAATTCCCACAATACATAAGACAGAAGGGGAAATGGTGTGTGAGTGGGAGAGTGTGTGTGTGAGTGAGTGAGTGAATGAGTGAATGAGTGAATGAGTGAATGAGTGAGTGAGTCAGTGTGGGAGTGAGTGTGAGTGTTTGAGAGATAAAGATACAGCGATAGTGTGTGAGTGTGTGTGAGAGAGAGCGAGCAAGAGAGAGTCAGTGAGTGAAAGTGTGTGTGTGTGTGTGTGTGTGTGCATGCTCTTTTTTTACTACAGATGTGGGTGTGAGCACATTTTATGGAATGGGGGATTCATTTAATGGCTGATGGTAAGCACCGGTCCCAGTCTCAGGGCTGTATAAAGGGTTCAAGGCCTGCGCAGAGAGAGGGTGTGCCTGGGCCTCCATCCAGCTGTGTGGCATCTGAGGAAACAGAAATCCATCCCCGACAGAAACACAACGCTGCGGCGCTCGTGTTGACATTTTGAGAGCTTTTTTTTTTCTCTGCATGCGGCGAAGCACGTACGTACATACCCAAAGGATTTCCTTTGCATTAAAAAAGGTGGAGTCAGGGATTCTGGAGAACGCCTTTTGTCTAAATCACTTTGTCAAAAATCAGTGATCACGATCCACTACCTGTACGTACTGTGTGCATTGGAAAAAAAAATCAAGTGTTAATACACAACCCACGCTCTTTAAAAAACGTACACTATGCAGTTTTGGGAGCAGGGGATTTGTTGACATTTTCAGAGCCTGCAGTTTTTATATAATATCTCATATATATATATATACACACACAAATTCTCTAATGTTTTGTACTGAATAACATGATCATTTCAGGTACTAACTTAAACAGTGTCCCAGGGATCCAATTTTCACAAGAGGCAAATTTGTTTATTCAGTTTTGATACTATATCTTGGAAGATATACACTTCTCTGACACACCCAAAGTTACATAGTGCACCTTTTAAACTGGAACGTAAACAAAGGGTATGTGAACAAAGGGGAGCCCACCGTAGCTAGCGGCATGCCCGTTCACAGAGCTCAGGCTGTGTAATAACAGATCTTTTTTTTTCAGTACACACAGTACGGACAGAAAGAAAGTGGATCGTGAGGAGTTATTCACCGATTTTGACAAGAACCGTTCTACAGAATCACGTACTGCACCTTTAAACATTAAGTCTGTATACCTGTGGTGGTCTCCTCCTCATCCACAGCTGGGAGGGTGAGGGCTTTGGGTGCTGGGTGCACACAGGTAGGGACCTGGCTGGAGCTGGGGAACTCCAGCACACGGTTGAGTGGCAGCTCCTCGTCTCTGTATGTGCACGCAAACTGGGATCGAATGACTTTGTCTTTGGCCTAGAATAAACAGAAGAAGTAGGGAAAAAAAATGTGAAAAAAAAATTATTTATTTCGGTGATATGATATAGTGACATGGTTTACGATAAGTATCAATGACGCAGGACAGGTGGCCTAGGTTTCCGGCTTTAAAAAAAATAAAAAACGGCACTCAAATTTCAATTACTTTCCCAATCCTTCACACAGCGCCAAGTTTGCTAGCTGCTCTGTGAGCCTGCGTTGGACATTCTCACACTAACAATCCTAACATGCTGACATACAACAGGTCGTGTCTAATAAATAAACATTCTCTGTTTATCACTAAACACATGGAGGAGGGAAGTGTTGTTAGTTTTGAAGGCCATAAAAAGAAAGTACTGAACAAATTGAAAAATTTGACAAATATCCATATGATGGGGAAAAAATGATGTTTTAAATCAATGTCTTCTGCTGTTTTAAGCTAACCTACGTATATCAACAGTATTTGTTGATATACGTAGGTTAGGTTTGTTGTTTGATTATCTAATGTTTCACAAAGATTAAAGGCGACCTAATGCTTTCCTTAGTCATTGGTAGATTAATGAATCCTACATAACCACAACTCATCCCAATATAACATGTCTAATACAGTAGAGCAGCAACTCATTAAAATACTTTTTTTCCGACTAGCCTAGTTAGTTATAATAAAAAGTGAATGATAGTGAAGATTATACAATGCTGCTGACCCAGGGGCAAACAGATCCACAGCTTTCTTATCCACCGTTTGATCTAACGTCTGCTCGGGATTATCACAATCCAAGGATTTCACTATCCAGGCCAGTGGGCCACAGTGGGGAGGAGAAATCGAAGGGAAAAAATACAGTGTGCAAAGCTGGGTGGGTCAGTAAAGCACAAAGGGATCAAAGCCTTTTCTCTGCTTTTCAAAATAATTCATAAAAGAGCACCTAAAACAATCTCTATTCAATCGAAATAAGTAGTCTCCGACTCTCCTTTCTCTCAATGTATTTATTTGGGTCATTGTAACATCATTTTCAGTCATATATTAAACCGTGTTTTTAAATTTTCATACACATTCTCTCTTACCTGCCTGGTTATGATGTTAATTTGGGATTACTATCAATGATTTATTCAGCTATGTATTTACTTTCTGTTTTTCCATCCTTTCACTTCTTGCTATTTATCCAGCAAAAAAAATTAAAAATAAAATACAAACGAGGGCCATGTCAATACCGGAGCTAAAAATGGACGCTGCCCTGGTTGCATACTAATAAAAACATATCTGTGACGTCCCTGAAACAATGGGAGGGGACAGAAGAGTGAACAGGGCCAAACTATGAATGACGCAAAACGGCTTAATCCAATTACAACAGGTGGGATCCCGACCGTGGCACTCATTCCTCCGAATGGCTGCGTTCCAATCCCCCATACTTCCCTGCTATCTAGTATGACAGAAAAAGATTTAGGATGTCCCAATACATGTGGTAAAATGCAACATGCGGAAAAAAGATACCCAGATGCCTTGGTCGTAATTTTTTGTGGGGAAATCAGCATTCTTTTTTTGGGGAGTTTCTGACCCACAATCCATTGCAGTGGAAGTTATGTCACAAAGATGGAGAACCTCAGAGTGAAAACAACCAGTGATGAGACGGACATAAACAATGGGGAAAGTTCAAGGCAAGATGTCATGACGAAATAAATAATTAAGAGTAGGTCACGATTGTATGCCTACTGCACACTAACTACATACTTTGTAGGGTCAGACTCAGCTGTAGTATGCAGTACAGTAAAAAGCAAGAGTATGCGATTTGGACCGCAGGGTCTGTGTCTGTCCTTGGATAACCTTTGCACACCGCCCGCCTGACAGGATGCTGGAGGCATCTGACCAATACATTCCTAATGGGGCTTCCAAAACAGGTGCAAGCATTTTTCTGCAGCTTTTGTGTTTTTGACATGGTGTGTTCTCTCCTCACACGCAGGTGATAGAAGTGAGAATGAGTAACAGGTGCAACCATGTCTGCTATCACCATCAGAAAAGACAATCTCAAGTGTTATCATGTGATAAAAGGCATCTCTTCAATAACATCTGACGTCACAGAAGATATCTTCTAAATTGGATGTAATAGTTTCAGTGGAATTGTTTTTTTATACATGTTTTGATCATCTGAGGGGCCCTGACAAAGAGATTTGGAAAAGTTCCAAAAGCCGAAACTAAATCTGTGCATCTGTGTGTGTGTGCCGTGTTGACGTCAGTGCATGATGAAACCGCTGGAGAAAGTCTGGGGATAGAGTCATTGGGCAGACAACAGGAAACAATAACCTTTCAAGTTCCCCCTCGCTAGTCGAATTACGCGACTGATATGGCATCTTCAAAGTGAAATTGATGCAGAAAGCTTCCGCCCGCCGAGTTCAGGAAGCGGTGAGCTGCCCAGGGACCATTACAGCCGCACTCAAACAGGAAGGCAGCCAGATTGTGGGGAGCTAAAATGACATCTGCTAGCGCAATCAAATAAAGGAGCCATTTCAACAAAATGTGTTTAGCATACATGTTTTCAAAAAAGGAGTTCACACAGAGGAGCTCCTTCGTGTGAAAATATCACATCTTTTTCTACATTAAAATGTAAAGCTGTGGACAGTGTTGTTTGGGAGACTCAGCAGTTGTGGAGTGGTGGAAGAAGTAAATGTTGCACATTGTAAAAAATAATGTTACAAAGGTCCCGGATACAATGATAAGCATTAACATATAACCAGTAAACAACAAAAGCAAAGAGTAAAGTCGGTTTTCTCAAAGCCTATTGGCGACAAAGGCTGTATAATTGTAATGTTGACAGATTCTCTTACACTGACCCCAGAAAAATCATCAAGGTAATAAACTGCTGAGCACACAGCTAGGAAGGAAGAAAGAGATACTGTTATCATGGTACATTGTGCACCGTAAGCAAATGGACCGGGGGCCCGACAATTGGATATAACTTATCATCAGGATAGGTTAATGTTTGAAATCTCCACCAAATAAGTCGTTTAATGCCACAGATTTAAACGGCACCCTCAAACCAACACACGAAAAGCTAAAACACAGCTGTGCAAACGTGAACGGTAGAAGTCAGTTAAGATGTGCGCTTGGGCTAAGAAAATAAATAACATAATACCGGGGAGAAATTACAGGATGTAAAATACATTATTTTCAATGTTTGGACATCTGATTCAATTTTAAAGTAACCCATGGTTTTAGATTGTTTTGGGGGCCCCATGTTACCTTGGGTTTGAGCAGGTCTAGTCGACTCTGGACTCGGTTCTTCAGAGGTTCTGGAGAACTTCCAGTAGGCACTTCAGGGGATCTGAGGGGCGAGCCACACACAGAGGTTCATGAATTTGAAAAAAAGGTAGAAAAAACATTTTCATATTGAGAATTCAAGGGGTTTACTTTCCTTTTTCTGTTCTTCTGTGCCCCATTTTCATTTATGTTAATGTAATACAACTTTTGATTAAAAAAAGAGACCGATGTTTATGCATACATTTGTTTGATTTTTAGACTTATCCCATCAACTACCTTCATAAAATTTTGTAATTCATATAATTTTCTTTAACCTTTCTTAGATATTGTAACCCGAAACCCCGAAAATGAATGAACAATTTAAAATCAATATAAACTACTAAGGATACAAGGTCACACTAACCAAGAAGTCTTCCCTTGTACCTACTTAAAATCACTGTTCTCTCTTTACTGCAGATTAACACAAGCAAAGTTTTCAACAGGTCAGAATGACCTCATGTCAGACTTTTTCAAACTACTTGGATATCAGCCATGTAATGTCATTCACCTCAGACATTATCTAGCCCCCCCCCCTCTCTCTCTTGACTAAAGCCAGTTGCATTATTTTAACATTATTATTAGTATTTCAGATGTTTGACCAGAGAAATTGTTCCAGTGTGGTGTGGGAGGATTTTCCTCCATATGGTTTCATGTTGGTCTAATTGCTGTTTCAGGGGCTTTCCCCACTCTGACTGAAAATCTAATTAAAATCTATTTCAATGTTTCCCCTACCATTTATTTGAGGGGGCGGACCGGACCTCATTAAATTCAAGGTGTTTTATTATTTTTTATTCTTATACATATTATTTAATTTTTTTAAAGTGCCAAATCACAACAGAAGTCATCTATCTACGGTTGCTTTCCATAAAATAACTTGTGCTCTTTCATTAAAGCTATAGTGCGTAACTTTTGTCAGCCCCATGAGGAATTCTGAGTAATTACAACAACACTGTTGGCGCATCTACGTGAGGTAAGCCTTCGGTCATCGCCCATGGATTTTATTCCTTTTGCTGTACGTCCAGATTTTTTCTTAGCAGTAGAATCAACAACTGAAAAATTTCTTGGGCACTTCCTGAGTTCCTGCGCCAAGTTTGTAAACGCTGCCATACTGAGAAATACAAAGAGGGTTTTGTGGAGCTGATAGGCATAATCAACTTGAATGTAACCGAACAAGGCCCTATTTGCACCAACCTGAACAGTGTGAGGAAGCAGGTGCCCTCTGCCCCGCTGAGTATGGGCTGGTCCTCTGACAGCAGCTCTGCTTTGTTCTGACACAGAGGAGCTGAGGCTTCTTCATCCAGCAGAGCCATCAGCACCTTCACAGTGTCTCGGCCGCCGTACGCTGTGGCATGGTTCACTGTGTGGAACTTTGGCTGTTAGAATGTCAACAAAACAACTGCAATAAGTGCTTCAGGTCGGTTCACATACAGTAGCTGACGTAAAAAGAAGTGGGTTTAAGGTGTTAGCGATTCTGAAGAATGCTTTTTGTCAAAAGAAATTAAATGTTGTTGTCAAAATCAGTAAATATCTCTTCCTGAACCACAACCTGTGTTAATAAACAGCCTAGGCTCTGTAAACGGGGATGTTTGGTTGGCCACTTTGTTTGCATATCCTGTTTACAGAGCCTAAGCTGTGTAATAACATCAGGGTCCCTCCCCCCCCCTCCCCAGCGCATAATACAGGTGGAATCAGGTGGAGATATTCACTGATTTTGGACAAATAGGAATTTTGTCAACAAGCATTCTCCAGAAATCGCTGACTAAACCTTTAAGTTGAGAAACGTATGGATTTCAGGAAGTGACACATTACCCTGGCAGGGCTTATCCCTGTCCTGCTCTCATTAGCAGTGTCTTTATGTGTCTTGTGGAGCTGGCAGATCCTTTCTTTGAGCTCCTGTGTAGCCTCTGTGGCAGCAACGTACACTGAATCTCCACCACTACGTCCCTTCACCAATGCTGCCCTGATGGCCGTCACCAGCCGCGCTCCACACACACTGAGGATTAAACAAAATGAGAAACAATTACAATGACATCTGCTAAGAGAAAAATGCATTCGGTTGGGGAAAGAAATGGACGTTTTATTCTGACACACACACACACACACATGCAGATACGCGTTTTCATCTGGATGGAAATAATGGTGTTCAACCAATATTTGCCAACATGAATAACTCTTTCCTAAAATTGGAAACCCAGAAAATCCGGGGCCTTCGTCTGCATGTCTTCAAAAGATATACTGCAGCTTCACTTTCAATTAATTGGACACTGACTTTAGGGGATCGGAGTTGTTTCTGTGTTAACATCCAGTTGAGCTTGATTTCACTGTATTGTAGATTTGCCAATGTTAACAGCTATGAAGCAGAAAATACGCTCCAAATCCCTGTAAAAGTCACATTGGGCACAATCACTGCTCTCGCTCATAAAAAAATAAAATAAAATCAAAAACAAAATGTTCTGCATTTAGTTTTGGACATGGGCATAGGTTTCCTTTTAAAATTGGGGTTGACACCATAACCAAATTTTCTGGGGTAGGTTCCCCAGACCATTTTGAGTGTCAAACACTTAATTTCGGCATTCATTTTTCTTGCTCTAATTTGTGTCTTTTCTGTACCAATTTATTATGGAAATGTCTATATTTATGACCAGTGTTAACTTCTAATAAAAAAAAATTACATTTGTAATGAAATGCCAAGCCAACATTTGTAATGAAAAGGGTGCGCTATCAGCTAGCTAGCTCTCAGCTAATGTAAGGCAAGGCAAATGTTGTCTTTCATATTTTTTTGAGGGAGGGGTGGGAGTGTAATTTACCTCTTCTAAATAACAATGGGGACATTTCCCCTACACCCCCCCTCTACAATCTATTCTACACCTATGGTTTTGGAATAATTCTCGTCCATGCTTGCACACCGTGCCGTCTGCGCTGCATTTCCAAAAATCATAGCAACACATCACCTCCTCTGTAGAGTCTTCTAACAGTCAAGTGCACTAAACTTTAAAGCATGCGGTAAGCGGATCGCAGTAAGGTGGAGAGGCGGTGGTCCAGCTCGGTAACAGAATCATTTGGGAAAACAGATGTTCGGTGAACAAGGGGCCCTGATCTCTCCGTAGAAGGTGTTTGGATGAGGAAATACAGTACTCCGCTGAGAGCGCAGAGGCACTGCCTGTTGAAAGACACATGTTGGCCTAGTTCAGGAGTGTCTCATCAGCCTGGACGAACCGAGAAACCCTCAGAAGAGCGGCGAGAGGCGGGACTCGCTACTACTGCAATGCTTTTCTGTTTCCCTTTTAACCTGTGAACTTTCTATTTGCTCATTTTTATTGTATTTTAGATGCAATTTCTTTGAATTTATAAATGAAATCTATATTTTCTTATGTCTTCATTTTCAATGCATTTTTTTATGCCCCCCAGTAAAGCAAATTGAATGGCTTTGTGTCTGAATTGTACTAAACAAATAATAAACTTGCCTTCCCTTACACACAAACATTACAATGTGTTGTTATGGCGCGGCTGAGTGGCGCTAACGTTGCTACTGGGAACGCTACAAAGGGTTCCCCTTCAAACGGCCTGCACTCAAAAGCTCAACCGTTCACATGATTGAACGGCTAAATTATTTCTGATAACCACTTCTGTTGTGGTGCCAAAATGCGACGACGTCCAACAATAATCTGGAATGGTTTGGGGAGAGCGATCCGTCTAGCTCGAGGTTTGATGATAATTCATCAAAGTAAGTAAGCTCCTAAACAAGGATCAAGTTATTTAACAGGGACAAGGCTTTGATGTAGCTAAGACGAACATGCTTGAGCAATCCAAATGTTATCATGAGCCGCTTGGATGGGAGTCATTACAGGGATTTGAGGGGAAAATAATAGCGGGACAGGTGGATTTCAGTGCACAGGTGTCTGCAGTCACCTACTCAGATGAGGGTGATTCCTCTTGAAATGCAACATGTTTGTACACATTTGAGACAAAAATTAAGAAAATTTAGTATTATTTTTTTATGGAAAGTTGCTTTATGTGGAGCATTAACACTCAAATAAAGTATTTAACCATAGTTAAAGAATATGGCAACAAAGGAAAAATATTGCTCTAGCAATTCCATTACTTTGTACATAATCTGATTCAGCTCCAAAAAACAAAACAAAGATACACAAGATTGTGTTTTAAAGGAATTTTTGATTTTGAAGCTACAGTGAAAATATGTTTAAGGAAGTTAGACATTTTTTAAATGTAAACCCTTACATTTATGACATGGGGCAGAGTCTCCAAGAATGACAAAAACCAAGATATAACGAGTTTTAGGTTCTTTGGAGGTACAGGTAGACTAAGGTTAGCTTACCCCCTACACACCCATATCAAGTATTTATGCTAAACAAAGACAGCTGGCTGCTGGTTACAAAATATGAAAATTACATAAAATTGGTTATGGCAAGTTTTAATGAAAAATCAATACATATTGGGCCTTTAAAATCACTCACTTCTACTACGTTTGTCTAAGGTCCAAAAGCTGACCTGAAATCAATTACAATTTTTACTGTTTAGTCAAAAAACGGAGCACATCGCTGCCCCCGTACATTTTACAGCCCATTCTGTCACAGGGAAGGAAGGCACTGCTTCAAAAGCAACAGTAAGACAGGGAGCGAGAGAGAGAGAGAGGAAGCCCTGGATTAAGCTGTGTTGTGTACCTTGGGTCAGGAATCTCCCCCAGTATTTCTTCCAGGTCGTCGAGAAACTGGACAAATTCAGACAGGCCTTTGACATGTTTCCTCAGTGGGTCGGACACAGCTGGAGCGTAGCCCTTCCCTCCGAGCTGGATGGCCCGAACGAAGGATGTCACGGCCTACCAAAGCATATTAAAAAAAAGAGTGAATTGAAGCCCGAGGGGATTACTACTCCAATTTAAAACAATGTGGTACTTTTTGCTTTTCTAGTGAAAAAAAGGTGTGAATACATCATCACTAAAGCCTACATAAACATCATGTGGGAGCATGGGAGTTTCTTACCAAGAAGAGAGAAGTGTTGTTGTCGCGCGCAGAATGCTTTAGGTCGGTGAACGCCTGACGTCCGAGAGCACGTCCGGGTACGTCGAGGGTTAGAGCCAGGGCCATGTCATTCTTGGAGTTCACCAGCAAGTTCAGATAGGAGCAGAAAACCCTTCTCACTGCCATTTTCACCTATTGATTATTCATAGAAGAAACAAGTTTCAGGGGAGGGAGATTTGTTTACATTTGCAGAGCCTGCAGTTAGCTTACAAAACATATAATATGTAATTCTTAGTATTGAATACTTCTGTCATCATTAATCAAAACTAAATTATTTTGAGGAACCTGGAACCAAACGAAGGACTAGAACATGTTGGGCCTGCTGCTGTAAAGAAAAATACAGCAAAACAATAACTTTTAAAAAGGTAGCTTTCTAACTTTAAACAGGGTTCTTATATTTACTTTTCTGACACACCCAAAGTTACATAGTGCAGCTTTAAAAAGAAAGTACACCGATATCATTTTCGTTAAGAAAAGCTTCTTCAAAATAGGTTAAAACAACAATATAACATTTTGGGGGGAAACAAGTTACTCATGCATTTGGAGAATTTTGGTGAGGCAATTGATACCACAAATTGCAGCTGGTTAGCTTAGCTTAGCTCAAAGACCAGATCATTTCAGAGGATCTTTTCAAATGCCCCTAAAACCCTGCAATTAACACGTCATCTTGTTTTCTTAACCCGTTTGTTAAATCCAGGTTTTTACAGAGGGTTATATGACTTATTTCTCCAAGATGTTACTGATCCCAGCCAAGACATAGCAAAAACGTCATTTTTACACTTTGTTTTTTGTACACATTAAAAGAAACCAGATATGACAATGTTAAGCAGTCAACTTTTAGAGTTGTTTCATTGAGGATTTTGTTACATTTAGACAAGAGCCAAGATAGCTGTTTGGGACAGTTTCCAGTCTTTGTTGCTAAGCTAAGCTACCGGGACATGTGGTGTGATATCGGTTTTCTCATCCAATTATCCACAAGAAAGCAAAAATCAGTGCATTTTCCAAAATGTGGAACAATTTGTTTAGTACAACCTTTGGCTTGGGGCCATTCCAGGTTGTGCTTACAAACTTTCCAAAAGGGGACAGTAGCTTGACTACCAGAGTTAAAATCTGTAAAAACAGCAGCTGACAGCCTGTGTTAACCTCCAAAAATGACATCACTATGACTGATAGAGCAGCGGTAAGCCTTCACCAAAATCTTATAAATTCACAAGTGACGGAGGAGAGTGCAGGAGAGAGGCTGTGTTTCCAACCCCACGTAATGTTGCATTTTAAACATCTGCCTTTGGTAAGTGAATTCACATTGCGCTCTTAAATCTAAGCAATATGGTGTAGCGTTCCCGTCAATAAGAGCGGAATGAATTCCAGACCGAAATTAAGTACACTGAAGATGGGGGAAGTAAATACATGGGTGAGTGCCAGCAGGAAGAAAAAGCATTGCATTAATAAAAAAAAATGTATATGTCTGTGTGTGTTGGTAACGGTCAAAGTGGAAAGAGGGGTTTCTTGGAGTTGTTTATTAAAAGGTGCAGTCCGCCATTCTGAAGAATGCTTGTTGTCAAAATCAGTGAATATCTCCACAAGATCTGCTACCTGTCAGTATACTGTGTGTGCAGTGAAAAAAAATCCATTCTTAATACACATCCTAGGCTCTTTAAACAAGGCATGATGCTTGCTACGGTGGACCCCTTTGTTTACATCCCAGTTTACAGAGCTTAGGCTGTGTATTCACACCTTTATCAGCGCACACATAGTACAGACAGGTAGCGGATAGTGAGAAGACATTCACTGATTTTGACAAAAAGTGATTTGACAACAAGAATTCTCCCGAATCACTGACTCCACCTTTAAATCAGTTGCAGCTTTTATTAATGTATTAAAGCGGGATTTGGGGGCTACCTGTGGGCTGCAGGGCCTGCTTTGACTGGAAGGCGTAGACGGGACTGATGGCTTCGTAAACTCGGAGACCTCCGTGTTTCCCAATAGGAATTCAAACAGCTGGACCTTTTGGCGAAAGAATAGAAAAAAAAAAGATTAAACAAGAGATAAATCAAGTGATATTTAACTCAGTCAGTAGCCAATCTGATCGTCCACAATCAACATCAACAGTCATCAATCATTTGATAAACTCAGCTGTTGGGTTGGTCTAACAAACTGGGGTAATGGTTGTAATAGCTTTTTAAACTAAGTATGAACTCCATGTGCTTTTATAGCCAGCCCAATCTTATACAAATGATATCTGCTGTATTTAATAGTTTGTATTCATGTTTATTTATGACAATTTGTCTGTTTTATGGTGTTGTCTTTTTTACTACTGTAATGAATGCAAAAAAAGATTGCACCAGGCCTTCGGGGGACAATAAAGACTACCAAAATCAAATCAAAATCAGTTACGATTTCAGCCAGCTATCATTTCTCACCGGGCTGACGGGCTCTTCCGGGTCCAGGCCCGTAAGTCTTAGCTGCTTGTACATGGAAAGGATATCCACCAGGTCCACAGTATTGGATCGCTTCAGGAAGGATTCGTAGGCCTCGCGGATGAGCTCATGGTTCTCGGAGCGTGCAGCAGCAGCAGAGCAGGGGGGTGGCAGGTGCAGTTTGTCTAGCAGTAAGTGTTTCCAGGCCATAAGGACATCACTCAGAGCCACTGTGAACTCGCCGCCGCCGTGCTGTCACAGGAGGAAAGAGAAAAAACAGCGAAAAAAGGCAAGCAGCCGTAATTACTGACGCCCTGGAACCAATCAGTTCAAAATGCAGAGAGAGAGAGAGAGAGAGAGAGAGAGAGAGAAAGAGAGAGAGAGATTCTATCGGCCCGTAGTACAAAAAAAGGAATAGCCGGAAACCAGCGGTAATGTCATCAAGTTATAGACGTGATGACAGTCGGCCTGATGGTTCAATTGAATTATGCCATGACGATGATGATGTGAACTGGGCTTGTATATATAGTGTACGGCCCATGTGTTTTGGCCTGAGGGATACTTACAGTAATAGAGAATATCATGACATCAGACATGTTAAATTCCTCAGTTATTTAAAGTGTGTTTAGCTTTTTCATTTGGTTATTAGTTTACATCTTGCGGTTAAAAAGGAGACGGATTTGCTGGAAGATGTTGTTGTTAGAGATCCCGCTGAAAAATACTGAACAAGTTCCCCAAAAGGCCCATACAATTGTTTGTCAGTAGCTAATAATTGGTTAACAAGTGTATATAATTCATTTGCATAAATGCACTTGCACTTTTTGACAAAGCTATGGATTTGCCACTCCAATCTATCAATCCATGTCTATTTAAAATATTTCCATATTTACATAACGCTCTTATATTGATTTGTGTATGTGAATTGAATGGTGTGCGCCTTTGTGTTTGCAATTATTTTGCAACTAATGCAGCAAGAACGTTATTGTCACTGAACATGCGCAACACAAAATAGCATATTGCTCCATGAGGGACAAATCTGTATTTTGAACTGAACCTTGTAGTGAAGAGATTCTATAATATGAATACAAAAAGGGGAATGCACTGTTTACCTGCTTATTAACATCTGCCATGGCCAGCTGCAGCACCATCAACATACTGTCAGCTCCATGGATGGTGGTTCTCTCAGAGGGTAAAATCCTGTGGCATTCTCTCCTGAACACTTTGATCATCACCTTCAGATGGTCGCCAAAAGACTCCATTTTACCCTAAAATCGTCAACAGAACTGAGTTTTATGTCAGAACCTGTGACAATGGGTTTTACCAGACTTACAGCAAAGTTAGTCTATCACGAAATCACTTTACTGAGGTTTCTCTCAGTATCAAAAAAATAGTCATTCAATCTTGGAGCGAATCCGGTTTTGTAGCAATTGACCACATTTTAAAATTTAAATGTAAAATCTACAAGGAAAGAATATGTGCCTTGTACTTCTGAATTAATAAGCCTAGAAAAATGTAAATGTATCAATCATAAGAAGTATACAAATACGTACTTCATACTACAATGTCAATGTACACCCTGCAAGCACTTGAAATAACAATCAGAATATATAAAATGGGTAAAAAATATTAGCATACTATAACGTTGTGGAGTAAAATGAAGCGTATGGACTTCAAATTAAACTTAAAAAGTAATCATGTTGAAATAAGGTAAACCGTTGTTGACCTTTTGTTGTGGCAAAATGCAATGGCACCAGATAACTTCACACATGTTTAACTTGTCTACATGTCACACATAATACGAAAGGTATTCTATTCTACGTGTATGGACACATTTAATCAAAGAAAGTGTTAGTTTAATGGTGCAAACCTCTAATATTGTAGTAGTTTTCCTACGAGTTGGTTCACACACGTCCACGACAGATCAGCAGTTGTTTTGAAATTTTAAATCACCGATGACGTTTACTCTCTTTTAACCAATCAGCTTGTAGTATGTACCAATGGGAGAGGTCCAATAAAACAATGTATTTCTCTCCTGCATATATGGTTGTATTTTTTTTTAAAGATGGGATACTAAATGGTATTATTTAGCAAAAATGTCATATTAAATGTAATTTATGTTTAAATATATCGCTGCATGGTTTAGATGTTTTCATTTACGTTGTACGGACCTCCCTTTCAGTTCTACTGAATGGTACATTCCATGTCGAACCCGGAAAATGTTTGAAAACATCTCAAAACGCGCGCACCCTTTGATTCATTGAATTAGTTTAAAATAAGGAGGTAAAGTCTATCAGTAAGTCCTGTAGTCTGAACCGGAATACACTCGGAACCAAGAGGTACATATTAAATTGTAAGACGTATTGTTAGAGTGTAAAATAGAGGCATTGTAAGCTTTTGTTTGGCTAATAGCATACACGTGCTAGCTGTCTGCCAAATCTGACAGATTGGCTTAGGTGTTAAATTTAACGCTAGTTACATGAACAAAGATACTGTGGATGTAGAGTTAGCTCACACAAGATTATGTACACGATATATTTAGCTCGCCTTGT
Source organism: Ammodytes marinus (assembly GCF_949987685.1). Classification (NCBI taxonomy): domain Eukaryota; kingdom Metazoa; phylum Chordata; class Actinopteri; order Uranoscopiformes; family Ammodytidae; genus Ammodytes; species Ammodytes marinus. The sequence goes on from NC_137226.1 coordinate 7,252,026, forward strand.
ACTAAAATAAACAGGATATGAGCTGTTTTACTGGAGCTGAGTTAGAATATTTAAGTCATATTTGGGTTCCTTTAGATCCTTATACGTCTGTCTTACTTGGTGTTGAAATGCCAAGTCTTACAATATGATTTGACAATGGTATTAGGAATTTTATCCATCATTTTCTTTCTATATTTGTCATTTAAAAACTCAAAATAGTTGCTACCTTCTATAAAAAAAATATTATGCTGATGCATGTTGACTGCTTATTGGAATGCATAGATTAAATTTTAAAGTTTTTTTTATACACAGAATGACATTTTAGCCACCATTGTCATTCCACTACTATAGATTATGTCTTCACACAAATCAGTATTTTTGATCCTGCTAGATCTAGGAGTTGGATTAAGATAAAAGTGTGTATCATATATATGCAATATCTAGTAATATTGATTTTTGGCAGAGTAAATTACATGACAGAAACTATTTATGACTAAAATAACCAGACAGGAGTGTCTGATTTCAGCTGATCCAGCTAATTAATGAACTGACAAATAAAGGCAGGTAACAGATAGGGTGGAGATATTCACTGTTTATGACAAAAAATTATTTTGACAACAAGTATTCTCCATAATCGCTGGCTCTACCTTTTAAGTGAATGCCTACTGTAGTTTGAGATGATTTATTTGGCAGATACTTTTTTCAGTGACTCTGTTTTGTTATTATGATTATCAAGCTGCTGTCTGTCTTCTCTTTATTCTTTATGCACTACAGTGGAAGTACAGCCAGATCTATGGGGACATACGGAATGCAGGAAGACTCCAGCCGCACGCCCACTTACACGGTGGCATGTGAGGACTATGTCCATGTGGTTGAATTCAGTCCGTTCAGCTCTGGCACCCCCGTCTCTCTCCTGGCCTATGGTGGAGACCAGTATGTGGTAGTGGGCACCTGCATGTTTCAGGTAAGAGATGCAGCCCACCACACAACTATGTTTACTTAAAGCATATTTTAATATGTATATTTTTTCGGAACATGTATATTTGTTCCAACAGGAAGAAGACATGGAGATTGAAGGAGTTGAATTCAACGTTCTTAAAGCTTTCCATCATGAATTGCGCGTCGATGCTCTCGCCTGGAGCCCAGAGTCCCGGCTGGACAGAGTACCCACTATCAGGTACAACTACTCTGGTTTGGTGAAATTATGTTTGTTGGTGGTATATGTCTGTCTGTGTCTTGACATGATTAGATTTTATATCTCCAATGTGCGATGAACAAATTGTACTAAGGCCAAGTAATATATGTCATGGCATTTGTAGGTGGAGTCTGAGATTCTGGAGAATGCTTGTTGTAAAAATCACTTTGTGGCAAAATCAGTGAATTTCCTCACAATCTGCTACCTGTCCATAATGTGTGTGCTTAAAAAATCCAGTGTTAATACACAGCCTAGGCTCTCTAGACGGGTATGTTGCTAGCTACGGTGGCGTCCCCTTTGTTTACATATTTGTTTTCAGAGCCTAGGCTGTGTATTAACACTGTTCTTTTTGTAAATGCACACACAGATCGGATAGGTAGCGAATCGTGAGGAGAGAAATTCACTGATTTTGACAAAGTGATTTTGACCTTTAAGTTATTGGCATAACTGTCTGTTTTTAATGTAAGACGGTGTGTATGGTGAGACATCCGCAGCACCTCTTGTGCCTCTTGTTATGTAAGAAGAGGTCATCAGACCATTCTAATAGGATTAAGAGGCCGTCCCTCAGTGCCACACATCAGAAACCTGACATCTATGTCTTCAAAAAAACAACAGGATAATTGTTCACAAAAACACTCCTCTTGTAACCAAGAACAAGAGGCGGTTGTAAGAGAGAAAGCACAGCAGCTATACGCCGTGTGAAAGTAGTCATAACCACCTCTCACTGTCACACTGCTGCAGCTGCCGGGACGCGGGCCAAGTTATTTCAGGTGGGCCTTGGACAGGAGGGAAGTAAAGCCTGTAGGATTGTTAGAAAGCAAGAGTTTCCTCCTAATTGGAGCGCTGGTTTGGGAAGGTTTTCGGCGGTCCCCCCGGAGGTGTTTAAGCTTTCTGTAATTGAAAAGGAAAGGCAGCGATAATTCCTGGCCTTCTGTGGTTTACTCCGCAGGGCCCTTCAGCCAGCCCCGTGACGTGCGCACATGTTATTGCGCTGATGACTTGCCCACTCAGGTTCCATCCCCTCTCCCTTTCGATCTTCACATAGCCGTGCCTTCCAGGAAAAGTACAACGTTCTCACGGGCTTGCCTCTAAGCAAGCAGGGGCCTGGCCCGGGGAGGAGAGGAGGGGGGGGGGGGGGGGGTTTGCAGCGCTACCACTACTGTCCACCTCAGCAGCTTTTAAAAGGAAGAGATCTGAAAACTACTTCATAGACCACACTCAGATACACACAAAAATAACAGATTTTTCAGTCTTATACAGTCAAAGTAATGAGTTGATGCAGTGCACCACACACTAAAGCTCAACAGGTAAACTGGTATTTTGGAGGGCATGAGTTGAACTTCTGGCAAAAAAAACTGAAAAGGAAAAGAAAAAACTGAAAACGATTTAAAAGTTCCAGTTTTGCACGATGGTAGCATTTTCCTGTCTACCCTTTACTACCAGCCCCAATCACTGCCTCTTATCCAGGCGAGCTCACCTATCTAACGCCCTTCCCCAATATGCAACCCACTGTTCAAGCCCATTATAACACAAATCAGGCCCAGCACTGCGCAGTGTGCACCAATATATTAGCCAATGAACTGCTTGTTAGAACTACAGTAAAGTTTGCTGTGGCATGGCTAATCACACAGAGGAGCGGAAAACAAAACTTCTCTTACCTAATAAATATTTTCGGAAATATGCTTGAAGTCTTGTCGTCACTGTATAGGGAGAATCCAACCGCTGATGTATCGCCAAGAAAGTTACGCCACAGAACTCGGCGTAAAACCACAAAATGTCATGTTAACATTCCTATTTTGACAAACAGGACATACAATGTAAGTCAGTTAACTGTACATGTGCTCGTAGGTGGGTTTTGAACTTTGGAAAGAACAGTTCTAGGTGTTTCAAGTCTTTATGCTATGCTAATCTAAGCTAACTGACCGCTGGCTGTAGCTACAGATGAGAACTGGTGTTAATACACAGCCTAGGCTCTGTAACTGGTATGCTAACAAAGAGGGCCCACTATAGCTAGCAACACACCCGTTAACAGAGGCTGTGTATTAATACTGGATTTTTTTTCGGTGCACACACAGTAGTGGGCTTGTGAGGAGATATTCACTGATTTTGACAAAGTGATTTTTTTCAACAAGCATTCTCCAGAATCACAGACACCTTTTAAATGTTGAGTTTTCTGGCCTGTGTTGGGGTGAACTCAGTGGTGATATCGCACAGGAAAGGATAAACTCTTTCCTCCCATTTCTGTCTATTGCTAAAACAATAAGCACATCTGCTTAACAACAACAGAGCTAAAACTCACACTGGTGCTTAAATTCACTGGTGGTTCCCTTTTTAATAGTGAAGGTAATTGTATTAAGTAGGATTATAGGAGATCAAAAAGGAAATGGCTTTGACATTTAAGTAAAAAAAAAAAAAGAAGAAGAAAAATCAAAAAGAGCCAAAATGTGTTCCATGCTTTCTTCCAAAGTACAGCCCTAATTTGTAGTGTTAGAAAGAAGGCCTAACCCAATATAATCTAATCCACTGCACTGTAATACAGTAATACTCCGAAGCGCGTTAAGGGTGTTTGTAGTGACATCATGCCAAAATCCATCTGTGCCGGGGCTGCGACTGCAAATGTGTGAACCTCCTCGCTGTCTGTTTATCCTGGTGATATGTGTGTGTTTTTCTTGTCATAAGTGAGTTAGTGTAATTGTGTGAATAATTGCAGGCACTGGTGTATACTAGGACTGATTAGAGGGAAAGTCCTCTGCCCTGGCCCCCCCAGCGAAACACAAGAGACACATGCGTAAATGGCGTGAGGAATCCTGTATTTTCCCCCCTGTGTTTATCTTAGCTTGCAATTAGAATCTCCTTGGCAGCGTTTTTCAAACTGATCGCTGTCCAACTTTTATACCACACACACACACACACACACACACTGACAATCTCTTCCAAAAGGTGTCAGTCTAGGCATGCACGGGATGTCGTCTGTCACTGGTTCCCAATGCAAAAACCAATTGTGTTTTGATGTCCTAGTTTTGTTTATTTTTAAATCTTTTTCCCTCTCTTCCTTTCTCCTTTTTTTGCAGATTTTGCACCGCCGCTGCTGACAGAAAGCTACGCCTGCTGACTTCAGATCTGCAGGATAGGCATGAAGTCAAGGTATAGTGCAACATCTGGAGCACATTGGCCACGAATTGCGCTTGTCAGTTGGCATCAAACTGTTTCCCGTTACTTAGCAACGACATTTGGTACTTAGGGATACAGGAAATGTAGCCGTGCACACAGTAAAAAAAAAAACAGCTGAGGTCATGGCATGTGTAAGACGCCAAGCTTTGCTAGAAAATGCTTTTTTTTACAATGTATTGATAATGTTTCTGCTGTTTTTGTTAAATCCCCCTTTTTTTCAGTTCTGATCCGATTCCAATCGGCAGATACGGATACTGTCCAAAATCCTGATTATTACACATTTTTATGTTGGTATTGATATTATGTGTAAGGTTATAAAGGTTGACATAACACAGCAATTTGATAGAGCAAAAACTAAAATGGAATGCTTTGAAGGTTTAAATGCAAATGAACCCATTGAACTGCTTCAACACAGAAGTATATCAGAACTTTATCTCCTTTTCATAATTTGCTAAACTTTTAAATGACTAAAAATGTTTTAACGTGTGCGATATCACGTAGCTAAGTTCCGTAAAAATAAATTTTCTTTCATAGTTGAAATAATTACATTAAAAAAACAAACTATTGATTTTGGATCGATGTTGTCAGTCCGTTATCTGATGAGTGAATTGCAGCCATATCGGACCCGATAGCGATATTGTATCAGATCGGTCCCATCACTAGTTCTTGTTCACATATTGTTTATCCATTGTGTTTCCCAGGTGATGGAGGGCCACACAAGCTACATTAACCATTTGGTGTTCGAGCCCACAGAGGGGAAACAAATTGCTTCCGTCAGCGATGACCACACTTGCAGGTCCAAACCGTTTAATTTCCGTGTGTGTGTGTGTGTGTGTGTGTGTGTGTGTGTGTGTGTGTGTGTGTGTGTGTGTGTGTGTGTGTGTGTGTGTGTGTGTGTGTGTGTGTGTGTGTGTGTGTGTGTGTGTGTGTGTGTGTGTGTGTGTGTGTGTGTGTGTGTGTGTGTGTGTGTGTGTGTGTGTGTGTGTGTGTGTGTGTGTGTGTGTGTGTGTGTGTGTGTGTGTGTGTGTGTGTGTGTGTGTGTGTGTGTGTGTGTGTGTGTGTGTGTGTGTGTGTGTGTGTGTGTGTGTGTGTGTGTTCCCAAGCTTCTGATTTTCAGTTCTGTTCTCTGTTAATGGTGCAGAAACTCCTGACTGTGTTTCCACAGTGAAACTTGATGCTAAGCACAACATGCTCCGGTGTGACTGTGCGTAAGAAGCACAGGGCTGCTTTGTAGCTTTTCTAGCTAATTGGTTAAATATGGAAATCCAATTAACTGCAGAAAGATTTTCCTCTGGAAGGGGGGGTACCTGTACGAGGGTCCCCCCAATTTGCCTTTTCAATCAATGCTGAGGAAGGGAAAGAGTGAGTCGGTAGCCAGGGTCACCTCAGGGACACCCACCTCCACATCCGCAGCCCCGGATCTCCTAAGACATGCTCCAGCACTAACTTTTAGATTTTAGATTAGTACCAAAAGCTTCAGGTGAAGACCAATCTTTTTTTAATACCTCTGCTCTGTAAACGGGCATGTTGCTAGCTATGGTGGGAACCTTTGTCCAATATAATTTAATCTCACGATTGTTTTAGTCAATTAATTGTTACAGACATACAGTTCATCTAGATGGAAAACAGGCACCTCAGCTTCCCAGAGTCCAAGTTGTTGTCTTAAAAAAGACTTCCTCTCTACGACCAACTTTCCAAAACCGCAGATACTCACTTTTACAATGATACAAAACAGAGAAAAGCAGCAAATCTTCCCATTTGAAGAAGCTGGGACCAGAGCAACACTTTAAAGATGAACTGTTATTAAAGAACTGTTGCAGTTTAATTTTGGTGATCAACTAAGAAATGAATAGCTCAATTAGTGCAGCTCTACTGAAGACACTGGATGCGATATGGCTTGGTTTGTTGAAAGTCTGCTTAAAGGTTATTGGAACGAACCAAACGCATCATTAAATTTGAATGTAGCCAAACTTAATGCGATCGCAGCATCCACAGCCATGTAGCAACAGGAAACGTGTTTCACTGCCTCATTTCCACTACTGTAGGGCAGTTATATGGGATTTATTGCTGTGGTTCATCATCCAGCCCTTGGATACAGTATTTATATTCTTAAATTTGATGTGAAATCTGTCTCGTCATTGTTTATCTCAGACCTTACAATTGTCACTATAAAACACTTTGACAGACATCATCTCGATACTTGTCCTTTCCTACCCAGATCGACTCACTCACTCACTCACGCACGCACGCACGCACGCACGCACGCACGCACGCACACAGACACACACGCACGCACACACACATGCACTCTCCTCTCCCCTCCCCTTGCCTCCTCCGCTGACCGGCCAGAGAAAACAGGAGTGCGCTCCATCTGCTGAAAGATTTAAATCCTGTCATGTTGAGAAAATATGGGACGCGGGGATGAGGAAGACAGAGGGGCGGAACGAGGGAACGATCAAGTTAACAGTAGAGGACCTTTCCCATCGAGCCCACACAATGTGAGAGAGGAGGAAGCAGGTCTGGCCGAAAAGGGTGGGAGGGAGGTGTATGACTGCATGTACGGGGGCTCACGACCTCTCCATCGCTCTGTTAGGTTTGGCAGACCCAAACCCACTACTATACGTTCGCTAAGTTAGCTTTGTCATTTTACTAATCCTTTGCGTCTGTAATGTTCTCCTATACAACCTTCTTTAACGGCCACTATCTCAACATTATTATTTTTTTTTTTCTCAATACCAATAACCTCAACCTCCTTAAGCACTTACATCAACTAAACATTCCATAATCATTCTTAGCACTATTCTGAAGGTTAACACAGGATATGTTCATAGGTTGTTTAATTGTCTGATTTATGATACATTTTGTTCTTAAAAACATGCAGAAGAAAGCAGGAGGACCGCAGGTCGGGGGAGAAAGGGAGACAGGGAGGTGGTGTATGTCTGCATGTATGGGGCTCATGACCTCTCCATCACTCTGTTAGGTTTGGCAGCCCGGTGCCTCTACTATAGGTTTGCTTAGCTTTGTCATCACTGTCCCCTGCAGTTTGTGGGAACTGTTGCCGTTGCCAACATGCAACTTGACGCCGCAGCATCTAGGTGGGGAACCAGACTCTCCACTCCACTCGGGGGAGCTTGCATGCGGTTCGTTGTAGTCTAAACAACTCGGGATATCGGTATACTTTACCTTTTTTTTCTCTTGTTTTTTGCTCAGTCTGAGGTCCCCCCCCCCCCATTGTTTTAAATGTATTTGAATTGTTTTATCGATTGATTCATTCCACAATACCTGACACTTTTGTTGGGGTTTTGTGCCGTTTGTATTCTTGTTCTTTTTTGTACATTACTCTTAATTATTGTATTGGCAGTTTTTTTATTTTGTTAAATCTTCCTTGACTTGAAAGCACTTTGAGTCAACTTATGTTGTTTTTAAATGTGCTATACAAATAAGGTGACTTGACTTTTCTCGCCTATAGATGTGGGTTGAGTCTGTGGGGAAATCTGCCACCTACAGCTCAATAGGGCGCACTGCAGGAGTTGTGTGAAGGGATTTGGGGTTGACTGAGTTCGCAGAGGCACTCGGGACAACGCACACCTGCTGCTGCTGCTGAATTATGTATATGCTTTAGAGCGCTTCGTCCTGTTCTTAGTGATAATCCCTTTGTTTTTCCCCCGATTTTGTAAGGGAAACCGATTGCAGCAGCTTGATATTACATCCATCTTCCTTCACAACCTGACGTCCCCCTCCCCCCACAGCCCGCTCTGATGAACTGATATAGCCCAATGTCAGAATGAATGGTATTGTGGAAATATAATGAATGGGATGTTATTGAACACTATTAGTTAAAAAGTAATTGATTATTGACTTTTTCACAAATATTAAATTGTTTATGTTTAATTGTGGCAAAACCTTGATATTCCAGCTTTTTATCGCTAACGATTTCAGCCATTTATGCATTATACTCTTATTTATCTATTTCACTAATGTAGAGATTACTGGTAGCCATTTGGACCGTTTGTCAATTGCTTTTAGGCAGCTGACGCTTTTTCTGCTTAGTTGCTAACTAGTTTTCACACACTCTGTAGCACTACAGATAGATGGATGGATGGATAGATAGATACCTTTATCTGTATCCATTTAATTTCTTCAAATGAGTCAATGAGTTGAGCTACTCCACCTGGGAACTACAGATGTACACCATCGAGTACAAGTGGTCCTTTGGTTTTTCGAAAACACTTTTTTTTAGTATCCCATGAGCTAAACCAGGTGTATGAGGGGAAACAAGTAGCATAAACAAATGTTTTCAATGACTCTTTCAATTTCAAGAGTATGGGAATTTTTTTTAAACATATAATGTTGACCAGCTCATGTTGAAATAGATGCTGATGCAGACATTATGCACCTCGAACCAGGGCGACATGGGGGCTAGACAATGCGTTGGGATTATATTGCTCCAGTATCAGAGTCACCTTGGATTATTTACTCTTGCTAGCTACAATAAATCATGGACGCTAACGGCATTTCCCGTTTCCCTCCACTTATGGGAAACATTGACGAGCCGTAATGCTCCCGGCCGCAACTGTTTTCTCACTTAGATAACACAATACGAGGACTTTCAGATGTCCTTTTGAACTTTTGTTGTACATGGAAGCACTGTGTTATCGTTCGATGTAGTGTTATGCAATTACGGCCAGTGTTTTATCAGAGGCGGTCGCACGTGTTTTCGCGTCTCACAGTGCTTCACCTCGTTTCGGTGAAGGTCATGTTTTTTCGGGGAGCCGGTGCTCTCCATTTGAAGGGTAGAGTGGTTGACCACAGTTTGGCCGTTGGTGGTGTAGCGTGCAATTGAGCTCTCGCTTGGCTAGTGGTCTGAAAGAATAGGGTTTAGTCCTTGTTTTCCTGGTGTGGTCTGGGGGTTTTTACTTTTTCGTTCTTTTTTTTTAATTTTTCATTTTTTTTCTTCTTCTCAGCCTAACTCACTCTGGCTGAATTTGCACATGGGCAAAAGAAACAAGGCCCAGAGTTTTTCGACAAGGCTCTATCCTACTGCAGGAATAGTTTAGTGTTTACTGAAGTTTTCATCTGAGACGGGGCATGTCCTCTCTTCCCCTACACCAAACCACTGAGGGGGATATCAATCTCTCCCAACAACACACTTGACATTTAGACGGTTTTTTGGAGGTACTATTTGGGGGGCTTTATTAGATGATGTCTTCTGCATGACCTCATCAGTCGGCGCCTTCCCATGCTTCACAAGCGTTTGTTTTAATATTCCCAGAAACACTTGCAGCCCCCCCCAAACTCTAACCCTTAAGCCCCCATCCCCACCTATTCTTCTAGTTCAGATGTGGTTAACCAAAGATCCAGGTCTCGGGACCCGCAGGATTCCCCATCCAAGTGATCTATTACATCCGTGGTGTTTCTTGCCATCCTATGTCTGACTTAGCTTTGGAAAAGACTATTATTTAAATGAACATTGGTCATAATCCTCACACAAGGTTTGATTTTCGAGGAACCAATTTTTTTCATTCTGAGCTCTTCCTAAATTGACGTGCATTGTGCTGCCCTCTCTCCGTACGCCACAGAAAATAAATGGCAGTGGGCCGCCCAAAGCAAAGCATTTTGCTGTAATGTGAGTAGAGCGTAAAGCAGACTCAAGCGATTGTGATGGTGATTTTTTTGTGTGTGTCCCCTGCCCCCTGCTCTCGTAGCTCAATATAATGTAGGTTGGCATTTTTACCGAAAGAGGAGTGCTGTACAAGTCTGTCTGTCTGCCTGTCTTCACTGCTCTGGGCCCAGATTGGCGAAAATAACTATTTTTCCCTGCATTGTAAAAATGAAACTTGAAATTGCTGGACTGAAAATAATTTTCAACCCAAAATCATTGTTTTGCAAACTATATCAAAGTATCAATCTGGAATATTACTGTAGGTTTCTTGTGTCATTTCAAGTTGTGTGCACATGCTTTGTGCAAATAATGGGGTCTTCAATTCAAATCTGCAGGGGTCTTCATCCACACTCTCTCCCTAGAAAAACAAAAAACGTCATACTGACATGCCATATGACCTAGTCTTAATGAAGTAAATGTGTATGCTCAAATATGGTGCTACCATTTTTCATGCCAATATTTCCCGAATTTCTACGAATCCTATGCAAACAACACCTATTACAACATTTAGAACAACTATTCAACCATACAATGTGTGAGTTTCGTCAGCTTACCTTCATTAGTTTTACTGTTTGCAACGTGGGTGTGGAAGCTAGTACGGGCGGACAATGGTACTTGAAGGGCGGTTGGAGCAAAGTTTGAGATGCCCTGTGCAACCTTATTTGAAATTCTTAGTACATAGAACTCAAAACTTGAAGTTATATTAAATATGAATGATAAGTGATCTCAATGAAAGATAATTTGTTGACTCAATTGAAGGCAGTTTTCTTTCAAACTTAAGAGTTGCAGTTATGTTCTGAAAAACTCAGAAATCTAGTGAAGATAGTTAATTTAAAATGTTGAGTTTTCCTAGCATTTTCAGTTTCACAGTGTGAAAAAGCACAACAAGGAGTTAGATAAATTAGGGGCAAACATGAACTTGGATGAAAACATCTTGTCAATCATTGCCCACATATGCCATAACAGTCTGGTAGTCATAGTCTTGTATTAAAACACAGATTTTGGGAAGTTGAGCCTGGGGTTCTGGCAAAGATGCTTTAGAAGGAACACCCAAATGCCCTTTTAAAAACATATTTTGGTAAATGGTAACAAGGAAACTTGTGACATTTATATCTGTAAGACTCAAGGTTGTCCATGTACCGTCTGGACAATGAACTGTGTAATTTTGTTTTTGTTTGAGCACCATGTAGAAAGAAAGAAACCCTGGGAAGGTGAATTCTTTTGGATATTAAGCGAGCATCGAAGGGTGGCTCAAATACCAGTGCTATTTTTGGAACTGCTCTAAAACCCCATCTTTGTTGTTAATTAGGAGGTAGTGGATTTTGTTTTGGATTTTAGGGCCGAGAGCGGTTCACATATCAAGTCGAATCAATCCGTAACGTTACTAATGAGGACTGATTAAACGTCTGCCTTGTTACCTCCTTCACAATAACCTGAGATTTTTTTAAAGAATTCTGAGAACATTGCCGGCTTATAATAAGATAGTTACACTTATAAAACTTGAATTTTTGCAAATATAATGTTTGATCCAATAGACGAGGCAAACTAGACCATACACGGTATTGCTCCATCTCATAAATTGTATTTTATTGGTGTTCATTTTCATACTCATCTCAGTCTATCTCCGCAGGGTGTGGGACCTGGATGGAAATGAAAGCACTACGATCAGACTGCGCTCTCCTGGCATAAGTGTGTGTTGGCACCCAGAGGAGGCATTTAAGGTAGGAAGGATTTTATTTATTTTTTCAGATGCTTGCCTGTATTGCAAGGTCAAACTCTTTAGTTAGTCATCTTTATGCAACATTGCGTATTCCCATGAGTCAAGTCAGGTCAACCGTGAAATCAAATTGTATTCAATTATACTCTGAACCAAAAATCATCTTTCCATAATCATTCTGAGCTCTATTCTGATGCTTATTCCAGAGATTTGTTCATATGTTAATTGTCTGATTCATGATACGAAAAAAAGATCCAAATGTATGCATAATTAGTTAGATATTGACAAAAAAAATCACTTTTCAAACATTTCAGATTTTTTTTTAATGCAAAATATATTTTTTTATTTGAAGTATTATGATAATATTTATAAGTAAAAAAACTGTTCTCAATTCACCTGCAGTGTCTCGTGTTAAGATAATGCTCATATCGACATCAACCACGAAAAGGGAAATTTAGGCAATGCTTCTCCTAAATTCATGAAAATGAATGGTGATGTGAATGTAAATGGCACCTATCATAGCAACATAAGCTACAAACATTGCGTAAAAATTGCCTTTCTGTACCCTCCAGTTAATGGTGGCAGAGAAGAAGGGAACGATAAGCTTTTATAACCTGGTGACCCAGCAGGCCATTATGTCGCTGGACTGCGGCCAGTCTCCGCTCATGTCGGCCGACTGGTGCCTCACAAACACCATCAAAGTGGGCGCTGTGGCAGGCAATGACTGGCTGCTCTGGGACATCACTCGCTCCAGGTGACAGAGGGGATTGTGGGTAATGTACTTATGATGCTGCACGATGTATTGTTTTGGGATGATGGTGTTATGATGTGCTTCTAAAAAATATGTTTTATTCTTTGCAGTTACACACAGGAAAAAAGACCAGCCCACATAGATAAGGCAAGGCTATTCAGGTAAGAAAAAAAAATCTTATTTCGGGTCTCGCCAATCTTCCACCAAGAAAGACATTTTTTAACAGATTTTCATCTGGATTTTATGTCCCTGTAAACCCAAAACTTAATTTAAGGTCTTAAATTAAATGTGGAGTCAGCAATTCTGTAGTATGCTTGTTGTCAATTAACTTTAAAAAAATCAGTAAGTATCTATTCATGATCTGCTGTGCTAAAAAAAATCAAGTGTTAATATACACAGCCTAGGCTCTGTAAACTGGTATGTAAACAAAGGGGGCCCACTGTGGCTAGCAACATGTCCTTTTACAGACCCTAGGCTGTGTATTAACACCAGAATTTTTTCCGAACATACAGGATAGGTATCATACAGGATAGGTATCGGGTCATTCGGAGATATTCACTGATTTTGACAACAGGCATTCTCCAGAATTGCTGACTCCACCTTTTAAATTAGTGCCAGTCAATTTTCGATTTAGTTTAATTGTGTAAAAGACATTTAAAGTTATATTGTTCTCTTCCTCAGGTGGTCTCGAGCAAATGAAAACCTCTTTGCTACCACTGGATGTCAAGGAAAGATCTCTAGTCAGTTACTTATGCACCATCTTGGCCACCCACAGGTCAGTGAGATGCTTTAAACAGTCAAAAAGATCACTATCATTTTGTAATATTCTCTAGAACTCCATTCTCATAACAAATACTAATTGTGTTACAGCCTGTGATGATTGGATCAGCCACAGTGGGATCGGGCCTCAGTTGGCACCGGACACTACCGCTCTGCGTGATCGGTGGCGACCGGAAACTTTGCTTTTGGATGACTGAAATGTAGAAAATATGTACGGCACTTTAAATGGAGGATGAATAGGTCCTCTGTTTCAATTGTAGAAAAAAATGTTCAATAAAATATTTTTCTGAGTATCTGCCGAGTTTGTATGAAATTTTAATGAAAACTGGCTGCATGCTTGAGCTTTGTTCTTTTTCATTTCTAAAAAACTACACCTTCGAGTTAGATACACAGCAGGCTGGTTTAGCCTTTGGGAAGAGCCTGTTTTTCTTTTCTCTTAAGAGTAAGTTGCATCAGCTGTCCTTTTTGTCCTGCCAAGAAAGCCGTGGTTCAAAGGAATGCATCGCCGAATCATTGCCATCTCTCCACACAGACAACCCGATCAATTGTACCTTATGCGTACCTCTTTCTCTCTCTTCTGACTGCATCTCAATTTCCTCACTTTTCAATGACGGACTCTGAATCATGTCATGAATAAATCTTTGTAATGGCTGTTCCGCCTCCTGTGGTGCGCCAAAAATTGATGGTTTGGATGTCGGGCAGTTCTCCAGCTGTTGGACAAACCCTGCAGGGGGGGGGGGGGGGTGTTATAAGTGAAATCTTTGGGAAGCACGAGAGTTCAAGGGCCATTTCAGGTCATTTCCAAGTCCTTGACATACAAAAGAAGTGCATCACCTTACCTAGGCAAAGGATTTATCACTTCTCCACACAAGGGATCATTTGGCAGAATCTTTTGATGCCCTCCTGTAAAACAAGGACTCCTTGTACTGTCACAGGAATGCCATACTGTGAAAAACCACCATCTCCATTTTCAAGGCAGTCATACCGCCTGCTAAGCTGCAGATGGCACCCATTTAATTAACTTGATCATGAATCATTTTAGGTGACAGCCGATCACTTGTTTCCACAGATGTACTTAATCTTCAAGGGTGCAACAGTTGGATAAATGTGCATTCATACTCGGGCGTCTTAACAGAGCCGTTTATTGTACTTTAATAATGTATATGTCAGCTTGAAACACAAGGTTGCATTGTGCAGCGACGCCTCTGCAAGACAGAATTGAGCTAAGAAGAAGCCATGGAGACCTCCACTCTTTCAAAACCAGTTCGTCAAACTCGTATATTTCTTGGACAAGGCGCGTTAACCGCCATCCACAAAGCATAACATGCTACTGCTCTCCTGGTCTCACGCTTGTGTTTGAACAAGTCTAATGTGGTCTCTCTCTCTCTGCATTTCACTGTGCTTTAGGTGCAAGTGGGGCAGCTGCATTTAACACGGGAGATGTCAATGTCAGGTGCAAGAAGCTGCCATTTTTTTGGTCCGTGCACACTGAGTGTCTTCCAAAGAGTATAAAAGCTCCCTTACTGGGCACTGGAATTGCTAACTGGGCTACTTTTTGTCTGAAGCATGAGTCATGAATCCCAATGGCTTGACAAATTCCAGTGACTCGAGGACACCATCTGATGGCTGATTGGCAGAATAGCATCTAGATCTCATTCCATCTTTTCTGTGAGCTGATTTCTACAACTAACATATGATCCTTCTTGGACATCTTACAAAACTCTTTTCCTGGAAGCACCTCCTCAAGGTGTAACTGCCCCCTTGATCTCCACGTTACCTTTGATATAATCTGAATGAAACGAGTTTGCCTTCAAGTACAGGGGTGGACAGAGTACTCAACCCCAGGATTTAAGTCAAAGAATACAGTCGATTCTCCTGGTCAAATATTTTTCAAATACCAGTTTCCCAGTCAAATTTTTACACAAGTAAAAGTACCAGAAGAGTATTTGATTTTTTAAAGTACTCAAGTTCTTAAAAGTACAAGTTTACATCTTAGCTAGATAAAGGCAAAAGATTAACGTAGGACTCGACTTCCAACAAGATGAGTGGATCAAAACGAAAAGTGAAGTGACACACTTTCGCTCAATATTATATATATTTTTTTGTTTCCCAAAAAAGCAGATACTCAAGTAAAGTACAAATACTCCGAAAATGTAATTAAATTCTATACTCAATACATTTACTTCTTCACTGTCCACCAGTGTCTACAACACATGTTCATTCTTGGACATCTTACAAAACTCTTTCCTGGAAGCACGTCCTCAAGATGTCACTGCCCCTTTGGCCTCTATGTTACCTTTGATGTAACCTGAATGAAGCTATTATACCTCGAAAACAGCTTGATCTCTTGTGGTGTGTGGATTTATAACAAACTGTGAAATGGATGAAAGAGAGATCAAAACGGCTTTAAAAATCCTCACCAACTTTCTCCTAATCTCCCCACTCAGATAATTCCTACAGGTCTTAGTCGGCCCTGCCAACTTTAAGCCCCAGGCTCAACAAAAAGGCGAGCAAATAAAAATAATGAGGGGCATGATATGACGAGAAACAAAGAAAGAGATTAGAGTTCTTTGAGGCCGGTGTTTGATTTAATCTCACGGCTGGTTTGTTGTGCAGTGCGTTCCCAGAATGAAGCGATTACGTTACGAACCTGATGGGTAGAACAGTGAGTAAATCCAAAAGTGCTCTGTCACTACACTTTGGAGTGGAGTTTAATGCTCATCTGAACTGTTGCTGTGTGTGTGTGTGTGTGTGTGTGTGTGTGTGTGTGTGTGTGTGTGTGTGTGTGCAGAAATGCACCTGTTGGAAGACAAAGAATATACTATAAAAAAAAATACATCTTCACCACATCACTTGATATTGTGGAAATACTTGAGGCACTTGTGGATGATGATCCAATCTTTAGTAAGCTTCTTGTCCTTAAAGGCCACCATAGCTTCTATAAATGATCCGAACCGGAGGTGTAAGCAACGTATTGCAATCTAGAACTTTTACTCCTGAGAGACCAAAATACACCTTTATTACCTTATAAGTATTCCTCTTTGTTCTCTGTGGGACAATAACCATTATGTCTCCCCCTAGCCAGCTAGCTGTGCCAGGTCATCCTGGGCTTGCTTTGAGGAGTCAATGTCAGGTCAACCTCTAGACCACAATCTCCAATTTCCTCCGCTTTATTTCAGTGATAATGTTCCTGATTCTGTGTTGTTTTTATATAGTACAAAGGTTAAGATCTTGTTGGGCCAGGAGGAATTCTTACTGGATTGCCTCAATCCTTTTCCTATTGCCTTGGTCCCTCGGCAGCATTCACAACCATTCAGAAAGGTGGACATGACCTTTTCGTTACATAGAAGCACCTTTGTTTTGAGGCTGTATTGCTTGGACTTCCAGATGTTGAAAACCTATCCAGGGCTTTCCCCAGCCCTGCCTTGATGTCCACCTTGTATTGCGATTGTTTAACATGGACATAAACACAAATGTTGCCAGCTGTCAAGAAAATGTTCCAGCACCAAACTCTCCCTAAAGCCGCAAATTGTTGTTTTTACATTTCTCTTGTTGGGTCAGGCTTGCTGCCGTTTCTGTTCCTTATTCCAGCTCTGTACTATATGTACTGACATGAGAATGCTATTTTCTCTTCTCACCTGTTAAAGGTGGAGTCAGCGATTCTGGAGAATGCTTGTCGTCAAAATCAATGAATCTCCTCATGATCCACTGTACCTGTACGTACTGTGTGCCCTGAAAATAAATATGTGGTTAATAATACACAGCCATGGCTCTGTCAACTGCTATGTTGCCAGCTAAAGTGGGCCCCCTTTGTTTACATAACCATTTACAGAGCCTATGGCTGTGTATATCAACACAAGATAGTCATTGATTTTGACAAAAAAGTATTTGGACAACAAGCATTCTCCTGAATAACTGACTTGTGGTTCTTTATCAGGCTTTTAATCCCCGGGTTCAGTATCTCTCTGTGAGTTCTCTGGCCTGAGGAGTGAACCTCCTGACCCTGTTTCCAGTCCAGCGTAGGGGTTAGGATGGCCCCGACATCAATAAAAGGAAACACTTATGGTTAAAGTCAGGATGATACAGCGTTTGGGATTTGCGGTAGAGTAGCCTACGTTAGACACAAGAATCTTAGCTGGATCTTTTAACTGGTCGCCCTGTTGCTGCGGCAACCTGCTTTTGTTTGGAACCTCAGCAGTTTCAGGATCCTGGCAGTGTTTTTTTTAATGGGGATTTGTGGATTTGAGGGCGCTGGATGCAGAGAGCGAGGTACAAGAAATTATAAAGTGTTTGACTTTTGCTTGGAGGGAGGACTGCCTGTGTGCGTGCGTACATGGCATTTGTGTGTCCCTACACACTTGTCAAGCAGTAGATCACTCTACACACAATTTTTTTTTCTACTCCACAAACACAGGGTTTCCTAGGGAGGGCTTGATTTACTGTCGAGTGGAATTATGGGAAGAGGAAAGCTTCCCAAGACAAGTCGGTTTCGATTTGGTACAGTTTGCCAGCCACCGCGTACGTTGATGGGGGTGATTCTTTATGAGTCCTGGAGATGGAGATCTTTCCTCAGGGGGGAAAGCTTTGACGTGCGTTTGCCTCCGATACGCATTGTCGCCTGTGTGGAGATCAAACCCCTGGAAGTCCGTCAAGAAACACCGTTGGCCAAGTTCAACGATCGCATGTAGAAAGAGAAATAAAGAGAGAAGAGCATCTGTCAGCACTGCAGCCCTGCGGTGTGTGTGTGTGTGTGTGTGTGTGTATTGTGGTTGTACTGTGAGGTCCCGGTGACCTGGCCCCCTATACTAGATGTACTGGGCCTCTAGTGCTGGCTCTGGCCTTGACCAGCTTGAAGGAACATGATACTTAAATCATTCATAATTAGCTCCTTCCCTCTGTTTAATAACACATGAAGATAAATGGGTTCCAAGATTTTTTCCCAAATGGAAATAGTTGGTTTGGAATTAAAAGGAAGAGAATGGCAGACAAGTGATCGTATTGTAGTGGTTCACCCACTCTCTTTCTCTCAATCTCTCTCTCTCTCTCTCTCTTTCTCTCTCTCTCTCTCTCTCTCTCTGATTCATTCTCCTGGCAAACGCTGTACGTTCTCTCTTCAGCACCTTTTTAATCTTCTCTGTCTCTCTAGAATGTAAAACACCAAAGTTTCGTGATGAAAATAAACATTTATTTCTTTGTACATGATACATTATACACACACAAATATAGGGCACTGTGGAACCGCACAAACATGACTACATTGTGGTTTTTCTTTGTGTTTTTCATGTTAGTAGATCTCAAGTCCATCCCATTGCGTGTGAAATTTTTCCTTCTGCAATTCAAAACCTGGTCCTGATCTTGAATATTCTGAGAAATTACAACAATGCTGTCGGCGCATCATGAGGTAAGGCTTTTATTCCTTCTGCTGTACGTCCAGGTTTTTTCTCAGCAATAGAACAAATTAAACTTCTTGTGTGCTTCTTGGGATTTTTCTGAGCTCCTGCGCCAGTATCGGGGTTGACACCAGTTTGTTAACACTGCCATACTGAGAAATAGAGAGTTTTGTGGAGCTCATGGGCTTAAGCAACTGTGTCAACTTGTTTGCTGATGGCTTGAATGTAACCAAGATAAACTTATAAGAAAAAATGATGCACTTTAGCTTTCGATCCCATTGCTTGTGAGTTGTTTTTCTCCAGCTGCATGTCTTTCTCCGTCTCTTCGGAAACATCGGCCGCCTGGTCTTAAGATGAACTGAGCTTCTCCAAGGCGCTGTGAAGGGTCTTCAGATCGTCTCTTATCTGATATAAAGCGTTCTGGATCTTACCGGGCTGATCCAGAACCTCCACACTGCAGGTAAAGGGGTCGTAGCGAACTGCAAAAGGACGTTTGATGGCTGCAGAGTATCTCCTGAAAGGAAGTGAATAAAGTATAAATTCATGTAGATGCAATAACATACTGTATATGGGTGACCACTATCAGGGAAAAACAACCTTCAGTCTCTAACAAAGTTGTTGCACCACCAGGTTCAGGTTAAGAATCTACGGTGGCCTTCAAGTACAAGAAGCTAGTTACTAAATATTGCATCATCCACCACAGCCTCAAGTCTTTCCATAATATCAAGTCAATAGGTGAAGATGTATTTAGTTAGTTATTCTATAGTTCTAGTAGACATAGTACAAGGTAATTAATAGGCGGTTGACCTAGGTTTTATCGGTTCATGCTTTAATTTAAAACCTTGGACTTAAACAAAAAAAGTTCAACAAAGTATTTTAACTAACACATTTAGTATTTTGAGGGCTGAAAGTAGTTTAAAGTGCAGTTCTGATTTAATGTCTTATCTTCTAATGTACAGGCTTGCATTGTTGTCTGCAAAATGTACTCATAATAACTCTTAAAAGGGCGAAATACCTCATCTTAATCTTGGCATCCTCAAAGCTCTCTGACACAAAGTAAACTGGCTGGTAGGTCTGGTCCTGGTACGGCTGCACAGCTGTCTCCTCCGGGCTGAAAGGCTTGTACTCTGGCTCATTGGACACAGCGTACTGCAAGGACGCGTTTAAAAGACTGTCAGGACACCAAAACGAATATGCTGCAAAATAAGTGTGTGAACCCTGAAGAGGACACTCACAACAAGCTCTCCATAAGACGACAGGAGTCCAGCGCCGTAAGCTTTCACCGCTCCATTCTGTTTGCATAGGCCAAACTCTACTGTGAACCAATATAACTGCAATGGGAGAACGAGAAAAAATATATTTGAAGATATTATCTGGAAGATGGCATGGATAAACATAATGTGAAGCTATTAACTTTGGCCACTAGATGGCACTGAAGATCTGTAAGAGAGGCTGTGTTTCCCCTCAGATGTAAAAAAGATATGGTTTGTCAATATTTGACATGAAGGTATGATGTAATTTGGTGTACAAGAATATGTGTAACATTAGCATTCAGGTAACTTTGAGAATGTCTCATTCAAGATTTTAAATCTTAATTAAAACTCACTGTTGATAGTTTCTCGATGTCTTCATCTGAAACTCCAAGCGAGGCAAGTCCAATCTCCTGAAATTGTTCAATCAATTAGTATTAAAGATTAATACCACTAGATTACACTTAAAGGAAGACATTGTGATGCACACTGTACAGTTACCTGTGAAAATTGGGCGAATTCTTTATCTGCCAGCATGGGAATATGTCCGAGTAGTTCATGACAGCAGTCTCTGTCGGAGCAGATTGGACCGAGTCAATACAAGAAGTAACAGATAAATACATACACTGTATGTCAAATGAAAATGATAGTGTTGACTCACGGCTCAGGGGAATGCATGGGTGCAGAGGAGTGTCGGATGTACTGTGTGCACTGGAACACCCTGAAGGCCAAACTGTTGAGGAAATCTCTGGCCGACAGGAGGCCGGCCACTGGACGAATCTGGAAACCAGTTTTCTCTGAAAGGAGGAGAGAACCTGTCAGACTCACTGTGATGGTATGTAATCCAACATACCTGTTTACAGAGCCTATAGGCTGTGTATTGGATATATTTATTCAGCACACACATTGTACAGTATATACAGGTAGAGAGGATCGTGAGGAGACATTCACTGATTTTGACAACAAGCTTTCTCCAGAATAGCTGATTCCACCTTTCCGTTAATTGAAAATATTCACCTTTCAGGAATGCGGAGACCTCCCTGAGCTGAGGGATGCGGTCTTCTCCATAGCCACACTCCTTCTCCAGCTGCTGCAGCCCGTCCAGGAACTGCCTACAGGCCAGACTCGGGTAAATACTCCGGAGCTGCAGGTATACCTCCCTCCTTCAAGACAAACCACACAGTCACACCACTGCACTTCAATCAATCAATCAATCGATCAATCAATCGGCATTTTGTAGATATGCAGCTCATCCTCACCATGTGGATACCTCCTCTGCTGTGTACTCCACAGTCGGTAGCGGGTCGCCTCTGTGACAAAACAAATTAATTTATATAAGAGAATATTTGTGCTACGTACTCAGTGAAGGGAATGACTTATAATAATCTGACTTACTGTTTGTATGTGAAGGCGAGCTCAGAGATGAAAGCCCGTCTCTTTCTGTATTCTATATCGCTGTATCCCTGCAGAAGAAAGATGTTGAATCCCAATAAATAGGCTGCATTTCTTCTGATAAAAATGATTGAAATGAAAATTGAATAATTTCCATTTGCAGTATATAAGGTATAACCCAAATATAACAAGTAGCAATTTTTGAAATGTCGTTTGGTGTAAGGTGGGCAATAGTTGGGAAGGGCCCATCAACAGCATTGACGTATTATCAGAATTCAGGAACAAATAATTACTTAACATCCAGGATTTGACAACTGACAAACATGCCTCTAAATTAGCAATTTGAGTAAGATTGTCTGCCTCTACAGGAACATACAGCTGTGTGTCATACGCGTACCAGTGGAAATTCACTCCATAACTGTATAATTTGGCCAGTGGCTGAGATAGAGCAGAGGACCTAGAACAAAGCCTTGAAGTACTCCATATTTAATTTCAGAACATATAGACATATGTGACGTTTTGCAGTAGATGGGTATAGAACTTACCGGATGGTCCTTGTCCATGTCCGGATCAAATTTGGTTATTAACATGTTGCATCTGTCGAGGTCTTTTATTTGTCGGGGAAACCAGGGAACTGTGAGGATGAAAGTAGGAAACGCTCATGAAATAGTGCTTTTTGTAATTGTCTCTGTTGCAAAAATAACACTGCCAGACTGAGAAATACAGAGAGAGTTTTGTGGAGCTCTGTAGGCTAAATCAACTTTGTGTCAACTCATTTGGCAATGGCTTGAATGTAACCGACAATCATTTATATGGAAACAGTTACACACTATAGCTTTAATTATGGTTAATGGTGTTAAATAAAATCAGGTAATTGCCTTTTTCCTCCGGTAAGGAGCGTACATTGTCAGCCACTCTCTTCAGGGAGTTGATGAAAACGTCAACGTCAGAGTTGTGAACCTCACACTTCATGAAGAAGTCCAGGTCTGTGGTGCTCTGCTTGGAGCGCCGCCCCGGTCGACTCTCAATGTGGAGGAGTTTAGCTTCAAACGTCTACAAGGGATATGAAGAAAGTGTCGAGAACGTTTTTAAAATTATGCTAAATAAATACATTTTTCAGAATAGTTTCTTGACATGATCAATCATAATAATAATCGATAAGGTCCGTTTGCACCCAAAAATAATTAAATAAATATTGGATGGATTTTTACAATTGGTAAAAAGGTAAGCTAATTCATTGAATGACTTTATACTGTATACTTAAGTTTAATTTTGATTTGAATTATTGCTATATCATTAATTTGTTGACAATATTTTGTATTATTAATCTGAAACTGCAATGACACTAAAGCTGTCAAATAAATGTGGTGGATTTAAAATGGCAATATTTCCCTTTGAAATGTATAGGCTTAGTTAAAGTTGCAGAAAATGGAAATACATAAATAAGTAGCCTATGAAAGTAAATATATTTTTTCAGCTGCCATTTCTCGACCAAATAGCCTACATCATAAAAATACTATTTAAACTGCATCGGTAATAAAAAAAACTGAATGATATAATGTACAATAACACTCAAAGGATTCAATATTCTACACGAGTTATCTTTAACCTCAGTAAAGGATCTCAATGAATCAATATCCTTTATTTAACCTGGTTAAAAAAACTAATAAAGTGTAAAATATGTAGACTCACCTCGAATATTTTCCCAGTCTTGAAGAATCCTGCGTTTTTCTCGTTGCTGAGTGTGAAAAGGACATTGAGAGCGACCCTGCCGTCCTGCTTCTCCTCGAACACGAAGCCTCCGTCCCCGGGCCTGGAGCCCACGGGCCCCGGGGAGCCGCCAGCCGACCCGGTGCGCTCTCTACGGGCATCATCGATCAGACTCTGCTTTCTACCGGTGAAGGGAACCGGCTGTACCGCGCTGTCTGTCTTCATCTGGCCGCTATGTGTGTGCTGGTGTGATTTGGGGGGGCTTCACAGTCAGTGCAGTGTGTGTCATGGACCTAATATTATAAGAGGTGTATGTGTGCTCCAGCATCACCTGGGGATAGGTTTAAATACCCTGCCATCTGAGGGCTGTATGGAGATGAGATGCGCTATTATGGCACGTGCGTCTTACTTGTGTTGTGTTTTTTGTTGTTGCCTGTTTTGCGTCATCATATTAGGCCCCGTCTTTTTATGGGAATAATAGTGCTATTAGGAGGGGGAGATAGCCCACCCTGAAAAAGGTGATGGATATGTTATGATTCACAGATTCATTCAACCAAAACAGGTCATAATAGGTTACATAGAACTGTCAGTCGTTATTTATAAAATGACAAAAATAGTGTTCATTGTAGTATAACTATTTTTATATAGGAAAAACAAACAAAAAAACTATTATTGTTTGGCTATAATTGTACCACTATTATACCAATTTTTTTAAACGTTTTTTTTTTTTAGAAGACAAAGACATAGAAGTTTTTTTTAAAAACCTCCAATAATGATCTGTGTATAAACATTTTATTATCATGCTCTATAACAATTAACCATAATGCTGCTGTTAGGAACTACAAATACAAAAGTGTCCTAATATGTGAAGTTTTCGTTTTGTTAACCAATACTTTAATGTTATCTGCTTACAACTACATCATAGCTGCTCTCTATGTTTATATCTCTATACATATATTATACTTGTACGCAAGACACCATGATAAAAAATACATTCAGTAATCTACATAATCATAATAATAACAGATATGTGAGAAATATACAGGAGCAAAGTAAATGACAGAAAAATAAATATATGTATTTGTTTTATTAATACACTTCATGCATATACAAAACATTTGAAAGCTGAGGTGAAGAAAAAGATCTCTCAATATGCCTTTAGAAAACAAATTAATTGATTAATCATTAATGTTTGTTACCATATCAGAAGCAGGATATTTTGTTTACATACATTGTTTTAAATGTATTCAAGTAACTTAAATGATGTTGGTTGATTAAACCCTCTCATTTTGAAAAACATGTCTGTCAATAACATTTATACTGTTATAATATCGACGGTAGCATTTTCAGCTGTTAGACACATTCTTTATGGTCCTACATAAGTATGAGGCTACATTGCATTCACTCAACTAAAATACTAAGTGGATTACAGTATTATCGTCATTATTTGACTTTGCATATTCAGTTATAATACAAACAAAAGCTCAATTGACAGCGTGCTATGCAGAAACCAATTTGATTCTCATGGCTCAGGTTATGTTTTCAATTACTCCAGTTTCCTCAGGGCTTCGCACAATTTCCCCATTTCACCTAAAAGAAGAAAAAAAAAATTAAAACATTTCCTATGATATTAGGGCATAGAATTGTTTTTATCAGAACTAAAAGAGAATAATATGACTGTAAATCCATTGTGTGTTTTTTTCTGCACTCTATTCAGTCCTGCCCTGTCGAGCAACTAAAAAATCTAAAATATTCTTATAATATTCCAGTACTTTTAATGATGTCGCGTGTGTGTGTGTGTGTGTGTGTGTGTGTGCGCCTGCCAGACAACCCCGCACACTTGGGACAGTAATGAACTCGTATCATTTTGTTTATATTTGCATTGTATTGGAGATTCAAACTGGCTTATTTGATTTTACAGCGGTTTCTCTCAGTTTATTATGTTTCTGAAAATAATAAGTCTAATTAAGCCTTTGGCAGAGGGAAATAGATTTGAGTGACACATACTATTGATGCTGTCAGCCAGGTTGCTGAGCTGCTGAGTGTTGTCCAGCACTTCAATACTCTGGGTGTAGGCGTTGTAGCGCACAGTGAAAGGCCTGGGGATGGTGCCCGCAAATTTCCTGCATTCAGAGAATGATGTTAGTGAGAGTTAACTAAAGAATGCAGGTTTTGTATCCAAACATCAACTTACCGTAAATATGCAGGATTGCTTCTCAACCAGTTACAAATGAAAAAAGAAAAATTATTTATTTCGTACCTCACTTTCTCTTTGGCATCCTCAAAGCTCTCTGCGACAAAGTAAACCGGCTGGTACTCTGTGATTGGGTATTTCTGGAGACTGGTCTTTTCTGGATCGAATGACTTGATTTGGGGCTTGTCCGTCAAGCAGTACTGAAGGAAAACAGTAAAAAAAAAAAGGATATATTAAATTTTTTATTTTTATTTTTTTCACTGTGGATTTGAATTTATCAGTGACTACGTTTACTTGCACAGCAGTTCTCGCTCACCTTAATCAGAATCATATTCAAAATAAGCCATGATTGGAATAAGACACCTGGAGTATTTCCGATCTTAATCACAATATTGTGGCATGTATACACCTTAAAAGGCTCCTTAAAAAAAGGACTGTCATTTTTGGCTGGCAAAACAATGCAAGACAACAATAATGACATAAAGAATGTTCTTTTTCCTTGGATGGGACAGGAATTATTACAGGAAAGAAATGCACTGAATTCAGGCATCATGACACTTGTACCACGTCGCTGGCTTGTTCGGAATATGCTGAATGACATCATGTAAGCATCCCCGTAGCTGCTGCACATGTAAACACCTTATTTGGAATATTGTCTTAACCGGAATATGGACCTTAATCAGAATATGCTGTGCATGTAAACATAGTCACCAAGTCTATTCCTTTGCTAAACAGGAAGTGCAGCATGATTCAGGGCTGTGTGTTTGACCTGTCAGAGTGCACATCCTCTGCTGACAGCTTCTTATGTAACTTGTGAGCGACTGGGGGCGACTGTGGCTCAGGTGGTTAAGCTGGTTGGCCAATGATCCTAGGGTTGGCGGTTCGATCCCAGCCCGGCCACTTGTGTCATGGTCGTTGTGTCCTTTGGCAACACACTTCACCCACCTTGCCTCGTGTGAATGTGTATGACTGCTGTATGTTTGAGGTGGTGGTCGGAGGGGCCGATGGCGCTGAATGGCAGCCTCGCTTCTGTCAGTCTGCCCCAGGGCAGCTGTGGCTACTATGGTAGTTTACCACCACCGGTATGACTGTGTGTGAACGAATTGTCTGGAACCCTGTAAAGCGCTTTGAGTATCATGAAAGGCGCTATATAAATCCAAGCAATTAATTATTATTATTATAGCAAGCTTTAGTCTCTCTCTCTCTCTCTCTCTCTCTTTCTCTCTCTCTCTCTCTCTCTCTCTTTCTCTCTTTCTCTCTCTCTCTCTCTCGCTCTCTCTCTTTCTCTCTCTCTCTCTCTCTCTCTCTCTCTCTGCCCCCACTTACCCACTGATCCAATTTACCTGCACCCCTGCTGGAGGCAAGCGGACCGACCGACTCCCCTAGTGACACATTTAACCTAGGTGGACTACTAACCTATTGCCTGCTACAAAGTGACTATGCTATAACTAAAGCACTTTGAATTGCCTTAGTGCACAAATGGTTCTATATAAATAAACTTGCTGGCTTGCTGTGGCGGGTCTGTGTTTGCATAAAGTGATGTACAGACTGTTCCTTTAAAGCACGTGTTGCCCCCGTGTCCTCCTCTCTTACCTTCAGCTCTCCAAACGATGACAGCAGTCCAGCGCCGTAAGCTTTGATCTCTGAGCCTTGCTTACACAGGCCAAACTCCACAGTGAACCAGTACACCTGAGGACACACACACATGTCAAGTTATAAAAACTTTATTGATCTCTACACCAACAACAGGCAATACATTAAAAAATTACAGAAGCTATGGTGGCTTTCAAGGATCAAAACTAAAACTATTTCTAATTTGGGACCCTGCTTGCTTTTTAAGGATACTCACAGTAGCAAGTTTCTCGATGTACTCATCAGGGGCACCGAGGGAGGCAAGACCGATTTCCTATACAAAACAGGATCATAGTTAGTATATATCATAATACAGTATGTAAAATCAATATATGAATATGAATACACAATATCATTTATAATTATATAAAAAAAATCAGTTACAATGCTTGAAGGGAGCAGTAATCTGCTCACTGCTTTACTAGGTTTTTTTATTATTATTTGGTATCTGACAGAACACTTCATTACCTGTGAGAATTGGGCAAAACTAGGGTCAGCAAACAGAGGAACATGTCCAAGGAGCTCATGGCAGATATCCCTTTATAAGAAAACAAAGACAAAAATTGCCCTGTGACATCACATCAATACATTTTTTATTGCATTCAATTTTATTATTTGTATTTTTCGTTCCTTTTAAATAAACTAAGGTGACACACTCACGGTTCGGGTGTGTAGGTGGGCTCAGAGCCGTGGCGGATGTACTGCGTGGAATGGAAGACGCGAAAGGCCAGTCCAGCCAGGAAGTCCCTGGACGAGAGCAGGCCGGCCACGGGGCGAAGCCGGAAACCTGTGCACGCTGTGGGGGGGAGAGGTGAGTGTTTTTTGATTTATTTTTTAAATTTTTGTATATAAGAATAAGCTCGGCTGTCGGATCCTTTTATCTTTTTTTATTTTTTTTTCATGTTTAAGAATACAAATCTTATAATCATACAGTAAGACATTTCTCAATAAAATGCCATTTGAAAACTGAGCAGAATAGTCAGTAGTACAGTGCAACATGAACATAGGTGTATATGTGACAATGAAAGCCCTAACAACAACAACAACAACAACACAAAAATAACAAAAAATAGTATTAATAAAATATAATAGATAAAATACAATAAAATATTAATGTATCATTCATTTTCTGTCTGGGCTAAGACCCAGAGAGTTGGTGTTGGATAAGAGTGAGATTGTGAGGGAGGGAGGTAACAGGATGTAGGGCGTTTGAACAGGTCCTCGTGCCGCCCCCACAAGCGTTCCAAAATGACATGAATGAAGGAAGGGCTCATGTACTATGTGATGCTAGAGCTGGATGACTCAGTCCAAAGGAGAATTACAATAAAATAATCCTTGAGTCTTTTTTATCACCGATCATTAACATTTTACTTTAAGACTTACAAAATATATCCTCACTCTTTACTAGCCTCGTTTTTGGGCACCCCTTTGTTAACATACTTTTTGTTTAAATTCCAGTTTAAAAAGCCTAGGCTGATCTGTAACGCCAGATCTTTTTTTTCAGTGCACACACAGTACGTAGGCATACAAATAGCGGATCGTTAGAATATATTCACTGCTTTTCACAAGAAATGGTATTGACAATAAGCATTTTTCCAGAATTGCTGAATGACATAAAATAGAAGAGCTCTTATTGTTTAAGGGACATGTGGTGACTTACACTGCAGGAAGCGGGACACGTCCTCCAGCTGTGGTATGTTGTCCTGCCTGTAGCCACAGTATTGCTCCAGCAGGGGGAAGACGCGGTTGTGTTCGCGGCAGGCGTGGGTCGGGTAAAGGGTCTTCAGCTCCTGGAAGACTTTGCCCCATGTCACCCGCTCAGCCTCTGTGTACTCCACACGAGGAATGGTTTGACCACTGGGGACAAAGAGATGCATGGCGTAAATGCATTAGTTTGTGTTTTGTGTGTATTTTATCTTGTTGAGTTGCATGAGTATAAGTAAGAAAAACATGTGAAAAAAAAATGAAAAACTACATGGATACACACATAGGAACTAGTAGGCATATTAATGTGGTAATGTAAAAGTCATGGGGCAATAAAAGTCTCCATTAAACACCAGGCAAATTTCATTTGAATTGTGGTGGGTGAGATCATCAAAGCCCTTAAGAAGATTACTTGTAACTTTCAAAACAGAAAGTTGTACAAAAATTCAAATTAAAAAACAGTATAATCATTTATTTTTTTAAATAAAGGACGTTGACATGAAAGCTTAGCCAATTATTACATCTATACATTTTACATTGTTAAAAATGTTATTTTGTACTTTGAGAGAATTTTCTGAGAGAATTTGAAAATGGCAAATCATTTATTGGATTAGAGTCTTTTAAGTCTAATAATTCGACACGTCTCCATTTCCCGCACATTTAGTACCAAATTTCACTTGCAGATTAAGAATTGAATCAGTTTGTTTCTAGCAATGCATAATGACTGTCCTTTTAGGATTCATTTATTTATGATAATGAACAAGGCAGGAGGTAAATCTGGTGAGTATGTTTTTTTTAGTACATTTCTAGCTATTTTTTTTTGCAGTGAATTTGGTACAAAACACATTTACCCACCAGTATCGAATAATCTGAAGTCATGGACAAAATTTTGCACATCTGCAAATAGATATGTGAATTCTTCAAATGAAAGTTGAGACTTCCTAACTTCTTCCCAGACTTAAAAAAAAAACAGCACGCAAAAAAAGAGTTTGAAATGGAGTTTGAAAATAGATTTTTTTTTTAAGTGGTAGTTACTGTCTGTAGTTGTAGGCGATGTCAGCAAACTCCTTCCTGCGAGCTCTGTACACTGGATCTGTGAAGCCCTGAAAACACACAAACACACACACACACACACACACACACACACACACACACACACACACACACACACACACACACACACACACACACACACACACACACACACACACACACACACACACACACACACACACACACACACACACACACAGATACACACACAAAGGAAATCCATGTTAGATCTCATGATCGCAGCAGCCCGGCCACTCTCAGCTAAATCAAAGAGTGGAAATCCTCTTGCTAAGACTAAACCCTGTGTGGCCTTTGACAGCATTATGCACTCCGTCTCTAACAAGAGCACGCAAATACATATTCAAATCAAGCCCTTTGTAGAGTGTTTTTCAGCTCATGATGAATACATTTAGCTTTAATGGCGCAGGCAAAAGGGAGCAATTATCTATAATTATAGGGGCTCAATTAAAGCAATGACATCAATTTGTGTGTCTAGATAGTTTCCATCAGAAAAGAATAGAGTGCGGCCTGTCATCTTCGAAGCGCCCCGTCTTTCATAGGGGCGTGTGGGCGTTGAGGATATGTATTCACACACACACACACACACACACACACACCCCCACACACACACACACACACACACACACACACACAGAGGCAGGATGTGGCGCACAGACAGCGATTGGATGAGTCAGTTCCTTACCGGGTGATCAGAATCCAGCTCGGAGCCGTAGCTGAGAATCTGGTTGGCAAAGCGGTCCAAGTCCTGGATGTCATTAGGGAACCAAGGAACTGGAGAGACAATAACAGTTATTACAGGGTGATAATGTGTGTTTAGTCAACATGTGTTTACTCAGGTCAAGTCAGTGTTCATTTCACAAACGTAGAAGGAAAAAGTAGAAATTCAGGATATTTAGGTACAGTGTGTCATCGGAGTATTTAGCAGAATCTAGAGGTGAAAGTTCTAGATTTTTAACTCCTTTCGGAGGATTTACAGAAGCTATGGTGGCCTTCAAGGTACTTCTTCCTCTTCCAACAGGTGCATTTTCCCCACTTTATGTAATAATGCATAAGGCTGCTATGTTTGTCTGTTTCAGTATCCATGGAGGGTGCCCCACTCCTATGTAGATGTAAGAGGCTCATTCTAAGGTAACAAATAACTTTTATTTTCCACTATACACCAATTAAAACAGACTTATAAATATAATATTCCATTTCTACCAAGTTATCAATGTTATTAAAATGCCAATAAATTCGACACATGGTACCTTTTAAGTAATACATATAATGTGCTGCTTGACTGGTATAAATGAGTACAGTCGAATTGGTGCTTTTTGCCCTTCGGATTTCTTAATTTTTTTCATTGCCACAATGGCATGTTGACACTCAGCAGAACAGTAATCAAGGGTCATCTGCTTGTGGATTTATGACACACGAAAACACTGGGGCCCGATCATCAATCCACATTTTGTTCAGTATGTGGTCCAGCCTTAGGGCCCCTTAGGAAGACAATATGCTACTGCCAGGCTCCTCTATAAACAGGCAGGCACCAGACACACACACACACATACATACACACACACACCCTTGTAGTTGTACTTCTATCTTTGTGAGGACACTCATTGACATAATGCATTCCCTAGTCCCTAACCCTAACCTTAACAAGCCGAACTAAACCCTTACACTTACCCTAACATAAACCTAATTCTAACATGAACCTAAATACCAAGTCTTAACCCTCTAACAGGTCTTTTGAAGGAGTGAGGACCTGGCAAAATGTCCTCACTGTCCAAAAATTGTCCTCACTCCTATTGTTAAAAGCTAAAAACTGGCCCTCACAATGATGACTGTACAAGTACACACAGACACACACACACACACACATCGTCCACTTGACCCTGACAAGCAGACCACAGTGTCTAGAGACGGGTCAGCAGAGGACCCATGGTGGCCCTGTCTGTCTCTTCTTGCCGTGACCTTGGCATGTCCCCCTTCCCCCTGTGTGAGTGCGGTCCGGGGACACACAGGCGTCCTCTGTTCCCTGCTGAAGCCTGTTGGTCCTCAGTGGCTAAACTAATGTCATTCTGGAAACAACTAATAAAGGGGTGGAGATGGTGGGGCGACGCCGGGGCCATCCATCTCCTCGCCGACGCTAGCTAGTCCATTAACCCAGTCTGGCTTTGGGATGGGGGGAATACTGAGTGATTTGATAAATGGACCATTACAGTTTGAATTGATGTTCATTTTCTTGACTTGACTTAATTTTTTGTTTTGCCTTGCTAGCTGTGTGGCCCTAGGGATGGCAGTGTTGGACTGTCTGTAGGCCGCCTACACCACTTTGGCCCTGTCTGAAATATCTCAGTATCTATTGGAGTGATTGCCCTACGGAAGTATTAGGGCCACAGGAAAAAGAAAAAATTAGAGGAGGATTGTCTTTTTCTACTTTGCACTTGAAGACAAAATACAATTTTGCGAATGAAGTCGAAATGTCGAGAATGAACTCCACAGTTCAAGACTGCGGGTAAGTTGAAAAGATGTTGACAGATTGGAACTTCTGCAATCGTTGTAGAGAAGACAATGGACTACAACCTACTTTTCACCGAAACCAGACGTCCTCTAAGCTCCACTAATAACATTGCTCTTGAACTTAGAAAACATCTTGGTTCAGTCAAAATGAGGTTGTTTAGCCCATTGTTTTCATCTCCTGTGGCTCTTACAATCATATGCAATTGCCATTTCCTTTTTTTATATGGACATTGATGGCCCCTAGAAGGTGAATGCTACTGACTGGTGATTCCTTGACTTTTTTCTCTTGCACCACCGTCAAGTCGAAAGGCTTCACCTATGCTGCAAATTCTCTATATCTACTGGATGGATTAGCACAACAGTTGAGATATTTCAGATATTCATAATACCCACAAGGTGAACCCAAATGACTCCCTGGCACCCATCTTGGGTTGATATTTGTTCGAAATTATTTTCTAGGAATAACCCCCTGAGATGGGCCATCTCATTTTCTAGGGGATCCTTAGAGACAAAAATGTACAGCACAATCACAGTTACAAGACATGTTCCGGTTTCTATTTAATTTTACCCATGTTCTAATTGTTTACTTTAAAGATACTCTGAGAAACTTTCAGTTTTTGTTCATTCTTGCACCCCCTATGGACAAAAGCGGCAGTGTTTTTACTACCCCATCAGTTGTTCCTGGGTGAGTGTACCAATGACAAAGGCATTAAGAAAAACTATCTAAAAATAGCATTATTTGCACTGATGGTCTCGTTTGCTGTTACATGTAATTTATGATCATCAGAAAAGGATGAGACTGTTTCAGAAATATTTTAAAGTTCCTCGTAGCACCTTTAAGTTGAGGCTACTTATTACATTCTCTGAAAGTTGTGTTTGGGAATGGGATCATTTCAATCTCACTTTAAACAGAAGCAATCACTTTTTTTTTTATGTTCAGTATGATTTGTAAAATGAAAGATTTCCTGTTTTTAACCGTCATATCGTTAGGAGAATTTATTTTCATCCTAGTTTGTGAACATCTAATCACAACCCTCACACACACACACACACACACACACACACACACACACACACACACACACACACACACACACACACACACACACACACACACACACACACACACACACACACACCCTCTAACTAACCTGTGTCCTTGGCTTTGTTGCGTGTGAGCTCGTGCAGCCCGCTG
This sequence comes from Ammodytes marinus, assembly GCF_949987685.1. Lineage (NCBI taxonomy): Eukaryota > Metazoa > Chordata > Actinopteri > Uranoscopiformes > Ammodytidae > Ammodytes > Ammodytes marinus. Next base: position 7,285,327 of record NC_137226.1, read on the forward strand.
ATCTGAGCGCGCAGGCCTTTGATGACGTCATCCAGTGCCTGGGAGCAGGTAGAATCCACGCTGATGAAGAACTCAAACTGCTCTTTGTTCAAACGCGACGGACGAGACTCGATGTGGGTCAGGTTGATGCTCTTCTCCTGAACACGGACACATTGACAAGGTTAGAAAAGACTCTGGTGAGACCTGAGTTTGTTTGTGGTTTCCATATACAGGTGCAACTCAAAAAATATTATATATCATGGAAGAGTTAATTTTTTTCTGTAATTATATTAATGTAATATTCTAGAATCATTACGCATTAAGTGGTTGATTTCAAGGCTTTTTTCTTCTAATGTAGTTGATTAGGGCTTAAAGCTCAAACAGTTAAAAATATTACATCAGAGACCAATAAAAAAAAGGATTTTTAATACAGAAATTACAACCTTCTGACAAGTACGTTCATTTATGCAGTCAATACTTAGTCGTGGCTCCTTTATATTACATAATACAACATGGAGGTAATCAGCCTGTGGCACTGCTGAGGTGTTATGGAAGTCACTTTGTATAATGTATCTAGAAATATATGAAGATTTTTAAAAACTTTTCCATGATATGTTTAATTTATTGAGATGCACCTGTATATATTTACTATGTAATTTTCCATTGGTTGAAGGCTGAAGATCTCACCATTAAAACAATGTGATAAACCAGGCTGCAGCACTGACAGCATTCCACCACCAGAGGGTGCTGTGTTGTCATGTTGTGACCACACTGATGGCTATTTATCCAGAGAGTACACTGTAACCTCTGGTCATCTGGTCAGCACTGCCTTGAACTCTCTCTATGCAAACTGACACTAAGCCAGATAGAGTGGACTTGCATAATAAAGTCATTCAGGACATACTGTGTGGTGGTTTAGAGCAAAACCGTTCAAATAAATCACTCACTGGCAATAAGACATTTCTCATTCTGCAGCATGAACACAAGAGCCCTTGGGCAGTTTTCAAACTTCATGTTCAAAATGCAAAAGAGGCTCGAGTTTTGTGCCGCCGAGTGTGATATCTTTAAGTGGTCGTTACCTTCAAAAATGTGTTTTTGTTTTGTTTGCGTAACTTTTGGGGAGGGAGAGAGGGAGTATGTTGTTCTCTGTCTACTATAGGCTCAGTAAAGAGGAGGGGGGCGTGAGCGCTATCGGGAGGCTCCTGTTTTCTAGCATCTGGATTGCATTTTACATAAAGCAGCTTTTTTTTTTTTTTGTTTTGTGTAATGGCCATGTGGTGTTACATCCCCCCCTGGAGTGACAAAGGTTGGCATTCCAGTAAAGAAAGAAGACTCTTTTTTTGATGTGCCGCAACTTCCATAGCAATTACTGTAGCTTTATAAGCATATCAAAGTAGAAGTTAATGGTTTCCGATAGAAAGTCTCAATTGGTCAACGTAATTATTCCCCGTAAATACAAGAGAATGATATATGAAACCGTTAATATCATTCATCATCATCATCATTGCCTACACACTTAAAACATTTGGTATACTGGACCTTTTCAATCTATGCCAGTTACAAAGGAGGATATCTAGTCTAAATAGCAGTAGTTAAACAGAAGGATGAAACTTTAGGATTACCATATTTAAATTCAAACAAGTTCAGTTATGTTTAGCCTATAATTCAGTCATTTGACCTAAATCTGTGTCCCTGTCTTCTAACATAAGCTCAAAACGATCATTGATATTATCGTTTGTGTGCACAAAGAGCAAAATATGTATGCTATTTGTCGACCTGGTCCAGCTTAACATAGCCAAGGCTAAATCCTAAAGCCATCAGAAGGCAAGCAGGCAGGGTCAGTTTGTCAGATTTGTGTACCCCTCCGAGCCGTCTCTTTGGCTGGAAGGCAGGTGACGTTTGCCCTCCTGTTGCCTCGACAACAGTAGTAGCGAAGTGAAGGTCATGCGTTGTCACATGCAAACCACACTGCCTATCACATGCGTACGCTCGGGTTTAACCATGGTAGGGATCAACGGTATGGCAGTTTTGGTGATCAACTACCAACACTAAAGTATAAAGGAATGTTCAGACATTCAGACATTTCAGAGGATGAAAATGAACATGTGATGAAGGCCACATCTGCTCGGCTAAACGTAAGCACATGGTTGGACAGAGCAAGTTGTATTCAATGTCCCAATGTGTGCGAGAATGAAGAAAGTGCAGTATGTACAATCTCTTCAATGTGTGTGTGTGTGTGTCCTTTTACAGGAATCTTTGTGAGGACCACCGCTTTTAACAATCGGAGTTTGGACATTTAAGGAAAGTGAGGACTTTGTCCACTTCTTCAAAGGTTTGAAGGTTCAAGTAGGATTTTGGATTAGGTTAAGGTTAGTGTGAGGGTTGGGGTTAGGCCTTTAGTTGTGATGGTTAAGGTTAGGGTAAGGGGCTTGGGAATGCATTATTGCATTATGTCAATGAGGGTCCTCATACAGATCGAATTACAAGGATGTGTGTGTGCGTGTGTGTGTGTGTGTGTGTGTGTGTGTGTGTGTGTGTGTGTGTGTGTGTGTTTAGGGGTATCAGCATGTTTCGCATTTTAGAAAAGGAGGTGTGTGTGTGTTGATGGATTGGGGGTTATCTGGCCTGTTTTATAGAAAAGTTGGAAAGTTAGGTAAGGGGGGTGGAGCAGGGGGAGGATCAGCGAAGCTGGAGCTCATAGGTTCAAAGAGGATACGGACGTTTGCAGCTGCATTTAAGAGCAGCATTTGGCAACATACTATACACATTTAACTTGCCAAGCACATATACATCTCCATGTACATTTGGCTGAGGTGAAAAATGTACCCAAAAAAATAAAATTTGACCTACAGCATTTAAGTTTTTTTTTGCAGGTTTGAACTGTCATTGTGAGAAATGTTCAGTAGGCACGTACTGTGTGCTTTCTCTGCCAGAACAGCAAACTTGGACCTTGATAGTGACATCCATGTTGACGATTAAACAATTGAGGCACTGCCAATCACTGTTTACCATGAGCCTACGTGCAGTCACGTACACACAGGTTTAGAAAGTTTAGATCAATAAAAGAGAATAATAAACACATTGAACTGTAACCTTCTTGTGATTGCAAGCGTTACAATTTCTATATCAAATTAGAGATACCACATTCTTTAAGTCCTTTTTTCAACATTTTATGTAAGTAATGTTTTTTAAAAAAGTTGTTTCAATGCAAAAAGACCCCTATAAAGTGTAATTATATTAAATTGGAATTGCATTTGTAAGGTGCACTCGCCTACGCAGTGAGTGGTGTAAGGGTGTAAGGAAAGAAATTATAGAGTTGCATTATGGGAAATGTAGGATCCAGACTCTTGGCCTTTGTTGCTTCCTTTTGACTCATTCTTCTTTAAAAGATGTCATTTGTGAGTCTTTAAACTTCATAAAAATGAAATGCTAAATGGCTGGAGTGTCCCTTTTACTATTGTGTCTGGATATAATGGACTCATAGTAGTACTTGTGTAGACAGACGTGAAGAAGTAAAGTAGAATTATTAGGGAAATTCTCAAGTGAAGTACAACTATTTCCAAATTGGGCTAAGTGCTTAAGTGTGAACTAAATGTAGGCCTTTTATAAAGAAAATGTCCTCCTCTGCGAACTAGAAGTGAGCGATCAGTTTTTAAATTTTTCAAATGTTTGTCTATTTTAGTTTTACCACGAAGGTGGCATGTTATTGGTTCAAAGAGCTTCCTGTCATGTTTGCACACGACTGATACACAAACATCTGAGATAAGCTGCGTGTGTTTGGCTAAAGGGTCAGGAAAGGCCATAAAGCATGAAGAGCATACGGAAACAGTAACATGAAAGATCTAAGAAAGTTTCATCATTAACTTGTCATGTTGATCTGTTTGAATCAGACCATTAATGTTACGTGTGTGTGTGTGTGTGTGTGTGTGTGTGTGTGTGTGTGTGTGTGTGTGTGTGTGTGTGTGTGTGTGTGTGTGTGTGTGTGTGTGTGTGTGTGTGAGAGAGCTGTCAGTGTGTAGTAAGTTACCTCAAAGAGCCGCAGACACTTGGCCAAAGCTCCAACCTCCTCCTTCAGGGAGAAGATGCAGGTGACCACTTCAGACTTATTGTCGGTCTCTTCCTCTAGGTACATGGAACCTCTTCGCCTCTGTGGAGAAAAAATATTCACACTTCAGAAAACAACACAGGGTTAAAGGATGACTCAGCCATTTTGGAGAACTCTTGTTGTCAAAATAACTTTTTTTGTCAAAATCAGTGAATATCTCCTCATGATCCGCTACCTGTCTGTACTGTGTGTGCTCTGAAACAATCTGGTGTTAATTTACAGCCTAGGCTCTTTTAAAAAGGTTTGTGAACAAAGGGGGCCCACCCTGGCTAGCAACATGCCCGTTTACAGAGCCTAGGCTGTGTATAACTTTTTTTCTCAGGGGCGCACAGACAGGTAGCGAACCTTGAGGAGATATTCAGTGTTTTATGACAAAAAGTGATTTTGACAACAAGTAGAATTGCTGAGTCCACATTTAAATGCACAGTCATGCACAAGCTTTTTGGCACTTGTATGTGTTCTTCAGGGATTTTTTTTTCTTTTTCCTTTTTACATAAGCTGAATCCCAGGGGAGAGGCTAACACTTAAGTTACTGCTGGAGCCTGAAAAAAACTGCTGTCCTTTTTATGATCTATACGAAGAAACACATGTTTTTCAAAGTCTGGATTTGGTGTATTGACCTCATTCTGCGTGTCTGTGTTTTCTTAAGACAAAGTGCATGAAATCCAGTTGGAAAGCCATGAATTTTGCCAATTTTAAGAGTCTCATCTTAAAGCTTGAACCCTTTTACACCTTTAGCCTGTGAGCGGCTGACCTCAGACACATGCTCCACACATGAGAGGGGCTTTTTTTTTGACAAACGGGAGAGCCAATACGAACGTGTTACAGATGTTGGCATTCCTGCACAGTCCAGGCAGTTATATAATAACATTTCATAACAGATAAGGGAATTGACGGACATATGTTAAATATAACGTTGTGTCAGATCGTCTTGACTGAAAGAGTATAGCACTCGGGATTTTTTTTTCTGTAAAACCTGCAGGCTTATTTGGTGCTGCAACTAAGGTCATTTTAACATTTTATTATTATTCATTAAGCTTAATTAACCAAAAGCATCTCATGTTCTTTTGGACATTGTCAAACTGTTTCCCTTCAAAATGTTGATCAGGGCCATGTGTGTTGTCTCTAAAAGAACAGCTAACTTGATCCTTGGTAATAACATTAAAGAACAAACAATGCCACTGGGAATCACTGTTCACTGTGAGCCTTCCTTGTTTTTTTAATATTTATTGTTGATTAATAGTACAAATTATAATGTGACGTCTCCAGATGGTTTGTTTTTTTCTCAAATCAGTTAACTCAAACACAAAAAGATATTACATTTATTGTTGACATATAGGTGGGGGGAGGGGGGAGTTGGACATTCTCACATTTGCAAAGATGGAACTACTCATTTTTGCTTGAAATTTGACTTGAATCACTCAATTAAGTCTGCAGATAACTGAGCTTTAATTAAAACAGTGATTATTGAGAACTGGGACAAAAGGCTGTCTTCCATATGTAACTGCTGTTATGTTTAAAACTAAAAATATCTAAAATTGTAGATGTTATTAGGGATTAAGAATAGAATGTCCGGAGCACAATTATCCCCTTAAATCGAATTTTATCATTATTATATCAAATATATGACACTTGTTATCTTCTCACAACGTCCAAAACAGTGTGTCCTCAGAGAAGGTTTCAATCTTTCATATGCAAGGAAACCTATTAGAAATGTACTTTAATGATTAAAAATAGCTTTTTTCATCAAAAGCAACACTAACTAATCTCTCATATCAATAAAAACTGTTTTTCGACAGCACATTCACGTTTTATAAGGATTTGCCTGTCACCACTGTCAGATGTCAACTGCGTCAGACAGGAAATCTGACAGAGTTGACGTCTGACGGTGGTGATAGTCCAATGACGGTGAAAAAAAAAAAAAGCTGGGAGTTTGTGTCAAAGCTTAGCTCAGTAGCTTAGTATATGTTGGATATATACATGTAATTTAATTTGCCGAAACATAGGGTTTGTATTTTTTCAACATTGCACCCTGTTTTGTCCCACTTCTCAAGAATCACTGAAAACAAAGGACATAACTGAAAGTACACTGTATTTGCCCAAGTACCTGTAGGATATACAAACTAATAGAGTGATCATGTTTTGTACTATATACAGCGCTATAACTGCACATTTTTCTCTTGCATCAGCTGCTTTTTGTTGTTGTCCTCTATTCATTTCACTGAGGCAACAACTTTCCCTGTTTTGTCTACCTGGAATATTCCAGCTATGCCTGGCTTTGTCCCTGATGCTGCATTAAAAACAGAATGATAGGAAGTAGTGCATTGGAAATTACAGCCTATACAATGACTTGCTATTGATATATGAATGCACCTACATTTCTAATGAATTCTTGGAAATAAAATAAATAAGTTTGCAAGCTGTATAGCAGGTGTTTGTGTGTATGAGTAGTAAGTGATATTGTTACCCCTGTGCCTCCTTGGTTCTCCGTCTCTGTCTTGGTGTCTTGGTGGCTTCCATTGATTCTCTTATACGCTGCGTCCATCCTGTCGCTCTTCAGGTGAACAAACCTGTGTGTAGTTGTAGTGTGTGGAGTTGAGCGCGAGCTTCTCTTGCCTATTAAAGCCCCGCTCCGTTTAAACACCGGCCCACGTGACACCTCCCACCATCCCCTCCTGCATCGGTATGTCACGGGACGGTTGTTTTGAAACCGTTACAATGTGCCACATCTGGTTCTTGTTGTCGCTGTTGTGTGTGTGTGTGTGCGCGCGCGTGTGTGTCCGAAGTTATGTATGCTATTATAGGCAGGCTCTCGGGCTGATTTTTTTTGTATTATTTATTTTGATTTAACCATCTATCCTCAAAAGTAGATGTGCATGCTCAACCCTGTCTCATCAAAATTACGTTCCCAGAGAACAAAACGGCATTCCAATTGATAATCATGTGATATGAAGTTATTACAACACTATAATATTGCAGAAACTAAAACGTATGTCCTTCACGTGTCTTCTTATGAAAACGTATGAAAACAGCTCACTTGTATAACACCTCAATGCAGGACTTTATCACATGTAAACTAACCCCCCCCCCCCCCCCCCCCCTCAACCCTAATGCAAAACAACACCATCACTCAATTAGAAAACTAAATTGAAGCTTATTTGAAACCATGGGGGAAAAAATGAAATAGGCCTATCGCAGCCATAGTATTATTACTGAAGCCTCATACAAATTCCTATAGAGAATACATAACTGTCTGTCACACCTGAGAGTGAGCAGCTCCACAGGTGCCACATGAGGGCAGTGTAGGTTTGGTTATGTTGAGAGTCTAGAGCACCTCCAGTACAGCACACACAGCAGCACATTGAAAATAACCTACACCCATCATTTTATATAGTACTATCTATGCTACATCCTCAGGCACTATTAAGCTCCTGAGTCTGAGTGTTTGTGTCTTCAACCAAATTTAAAGGTCACATATTATGCTAAATGCACTTTTTAAATGTGTTCCAACATATCCATGGGTCCACGGTGTGCCTGGAGACTGCCAAAATATTTAAAAAAAATAACAATCTCTCCTGTTCTCACTCTCCCCCTTTCTGAAACCCCCACCCCTCCCCCCCAATATACTCCAGTCAGAATTTTCCCCTTTTCTGACCTCACAAACTGGAAAGCCAGAAGCTTCCACTGTGCAGCCCACACCCCTATTTCTTATTGGTCCACGGCCCTGACAGACAGAGGTCGAGGCGTATCTGGCTTCGCTTCCGGACAAGGGGCGGGAGCAGCTCAGAGATTGTATATTTACGAGGGGAGCTGCAGCTCTTTTTAAAAAATAGGCCATTGTGAGATTAGCTGAACATCAGCATAGTACAATAAATTATCTGAAAGTTTTTTTCAGCAAACAATTAAAGAAAAACGTATTAGGGACCACTAAGACCATATAATATGGTGTATAATAGTACCGAAAAGTGTATAATATGGGAGCTTTAAGACTTTTCTCTTTTAAAGGTACAGTGTGTAGAATTTATTTGCATTTTTCAGAACAGACTTTGTAGAAATGGAGTATAACATTCTGAAGTGTTTTCAGTAGTGTAGCTTATAATCGCTTGAAAATAAAAATAAAAGTTTTTGCTTTATTGCCTTTGATTGAGTGTTGTATATCTACAAAGAAGTGGGGCGCGCCACCTTGTTTCTACAGTAGCACAGACGGACACACTTAAAGGCCATACGCATTTTTATAAACACTGGGTGTCTGCCGAAAATTCACCTGTTGGAAGACAAAGAAGAAGTATTTTAGAATAAATAACTAATTACACCTTCACCTCATCACGTGGTATTGTGGAAAGACTTGAGGTAGTGGTGGATGATGCCATCTTTAGTAACAATCTCTTGACCTTGGAGGCCACCATAGCATGTGTACATTCTCCCAAAGGGTAGCGCTATCGAGGCAGCATTGCAATCTAGAATTTCCCCACTAGATGATGCTAAATATTTTGATATTACACACTGTCTGCTGCTTTATGTTGAATCATACCCTGCCGGCATTCTAGCCTTATTGGAGTGCACACAAACATACTGTAGAAGCAACTCTTTTACTTGCTCATAAAGGGCCACTGTATGTGTCGTCTGCTTGTCTCCAGCGGTCGATAATTTGCAGATGGGACGTGATTATGTCACACACTTCATATAGTACAGTGGATTGGAGATCCCCCCCCCTCCCCGCTGCATCATTTACTGTCATTAATAATGGGCGATGGAGACAATTGCTCATTTATCAAGAGAAGTGGTGCAGTGTGCCTTTACAATAGCCTCCTCCATAGGGCCTCAGTCTGGCTTCACACGCACGTTTTTGTAAGGGATGATCTCTTTTACACACAGCAGCTGCCCCTGCTTTAAAGCTACAATGTGTAACTTTTTTTCCCTATAAATGAATATCGGTTACATTCAAGCCATCTCCCATCGAGCTGACACAAAGTTGATTAAGCCTCAGTGAATATGGCACATGCAGGAGCTCAGAAAAATCACAAGATGTGCCCAAGAAATGTTTCAGTTGTTGATTCTACTGCTAAGAAAAAACCTGGACGTACAGCAGAAGGTATAGAATCCATGCTTACCGAATCCACGATTACAGAAGGCTTACCTCGTGTAGATGCCCCCACAGTGTCGCTCATGAGGCTCAAGTTACGCACTATAGCTTTAAATAAATGAAAAAAATAATTGTTTTGTCATGATTATGCAACTCCAGCTTTTATCATAAGTGCTGCTGTGAAAATGTCCAGTTGGACGAGGAAAAGCCAACTCAGCATAGAGCATTTGGCGTGCGTGAGGAGCAGCAGGGGTGCTTAGAGATGATAATCTGTTATATAGTTGTGAGCTTCCTAATTGTGCTTTCATGAGACACCGTTGATTAATGGACTAGTTGACGGACAGACTGTGAATGTTGTCCACATGTGCGCTGTCCGCAGGGGTGCTGAAGAATCCACTCCAGCCGTATTGTGAAGGCTCCGTTTTCTGAGAGTTGGAGAGCAAGAAAAGGACTGTATTGTGTGTGTGTGTGTGTGTGTGTGTGTGTGTGTGTGTGTGTGTGTGTCTAGGGAGGGGGGGGGGGGTGGTTGGAAGAAAAGCAGTGAGAGCAGAAGAGAAAGGAGAATGAAACTTTGCAGTGCTGTTGTAAAGGCGCAGTGAATGAGAGTGCAGCCAGCCACATGGGCCGTTCTCACTCGGGATAATGGAAGGCCCTTTTTTTCCTGTGGCTCTTAACCCTTCTTGTCGCATGCTGGGAGCGGGCAGCCGTCCGCCCATCGCGCAACAACAGACACGCTCACCCCCTGGATAATTGAATTTTACACCCTGGAAAGTGGAAAGTCTCCCCCTTACACGTGGCCCTGACAGCAACTCTCCCAGGATCAAGTTATAGTGAGTTAGGCCCAGAGTTGGTGGAAGAAAGAAGGATATGTAGAAGTACTGTATAGTGCTATGTATGGTGGAGGAGATGCTCATACATTTAAAAAAGTATTGGATGGATTGGTAGGAAATTTGGTACAGACATTCATGGTTCCCAAAGGATGTTTCCTGTTCACTTTGGATGGATGTATGGCATCATCTAGTGGTGAAAGTTGTAAGTTGCAACGCTCCCTTGCTAACCCCTCTCTTTGGGATAATTTACAGAAGCCACGGTGGCCTTCAATGACAAGAAGCTATAGTTACTAAAGTTGGTATCATCAACCACTGCCTCAAGTCTTTCCACAGTATCAAGTGATGAGGTGAATATATATTTAGGTATTCATTCTATACTACTTCTCCTGTTAAGTTTGTCCATGTTGTGCTACTGTAGAAATATGGCGGTGCAACATGCACAGCGGCCTCCTTTGTAGAAATAAAAGGCTCATTCTAAGGTAATGACACAAATAACAACTTTTATATATTTTTTTGCGATAATAAATATTTAGGAATTTTATATTCCACTTCTACAAAGTCTGTTCTTTCAAATGCCAATTCCCTTTACAGGCTGAACCTTTAGAGCAGGGGTGTCCAAACTTTTTTCACTGAGGGCCACATACAGAAAAATCTACGAAGGGCCGGGCCACTTTGCAAAAATAACACATTTATCAGGACATGTAGCTGCTCTGATGTTTAGTGTCATAGTGTGTTCGTAAATTGTAATCCTTCTTCACGGCAACACTTTACTTGCACATTAAACAGATACATTCCCCCTCTTGTTAAATGCCATTGATACACCCAGTGTTTTCTGCTTTTGCGTCCAATGTCCAGCTGGGTGAAAATAGTAGCCAGCCGAGATCCCGCCCTTCCAAGGGGGGTCCGGGGGTATGCTCCCCCGGGAGATTTTTTTAAGTTTTTAAAGTGAAATGCATGAATCTGGTGCACTTTGAGAGGGAAATTAAGAGGCTAAAGCTGAAGAATTTTGTATGAAAAAAATGGAGACACTGTGCCAGATGAATTAGAAGCTATTGGAGAAGGACACATGGATTTTCCATAATAATATTAATTTAAAATAAAATATTATGCAGGGTCCTCTGGGATGGGCTTGGTGCTCTTTTCTTTTAAATTATTTAAAAATTAAAAGGGCCATATTACATTATATTTTTAAAATATGCCACGGGCCAATCAATCAGTTTTGACACCCCTGCACTAGTGGGTTAACTAAGAAATGCAAAAAAAAAAAAAAAAAAAAAGTTTTTTTTTTTTTTTTTTTTTTCAAAGGGCCATATTACATTATATCTTTAAAATCGGCCGCGGGCCAATAAAAAGTGGGCCGCGGGCCGCAGTTGGCCCGCGGGCCGTAGTTTGGACACCCCTGCTTTAGAGCTTCAGGATCCCCCCTCTGCTTTCCTTTGTATTGACTCCTTCTGCTTTGTGAGATCAAAGCTGGATGTGTCCTTCTGGAAAATAGGACGTCTACCTATTAGTTGGTGCACATTGAGTATATATATATTTTTCTGAGCATACAAAGCAAAAATAGTAGGGTGCATCCATACCTTAGATTATCTCATTTGATTTAAACCCTAAATGCAAGCTATAAAGGCAATGAAAGTTGTAGTCAATTCAAAGTGCTTTACAGGGGCATACATAATGTTGTTGTTATTAAAATTCCTCAAAGGGATGACAGAAGATATGTACTATAGCTTTAATTCTTGATATGTTGTTAATATGGTAGTGTAGGCTGACTGTGTCATTCACTTAATGTCGTTTTTAAGAGTCTATGACAACATGCAGCTGTTTGCAGAACAGATAACGAAGAGGCATAGAGTTACCTGCAGGTGGAAACGGTCTTGTGTTGTTTCCTATACACACGTGGTTAGAGATGGAGATTAGACTGAGAGAGTAGAGGTCCCTAACAGAGTAGGATAAGATGTTAAGGTTGAGATGGTGGGGGGAGGTGGGGGGGGGGGGGGGGGTTGTATTGATGATGTGAAGAGAGAGAGAGAGTGATCCACGCCCTAAGGCTGATGATCTCGTCACCATGGGGACGTGGGTCACCGCCCCTCACCGGTTCCTGACCAAACACAAAAGGTGTTTCCTCCACTGGCAGCCTCGCTCACTTTCACCTGTCAGTCAGACTTCCACTGTCTGTCAGCCAGGAGTCTGTGGAGGACGGCTGCAGGTGAATGCTTTGTCCTTGGGGGTCAGTTTCTAAGGTTTGGGCAAAACTTAAGCGTTCAATGTATAGTTTGCGACAAAATCTTCCAAGCCCAGTCACATTCAAAGTAAGGGATGACAGTTGATATTCAAGACAGAATTACTTCTGCTATCAGCTCAGATCAAGGTTGTAATTTCATCCATCGACACCACTCAATTCTTGCCCCCTTCCTCCCCCCCTAATTTATCTTTGTGGGCATTTTTGAATTGTATCTTATGTAATTTCACAGAACAGGGGTAGGAACGGACCGTTGCAATCTAGAATCTCACCACTACATGATGTTAAATACTCAGATATTACACACTATACCTTTAAAGTACTGGAGCATGACAGTGAATAACCTCCATTGCACACACCATTTTATTTCGTTCAATTTAATCCATTGACTGTTTAAACTAAGTCATATGTTATGTGTGAATCATAATCCTACAGTAATAGCTACTGCACCACATATCCAAGCGTTGCCGGCTGTCTCAGTCATCATGCTTATTTCAGCTCCTATGTGCCTTTTGCAGCTGTCAACAGGTGAGTGTGAGTGTGAGTGTGTGTGTGTGTGTGTGTGTGTGTGTGCGTGTGCGCACGTGCTTGTGTGTGTGTGTGTGTGTGTGTGTTTACCCATCCGTCACTGGCAGAGCATACAGTGTACTGTAGGTGGACGAACAGAGAGACTTAATGAAAACTCTGTGATTGACTGGTACACACACTGTCACACAACACCTGATGGCCTCAGTAGATGCCTTCACCAAACACACAGAGAGGGACTATCACTCTGCAGCAGATAATCACATTCAAGTTTGATGTGTCATTTCCTTACTGTGGATATGTTGTCCTTGTCATGCTGTTCACCCATTGTCAGTGACACACTGGATTTCACAGATGGGATTCAGTTAGACTTTTTCTCTTTACATTATAGAAATGAATGTAAACTGTAATGTATGGATTGATACCTTGACTTTACAGTATCTGTAGTGATTGTCAAGTACATTTATATGCCGATGATACTGTAATTTATGCATCTTGTGCTAATATATTTGAAATTTAGAACTTTCTACAACACAAGTTTAACTCTATTCAGAAGTGGTTCTCCTACAATAGCTGTCTTGATATTTGGAAAATCATTCAGTGGTATTCTAAATGCAGCCAGAATAGTAAACAGATGAGTGAGTGATGCTATCATCTTTATAACCGGAGATAGAGGACTTCTAATTCAAAGTTTCACCAGAATGACTAAACTCCAACCGACAAAACTCATCCTGCACCTTAACCAGACATTAACAACATATAAGAAAACGAAAAGAAAATGCACAAATTGTAAAAAAAAAAAAAAAAAATATTTACACTGTTCTATTTCCAATGACATTTAAATTATTTCAGTGACATGATGTTCAACAAGTGCCTTGCTCTTGACTGTAGGAGGAAGCTGCACCATGTATGTTGATTCCTCCGGTGCAATCTACTACAGCTGTTTGACATTCTTTACCAGCAGAGGACGACATTCACCCGGAAACCACATCTCCCATCAGCCCCCTCCACCCCAGCCTCCTTTCTGGCCCCTCCCATCAAAGCCACAACCTCTCGTAATCCCCCCCCCCCCCCCCCACACACACACATACAACCCACGTTGCCCTGGAGACGGCTCAGACGAGCAGGTGATGCATTGACAGGGAGCAGATGGTTCCCTGTGGAGGTAAGCACGGCCGAACAATGCTTCCATATTCATCATAAAGTCTTGCTTACTCTCTTTCTGTGTGTGTGTGTGTGTGTGTGTGTGTGTGTGTGTGTGTCTCTGCCTTTCCTTCAACTGTGTGTACACACATAACTTCAAAGTTGAATGAGTGGTGTTTTCAACGAGACACACACACACACACACACACACACACTACACACACGCACATACACAAATATTTGTTCATTGAAACCTTCGGATGGGTTTGTCAATATGGCGGAGTTTGTTTGATGCTGAGCGAGGTGACAATGTTGTGACTGGTTATTAGACAAGACTTGTGATAAATGGAAGCATCTCCATTCAGAAGAAGCAGCCATTTTACAGTTCACAAGAAAAGTAAAGACAAACAATGGTGGTGCCTTGCCTGCTTGTCTGTCTAATGCAGGTGTTTTGGAAGGTTTTTTCGCCCGCTGTAACTCACTCCTCTAAAGAAGCTCCTTCTTTTTGGCCCCCTGTCTCCCCTGGAGATAAAGTACAGACACCCCACTCTCGCTGTCCCCTTTCTTTCAGCTAACTCCTGAATAATCTAGCAACAATGCAGGGCTCTGAGGGCGGTGTGCAGCGATTCACCGGAGGCCCTGACTTGTTTTGGGGCTCCGGGGGGGAATGGCATTATGGAGATCAGCTAATGCATGTAAAACACGGCAACCATTTTTTTTTATGGAACAAGTGGTAAAGAAAAAGCGTGCGGAACAATGGAGAAGGCTTCGGAGCGCTACACTTAACCCACCACACCTGGAGCACACAACGGGGGTGAGAGAGGCAGCCAACCCCCCTCCACACACTCATACACACACACACACACACACACACACACACACACACACACACACACACACACACTTGTACCGCTGTACTTGTGAGGACATTCATTGACATAATGCATTCCCTAGCCCCTTAACTATCAAAATTAAAAGCCTTACCCCAACACTTACACTGACCCTAACCTAAACCTAATTCTAACCTGAACCTTAAAACCTTGTCCTAGCCCTCAAACAGCCCTTTAAAGGCCTGTCACGAAGAGAGAACCGGACGAAATGTCCTCACTGTCCAAAAATGTGCTCACTCTTAGAGTCTAAAACTCAAATTGGTTCTCACAAAACTAGTTGTACAAGTACACACACACACACACACACACACACACACACACACACATCATCATCACCACAGCACCTATCAATACAGGCTGTAAGGGAGGGAGGAGGGGGGGTTGCCTGTATTCACGGGCCTGCATATGATAAAGACGCACAGTGAGGAGCCATTCAAGAGCCCTGTGCCCATAATAGAGTCACTAATAGGTGCCTATTCAGCAGGAAAAGTGTTTTCTGGAGGAGGAGGGAATGAAAAAAAAGTTTTGGGGAAGCAACAATCACTTTGTCTACTGCCTTGTGTATGTAAAATGCAGCGCCCCACCCCTCCACCCTTTTCTAACTTTTTTTTCATTTTAGCTTGCTGTCTTTTTTTCTTTTCTTTAAAGAGCGTCACCAATGAATAGACGACATGCATAGTTTGGAGTCTTCCTTTCATCCTCACTTGAAAATAAATTGAATGGTCCCCGAGTGAGTCCAGTGCAGCACCCACGTATCTCAAAAACATGGGGATACTCACTCTCTTTCTTTATAGAACTGTCAGCCATATTCACAGGTGGCCAACTTTTACAGAAAGTATCTTTTAAGACAATTTTTTTTTTAAATTCATACACGCATACACATTTATTATTTACATGTTGGTACTGATGGGAGTTTTGTAAAAAGAACATTAAGTTGTACAACTCACCCAGCTCAACTCTTCAACATGTAGTCAGTGTTAAAGTAACTTTTGTAGTGTAGCTTCACCACTTCACTATCAATTCAGCAAGTTATCAATGCAATATGTGGGCAAATTCTGCAAAGTTGAGAACTTAAGTGGGTGATTGAGTCATGTCATAAGATATGTAGCCCTAGAATATATATATATATATATATATATATATATATATATATATATATATATATATATACATATATATATTATATATATATATATATATATATATATATATATATATATATGTATATATATATACAGTATATGACAAATATATATATACATATCAATTATACACATATGCACCCATACATTAATAATCACTCACTCCAAAAAAAACAGCCATCCACTTGTACAAACTGAAAATAAATATGGCCTACTTAAGTGCCTTAATGGAAATCAAATGTAACACAGGGACAAAAAAAGCAGACTCCGTGATCTTGCAACCTGTTGCAATGAAACTTCTTTGTCATGTTTGGAAATCCGATGCAAACTTAAAACACTCTGGTTATTGTGTTAGGAGAGAACCATTTCAATCTATTATATCTCTTCCTGTTCAGGCCTTATAGCTGCCATAACTCTAGCAACTATATCTTCTGCTGATCCCCCCTCGGTCTGCAGGCACCGGGGGAGCAAGACCTGGTGGGTGAGCTGACTAATCTCGAAATGCTGGAACCATATTGAAAGAAGAGGGCCTGGACTGAGGAATAGTCTGGGACCATATTGTGCTACGTGTCAAAGGGCTTAGATGACAGATTGATGAGATGAGGAAATAACGGAGCTGTCCGGGGGGCTAAGAGGAGAAAGTTGTGTGTGTATGTAGGGGGGGTGATGGGGGATCACAGCATGGCATTGGCAACCCAGGGTTTTAGAGTCAGAGCAGGACTCCCCGTAGTAGGCCTGCCGGGCAGAGCCAGCGAGGGTCAACTCTCTTTGATTCTGGGTCTCGCGGCCCACAAAGGGCAGCACGCAGTGGGCAGGGCGGCTTTTTCATGATCTGGCGTGAAAGCTCATGTAATTGTATTTGTATGTGTGTTGCAAGAGGCTTTGTCAGCTTTTGTGTGCTGATGTATGTGTTTATTTGTGTGTGTGTGAGTGAGCATTTGTCAATATGGGATATCCAACCTAGCCTTTTTTCAACTCAGTTATAGTCTAATTTAACTAATTTTTAACTCAAAAACAAATGTGCTAGTGTTAGTCAAGTATAGCTTAGTTTCAACAGTTGTCTCTCGGCCAGATGTCATATTAACTGATCAATTAGGCTATCAATATTAGTGGTAAGCAAAAGGACGTTTTATTGCTTTTTTCAGCCAAACAGGGACAAAGTATTGGCTATAAGAAATATTTTTTATAAACTATGGATCACTCATCATTACTTGGCCGGCCTCATATGAAGGTCAGTGTCTTTCGTTGTTTTGACTTTACTGTTTTCTCTCACGGCTCTCATCGTGTCATATTCAAATTAATTTTGTAGCTAAAAATATTCACACAACCTTCTGTCTGATCAATAATTTGGTGGAAAGACAAGTTAGCAACTATAGCTGGTGAACATAGTGGAGCATTTAGCCGCTACAGAGGCGGATATTTTCCTCAGGAGTTGTTGAAGACCCAAAACAGAACTAAAAGGAATGTGAGCAAAGATACATTATTACTAATGTTTCTTAGAAACAGCTGGAAGTAGCAACTGCAGTTACGTATTATATAGTGAAATTGGCCATTCAACTAACAACATACCAGACAAAACAAGATAAATCTAATTAAAAAAAACTGGTAAACAAAGGATTTAAATCTAAAGAATACAATAAATCAAGCATCACACATACCGTAAGCCACCAGTTTTCATTGTATTGATTTATTCAATTCAATAAAAGATGCATTGACTATCCAAAGTTTTTCTTCATACCTTATCTTTAGAAAAGCGTTCAAATCTGTGCCACAAAAACACTGCGATTTCCAACCTTACTTCCCTCCACACAATGCATTTTTTGACAGTGTCTTAGCAACTGGTATTGTGGCATCTGGATTACCCCAAAAAAGCACTGCAGAGCCCCCATAGGGTGAAACAGAGGGAGACCACAGAGTACTTTAGGAGGGAGATGTAAAGGAGATGTTGATCTTGAGCTCAGGTGGTCCCGACAAGCTTTGTCACAAGTCTCCTTATTATGGTCAAAGAATTTTGCTATTACATGATTTTTTTTGTTTTTTTGTCAGTTTATAGTGAAATAATACTGATAATATTGTTTGGAGTTTTAAACCCTTGTGTTCATATTTAATAGGTACTTCAAGACCCTTGAAATTGTTCTGTACACACTAGAAATGGTTTCAATAAAGAAATTGAAAAAAAGGGGGTTTGAGAATTGTACAAATGTATTTAGCCATTTTGAAAAACATACATTTTTTGTGGCTGAAGGGTGACATACATACTATTGTCAGAGGTTGGCTGTTTGTGTCACCTCTATAAGTGTTTGGTCTGGTCACCATGGAAACACTGACACTACCCCTCACTTGTCTACAGCCCTGGTTAATATTAAACTAAGAGCGTATTTACATTTTTTCCTTCGCTGCAAATTGGAAGATGAAAAACCTCAAACTCAAGTCACACTCTGGATAATAAGCTTTGATTGGAGATGCAGATAAAGGGCTGTTCAGAATGTACACACACACACACACACACACACACACACACACACACACACACACACACACACACACAAAGACACACACTCACACAGAATCACACACACACACACAACACTGAGCCCTGATTTGTGCAATTGATAGGGCCCATTGTTTCCACAGAGCTTGCCACTATATGCCCTGTAATGTAATTAAAGCCAGGAGGTTTATGGTGCTGTATGGCAGACCACAACCTGAATCCATGTTGTGTCTGGATAGTCGGGGTGAAAAGCCTTCTCTTTTTCTCTGTCCAGCTGGTACCCATTTCTGTTCTGGCCTGTGTCAATGTGTGGCTTCACAGTGCTGTTCACTTCTTAATTGAAAGCTTTGGGTTATTGTGGGCCATGCTTTTGTATTGCATGTTCAACAAGAACAGAGTTTAAGTTGATTATTTCCTTGAAAAATGTAGGAAACGCAACAGGGAAATGTGTGTCTTAAGATAAAATGTGTGTTTTTTTTTCTTGCGAGGGAAACGATACGCATGGCAGAGTTGCACCAGTTAAGCAAGTTGGTAATTATTAACAGCCCTAAGCTATTTAAATAGAGTGAGAGACATTTTTTTAGCCTCCCACAGAGAGGCATTGCTTAGTTATTCTACTCTTAAGTCACTCAGCTACTATACTCTGCGAAGTGAAGGTATTGACATTTGGCTTTTCTTGCTATCTATGGACTTTAGGGGTGAAATGTTCCCATTAGGACGAGGAATATGAGTAAACTGAAAGACTAGAGCACATTGGATATGTCTGCTGTCGAGAGAAGAGGAGCTCCAGAGCCCCGAAGACCTTCCAGAAATCCGGATTTCAAACCTCGTCTGAAGAGGCCTCTTGCTCGGCCCAGGCGTCCAGTAAGCACGAGCACCTGTCTGCCTGATGGCTCCAGATCCACACACAAGGTGAGTGGGTTGCTCCATTAGAAGTGAATTGGGAGGAAAACATTTTAACAAACTCACGATTTCAAGGTTGTGAACTTTTTTATATCTACCACTTTTGCGCTTTCGACCAACTGTAGCTATCTACACCTTTCACTGTGAGACTGGAATTGGGTGAGTCCATCCAAACGAATGCCCACCCAAGCTATTTCCTTAAGCCCACAGCTGAGCGTCTGTCCGACCTGCTGCCGCCACCCGCTCCAATGAAAGACACGTCAAACGCCCCTGAATGCTCACCCCATGTTGAGAGAAGATCCGTGAAGACCTTCGGAGCATCTGTCCACCTCTCTGACACTAATGAATGTTAAGTAGGTTTAGCTGCTGGTGTGCCACTGTCCCACAGGTCATTGTATAACCGGTTGGTGGCAAGCAGCGGGGATGTGCTTGCGCTTTTGTCAGGGGTGGGTGCGGCCGCCAAACCCCCTTGGAGACTATGTTTAAAACCAAAATGGCTGGACCCGCTTACTCCTGCTTGCACACAATCCCAGGAACCAATAGTTGCCATATTGATCCGTCTTGCTTGCAGATTAAAGTATAAAAGGAGCTCTGTCCGGCCAGCAAGGGGTCCCCCTTTACTGACTCCCAGGAGCTCATTTCAGGGTCACAGAGTCCTTGCAGTCCTCCCTGACCCGGACCCCCAAACGTGAACACACACAAACAACAACCCAACCGGTGACAGAAAAACCTTTTCCAAGGGATGAAGCCCATTAAACAGGATTGGTCGGATGCTCACATTCACGCCTCATTATAGCTGACCCCCAGGCCTTTCTCTCTCTCAATCTGGATGCTCTCCTCCGTTGTCTGTGCCTCTATAACCTGGCCCAAAACCATGCTGAGGTGGTCACCCCTTTTGGCCTTTTGTTTGGCCATTGATAATAGCTTGGCCCGTGTGCTTTTTGATTGTCTTCTGAACTGGATCATCTCATCAATGCATTGTCCAGTTCCTGTGGTGTTGTGTGCTTTTTAAAAGTTTTGTCTGAGCTTTCGTAAACACATGTGTAGCTCTTTTGTCTCAAAGTTGACAAATCCAGGCTCTGATAAATGCATTTTTTTGTGACCTGAGGCACCATTATGTAATGTAACTTTTAGTTGAACAGGTGCAATGTACAAAACAAACATTAACCTTGTTAAAGGCAAGGAGATATGTATTGTACCAGGTTTTAGCAAATAGCTATAATCCCTGGGGCGTAAAGCATTACTACAGTGTCACAGTATAACACATGTACTTTACATTGTGAGTGTACGAGAAGATGTTTGGGTTACAGCGGTCGGCAGTCGGCGACAGATGAAGGTAGTGTCTTTTTACAGCCTGAAACTATACAGTTTTGGTCCGCTCTCATTGTTCTTATTGTGTCTTTTCCCAACTTGTTTGTGGGCGAAACTTCAAGTTTGATTATTTTATTTTTTCATTCGGTGAAGGCTTAAAGGTGCACTATGCAGTTTCAGAGGAGGGGGATTTGTTTAGTTTTGCAGAGCCTTGAGTTAGTAAACAAAACATATTTACTCTACATGTAATTCTAAGTATCGAATAATTCTATCATCATAAATCAAAACTAAAGTATTTTGGGGAACCTGGAACCAAACGTAAGAATATGTTAGTAAACCAAACTGTGGCATTTGATGACTTGCAACATACAAGGGCTTCAATTTGAAATCCCGAACGTAAATGTCAGGTTAACCAGTGCGGTGCCGCAGTAACTGCAGCCTGCATTTCCTCTTGTGATCGGGGTCTGTACATTAAACTGTGTATGTCAGGTTGTCCTCAGTGCTGACCTCCCCAACCAGGATGCAGCTCTGATCTGTGGCTCTGTGTTCAAAGGCCTGCTCCCTTAATGAAACGTTGATTAAATGCCTATCAATGCGCCCTGGCCCACACAGACAGGGTATAATCAGGTGAAACAGAATTAATAATACATCCAGCGTATAGCCTAGTGCTCAGGATAGAAAGGAAGGGCTCCCCCGAGAAAGACAGACAGATGGCAGGAGTCACCAGAGAGAATGGGGGATAAAGCAAAAGACCAGCCACCACTTTGGTTGATTAGCTCCAAATTGGTAATTTGATCTAGTAGCCCGGTTCCACCTACTCATTATTGATAAGGCCCTGACCATATTTGACCATATTTCCCCCTGCTGGCTCAGACCGGCACCACACCACTTCTTGTTATGCTTGAGACCTGCCAGCCCATGTCGCTCTGTGCTTGATGCACTGCAAAAATTAAAAATCTTAACAAGTATATTGTTGTAATTTATAGTCAAAATATCTAATGAAACTTAATAGAAGATACAATCACCTCGACAATTTAATTGAAAATGAGGATTATAAGGCTGGTTTACTATGACACAAAAGCTATACTATAAACTATTACCTATTAACTAACTTTAACCATAAATGTACATGTGATGTGGAAAAGAATTTCCCCTTGGGGACAATAAAGTCTAAAGTCTAAAGTCTTAACATAATTCTTAAATAATCTAATTAGGTGATTATCTTAAATGTATAACAGTGCAGTTTATCAAGTTAAACCAATATATAGTTGTTAGATTTAAAAAAATTTCAGTGCAGGTGGAGTTTTTGTGCAGGGGGGTGCACGCTGTCTACACACACACACACACACACACACACACACACACACACACACACACACACACACACACATACACACACACAGTGGAAATCCCATCTGCTTGGAATCTCCTTAATCTCATCATCTGAATTGAACAAGGAAAAGAGGAGCAGCAATCACTTTAGACAAACCCTATATAGGATTATGCGTTGTATTTGTGGTGATGGGTCAAACGATAACATCAAAAGCTAAAGGAGGCCTTTGGTTGATGCCTTTTTGGTTTGAGCTAATAGGACATTAGCTTTGTTCGTGGCATGTTTTTACAAATCAATCTTATTTTTTGGTACTTTTTGTACGACACTCTCATTTCATTTGCATAAAGCCTACAGCTTAGAATAATAAAAATAATGGTGGTAGACAAAAGCATGCTTCTCATTTTTTAAATGGCTACCGACTAACGTTTTTTTGCCACTGGAGGATTTCATCAGCTCTAGCTACAAACAATACACTACTTCTCTGTATGAAGTAAGGTGGGCTCATCTTACTACTGCAGGGCGTCATTACGTTTAGCAGCCAACATTTGCCCAGCTGCAACTTGAAGAGAAATTCAAACAGGTTTAGTGAAAGGTAATTGCATATTTTGAGTTGCAGTTCTTGAAAAAAAATACTTTGTTTTTTTTAGTTTAAAACAAATAAGTCATAAGCCACAATTTATTTTGAGGATTTTTGATCCTTGATTCACAGAGACGAAGAGGTTGTCTCACCTCTGCTCAACATTTTTGAAATTTGCATAAGTAAAGTCTAATTGGCCTCTTTCATTTATCAAATTTTCTATTTTTCAATGTGCATAATTTCTCCACAATCTTTGTCACAATCCAACCCAACCCCCAGCCACTTCATCCTTTAGTGTCTTAAAATGTACTTGATTTCACATTCAGCGTATAATTAGTAACAACAAGGTCATTGGGTCGTAAGCACCTGTGATTTACCGGCAAAGTGGTTGTTGTTTCTCGTTGGTTCATTATTCGTCTGCAATTAAGGCTTCTGTTGAGGATGAGGTATGGCACAGTCTGCATAATCATATGTGTTGTATTGTTCAGTACAACAGGTCTGAATGAGGCCAATAGACAACCCAATCCACGCTGCCCTCTAGCCTCTCGTAGTGGTACTGAATGGGTTTGAGAGTCTGACACACACATTCTTGTACTTCTATCTTTGTGAGGACACTCATTGACATAATGCATTACCTAGCCGCTAACCCTTAACCTTTACAACTAAATGCTAACCCTAACGTAAACCTAATTATTACTTGGACCTTAAAACCAAGTCATAACATAAAGATGCCGGTACAAGCACAAACACACATGCACACATTCACACACACACACACACACACACACACACACACACACACACACACACACACACACACACACACACACACACACATAAAAACATCAAGCTCCATTGTCCTCCCCACCCTGCGAGTCCCCTCTTGCCCCCTGTCACCCGCTCTGGTCTGGGGTTACAGCCCATGAAAGAGGGGTGATTCCTGGGAGGATCTGCTCTCTCGCTCCCTGGAGTGGACACACTCTGGAGCTGACTCTGTGCTTCTGGGAGCTGCCAGGAGCTGCAAAGAGAGATGGATGATATATATGACTATAGTGACATAGTGGTTGGTTGGTGATGTGTGTCCCCTAATGATTGATGAGTTAACACAGCGCACATCCAAAGGGGTGACACCAATGCACCCTTTACCAACTTACCATTATGCCGCCACACTGTCCGGAAGAAGCTACATGTTAAAATGGAAAGGGGATAAACAAACGCTTTGTTAACTGAGCAGATGTTGGACAGAGGCTGCGTGTGAGAGTGGACTCCATCACTTGAGTCTTCTGATGTAGTCATAATAATAACTGTATGTGTATAGTACCTTTAAAAACAATAGTATTTTGACCCAGGAAACAAAAGCACACACACATCAAATAGACTTATACCCAGTACATCCAATCAATATATATATTAGTATTTACCAAATACAATAATACAGTAATACAAATACAAAATTCAATAATAGCAACTTTAAAGGACAAACATTTTTAAAAGAAAAAAAAAATCACTGTTCAATAAACTAAATGAAATAGAAGTCACTGAATCAGCAGGCCTTATCTCCGGTATAGCTGCAGTGACCGAAAACAACTAGTTGTTTCAAAGCAGCTCAATAATCAAGACAGAGGTGTTATTAATACACTGACGGTGGGTTTAAATGTCTTTGGAGAGCCCTCTCACTGTGTGGCTTAACATTAGTTTTGCCCGGCTTCAGTCATTGTTCTCAGCCTGGGGGGGGGGGGGGGCACAGAGCTACTGAAAGCCAGTTCATCTCTCAACTCTCTCTTTGACTACTGATCAATCTCAATCTGGCTCAGATGAATCTGTATTTAAATGTCTATTTGTGTATTACACCTCTGTCCTGTTTCTGTAATCAATACGTTTTATATATAATTGAAATGCTTCTCTCTTTTTGTTTCTTCTACAGAGACCCATTTATGTGTCTTTTGTCAACAAGGCCATCTTGTGGGAGAGAGGAATCTGCCACTACACTGTAAGTGCCAAAATACTATGTAAATGTAAAAAAAAAAAAAAAGGGTATCATTCAATATTTTCTTTCTCCTACCCTACATCTATCTTGTTTTTCTAGTGTATCAATACATAGCAAACCCTTGTTTTCAGAATTGTCATGAATTGTTTATTTATCTTTTTCCTGTATGATTGCACGTTCTTTTGCTTGATCATAAGCATGAATGAAAGACGCTTAAATTGCTACAAGCGACAAGTTTGTGAGATGAAAGAATATATTCCACAAAAGGTGATTTTGTACGCAGTAGGCTATAATGTGTATTGCATCTCATGCATCACATTGATTATTGATTTTTACAAAGCATTATAATAATAAGTGTTTCCCTGCTGTGGAGAGAGGCAGTCTACCAGTACATTACTTTTTACAACAGGTCTGAACCACTCATCATGACTTTGTATAAAGGCACCATTGATTTTAGCTTCGGGGACTGAATGTGCAACATTCAATAGCCATTGTAGGCTTCTTACTAACTACTCTCAGATATATATATATATTTTTTTTAACAATTTCAGACCATAGACAAAATGTCCATTACAATTTCTGAGAGCCCTCTTTTGAAAGTGCTCGCTTTTGTCTGAACAACAGTCCGAAAAAACCCAAAGATATTTCATTTACAATGATGAAAAGAAACTAAAAGATGATAATTGACACAACCATCATTTAACAAAATTCTTGTCTGGCATGTAACAGGCAAAATCACACACACACACACACACACACACACACACACACACACACACACACACACACACACACACACACACACACACACACACACACACACACACACACACACACACTCCTCTTCTTCTTCTTTCTCTCTATCCAACACTCAAAAAGTCCCCACCTCTCCCCTTGCAGCTGAAAAGAGTCTGGGAGTGGATGTGCCACAATTAACAGTGTGGTAGTTGCCATGGGGACAGCAGCAGAGGAGTTGTGTGGGCCGGCTTCCTGTCTTGGCCTCTGGTTAAACAAACAAGTAAAGTCTGGCAGACAAAGACGCTCGCTGGTCCTTACAGCCTCATTTACATCCTCAACTGCCTTCACTACACTGCATTCAGCTTCAGTTCATCAGGCCTGGCATGTGCCCGCTATATCTCATAAATCACCAAGGTTATTGTGATGGTGAAAAAAAAAAGAAAACGCTCCTGAAAAATCTAGTTACACAACTTTTTACAACAAGTGTGTGTGTGTGTGTGTGTGTGTGTGTGTGTGTGTGATGTGTCCTTCACAGTCTAAACAGACAGATAGCAGACAAGAGGCTGTTGACCCAGCAGCGTGCTTTATGTATATGCGTCCTGTACCGTCACCACGGACACGGCGCGCTGCAAAGGAAAGCGTCCAGGTCAGAATGAACAGGTGCCCAAACAAGTTGCATGGGGCCGGCTCCAATTTAAAACCTAATATATGTGTTTTTTGTTTGCACATAGAGTTCAATCCAGGTTGTGTACGTGTCAGCGGCTAAGTTGTAGTTGTTTTCTTGAAGGATCTGTTAGCTTTACATCTTGCACCACAGATTTTCAATACCATACTGACAAAATACTCCACCAGGGAAGGAAAAGTCAAACGTTCAACAAGTTGACTATGAGGAACTTTAAGTTTGTATTGATTCTATAACCCACATAATCAGTAGTTATGAAACTTTGATTCAGCAACAATCGGGAAACACAGAATGTTCCAGTCTGCATGCCCGGAAATCGTAGTTGGTTGTAAAAACCTGGCATGTACAAGATTACCCACAATCAGGGCTGTACAGTGCGACAGTTTTGATCGCATTTGCCACTGAAATTGATCACGTGCGATGATGAATACAATTCCTCTCGCACGAGTGCTAATGAGGAGAGGCTGTCTTTGAAACACAGAGGAGTGATGCACAACACTGCTTAGAGGGCTCTACATTAACACTCGCCAAATGCGGGTGAATGTAGTCTTAGGCGAGTAAGTTATTAAGTCTACCCTCCACTTTGGCTGGTGAAAGATGTGTGCTCGGGATCTGTGCTCGGCGATTATAGCGTCTAACTTCACCAACGGTAAAAACCGGAAGGACACGGCTCTTAACGCAGTTAAGTTAGCGCGTGTGGAAACGGAACATTTCCTGTGCCCCTTCACAATAAAAGCCTGTTACTAGCCAAATGCGAGTTGACTTTTATTTTGAAGCAGGTAAGAACAGGAAGTTAGCGCTTCACAGCCCTGCAGTGCGCTAGCAAGAAAATCAACTGCTTCAGCTGCAGAGAGCAGTCAACAGTAGTCTATTTAAACAAAGTTTGACACAACCTATTTAACTTGGCCTAAATTGTATAAATATGTTTACTAATTTATTTAATAGGCTATTATGTTCAATGTTTTAAAGTTTGGTTTTCATTAAAAGAATGAAATGTTCTAAAAATGTTTGTTATTATTAGCCTACTATAATAATTATATTTTTATTTAAAAAATATATAGATATAGACATTATTTTTATAGTTCTATTGGGGGAAATAATTCTGAATCAGCAAACAAATTGCCATTGGCAGGTTAGACTCTTTTGTCTAAATTCCAATCAGTGCACCCCTATTCATTCTTCTATAATTATTACTGCACACACTAGGATATTCATTGAGAATCTCAAATAAAACCAAGATGACATGCTCAAAGGTAAGTAGAGCGAAATGCAAGGGTTAGGGTCATGCAAATTTTCGATCATACTTTGTGTGCTACCAAATTTATTTTTGTGCTACTGAATTTTTTTGCTTGCTAGCACCAGTGCTACGACTTTAAAAAATAAGCGTACAGCCCTGCCCACAATGCAACTCATCTGCCAACAGTTCGGTCTGAGATTTCACTCCAGAGGTTACTTCCTTCTATTTCCACACCACCAGATTGTTTTCACTGTTCACAAGTCTCAGCCCTGATTTACGCTCACTCGAGTGACATCACCATCTGTTAACACCTGTTAACAGACTTTGATTTGGAAAATGTGGTGCAGTTCTCTTTAGAGTTTACACCACCTTATGTACATCATCATGTATGTTGTATCATCTTGTGTTGCGTTCAGGATGTCAGTGCTCCGGGGGGAAAATAGTTTTTGCCAGGGCCTTATGGGGGGCTGCGTGGGTCCTGAAGCAAAGGGGGGGGTCATTGTCTACCCATCGAAAGTAGAAAGTTGCTCTCAATGCTAAGCTGTATCTGAGCCTGGCTTCTGACACGAGCTGATAATCAGATTTACTCCCTTCAATCCGCTGGACTCCACAATGCGGCCCACTGTCGTCTCCCCACCCCACCCCATTCGCCAGCTCTCCGACCCCCCCTCCCCCGCAGCAGCAGCAGCAAAGCTAATTACACCCCGCAGAAACACAAATCTCCATGATTTAAAAAGTCACTCTTTTTCAGGGGGTTTAACCTTGTTAGGGCCTTAAGCCTGGCTTTCTTGTGCCACCAGCTTCTGTGAAGAATTCTCTGTTCTACTGCAGACGCCCGGGACATAGACACACTTCTGTCTTCGCTCGTGGTCGTCCGCCTGTCAGAGGGTTCACTTTGGGAGGCAGTGTAATTAAGTGTGTGTGTGTGTGTGTGTCTGTATCACTGCTTGTGTGTACTTGTACAACTATTTTTGTGAGGACCAATTTGAGTTATAGTATAGAGTTCAAGGGTGAAGATGTTTTTTGCCAGTTCGGGACAGGCTTTTTTAAAGGGCTTTTTGAGTGTTAAGACAAGGTTTTATGGTTCAGGTTAGAATTTGGTTTAGGTAAGGGTTGGGGCTCGACATTTTGTTTTAATGGTTAGCGCTAGGCTAAGGGGCTAGGGAAGGCATTATGTCAAATGTCCTCACAAGGAAAGACGTACAAACGTGTGTGTGTGTGTGTGTGTGTGTGTGTGTGTGTGTGTGTTTAGAGGTGGGTGGAGGGGATTGGGGGGGGGGGGGGTGAAAGAGCACACGCAACTCTGTCCTCTGCAGGCCATCTGGGACTCTGACTAACTAATAGACTTCCTACATTCATTGGAGCAGAGCGCTGCTTCTTGTATACGTCTCAATCAGGGGAGCTGTTGACCACAAACAGGCCCGTAATGACATTAGGCCGCTCTGGCTGTGTGAGGACAGCAGCGTGTGGGTTGTCTGACGCCAGGAGGTCAGCCCCGTTTCCTGGGGGCCTGGAGAGGGAGCCCACACGAGCATTATGGGTGTTCTACACAAACTACAGTATTACCTTGTGTGTCTCTTGTTTGAAATGTTCTCCTCTGTGTCACAGCAATGTCACAGCAAACAAACCCCCTGTTTCATATCCAGCAAAAAGTAATGAAGAAAAGTCCTATTTTCACATGAACTGTAATTTAAACGAATCGTACTTTTTACTCGATGTCCGGGTATCCTCCCTCAATTCCTTATGGCTATAGTTATTTCTTTGGACTTTTTTTAAGGGATTAAAGATACAGTGTGTAGAATTTATTTGGATTTTTCTGAACAGACTAAGTAGAAAAGGATATTTATATGTATATATATAAATATATATTATATAATATAATATACATAGGTATGTTTTCCTTTGTGCATATTCACTTTAAAAAATGTAAACGTTTATTACATTACCTTAGAATTAGCCTTTTATATCTACATAGGACCTGGGCACGCCGCCATGTTGCACCGCCATTATTCTAACAGAACAGGAAAACTTAATGTCCTTACGCAGTCTTATATACAGGGGGTGTTTGATGGAAATGCACCTGTTGGAGGACGAGGAAGTACTAATAAATAAATAAATACATCTTCACCTCATCACTTGATATTGGGGAGACTTGAGGCAGTGATGGATGAGTTCAGTTACAAGCATCTGAACATTCTGAAAAAGCGAGGGGTTAGCAAGGGAGCGTTGGTATCTAGAATCTCACTACTACTCGCTAAATACTCTGATTTACAACCTGTGTTTCTCAGCTTTCTTTTAGCTTTATACTTTATTTATATGTCTGCCAAAAACGTTGTAGGGGAGGATGGGGGAATGTGAGACATCGGGGTAATGTGAGACACCCCCTGTATCAAGGACACGGAACACATTTTTCGTCATGTGAGATGTATGTTTTCAAGACCCTCTGATTTTCCCTTGGCCATGAAAGAGAGGACCTCATGGTGATGTTGTAAGCATGTTTTTTTCACAAAAATGTCCTTTTTGCATGTAAAAGTAAATGTTCTTGCTGTCAACTTAAAGGTGCGAACACACTAGGCACTTTACACGCGTACATACGCGTATGAAATCCGCCCCTTTTCCATAGGGAACCATTGGTTTACGCGCGTACATGGCGCGTAAATGCGTCACTCGCGCTAAAGCAACATTTTCACTCGCACTAAAGCAACATGTTTACGCGCGTATACGCGCGTATATATTACGTGCGTATATATTACGCGCGTATAGCTACGCGAGGAGTTCAAAAAATTGAACTTTTGTTGCTCCTACGCGAGACGATTAGCCGCGTTGGCCAATCAGCGTTGAGCTTGACCCGCGACGTCACATACATTGGCAGGGTCGGAGAACAGTGTACTGTACACAGAGGCTGATGAGAGACACCGAGGAGAAAAATGTATTGCGGGCGGCCGGTGCTGTATGAAGCCGCTCGGGGTTAGAACACGTGGGGAAAGTAAACCAGGAGAATGGACTTCCTGGTTAATTCAGTGAATATGTGCGGCTGTGCTTTAGCCGATAAACAAAGTTAGCGCCGTATAGCATTAGTTAACTCACCCTGTTGTGTGCGGGCGGCTAGCGCCTCATATTATGAACCCAAACATGACGACTGTCCGCGGGACTTTCACGACAAGTAGAGCGAAGCACCGGTGTTGATCTACGCCACTCACGGTCCCTTGTCACAGCCAGGTAGGGTAATTTTGGCTACTTGCCTTTATGTTGTGCCGCCGTGCACCGATGCTGCTGTAACTGTGTTTGTTATGTAGCTGCCGTGAATATGCAATGCTGTTTTAATGCTAGGCTATTTGTGCTGTTCAGTTTGTCTTTTGGCACAGTTGTTGGCCGTGTTGTTGTTGTTTTTGTGCGGACATGCACGCTGTTGTGTCGGGTCTGATCAGCCATGGTTGATAAGGGAAATACTATATCGGGAGGGAGACTAGGCACGTTACGCGCGTATAACCATTTTTGACACAAAATGATCAAGCAACATTTTAGCTGCGTTACGCACGTAAATCTTACGCGTGTAAAATGCCTAGTGTGTTCGCACCTTAAGGCCTTTGCACACCGGGTGCGTTTTATTCGTGCGATTAATCCGTTTATTAACAAACGTATACAGAGTCAATACAAGCTTCCACACCAGCGCCGTCATTTCGCATCGCGAATTTGCGTTTTTTTTTTTCGAACGGAGTTAGATTTTTCTGGGACGTCGCTTCTAAAGTGGGACGCGACAAAATTCACATTTCAAAACATTGGCTTTTACGTTGCGTTTATTCGCGTCGCGCCCGGTGTGCAAAGGCCTTTAATCGATTGTTGTAGCTAATCAAATTGATTCAGGTAGAAAAACATGTGTTCTATCACTGTTGATGAACTACCAACATATGAAACCATGCAATGATGGTAACTGAAGATTAGCCTGAATTGCTGAGAGAGGTAGTTTTTTGTCAAAGTGTGGCAGTGGGGTAAAGTGAGACAAATGCTGTGGGGTAAAGTGAGACAGTGTCTGTGCCCTCTTTTAATGAATCCATTATATTTGAGGTAGCAAGGAGACTAGTTTGAAAAGACAAAAGACAATGTGGGCTGGAGGTGGAGGTTGATGGTTGAAGGGGTGTCAGCAAGGGCATGGTTTGGCACGTATGCATGTGGGGGACAGGAGAGTGACCTTTAACATCAATAGACTCTAAGAAATATGTCTTTATTCAATGAATGATCCCAATAAAAAAAATGCAGAAAAAAAGACTCAAAAGATGGAAAATGACAGCTGGGTCTAGTCCTGTTCTGAGTCCCAGACTGTTCTGTTTCTGATTGTCCTTTGCTCTGACCCCCAGACACTAGCTGGCTCTAAGGGTCCTGTGTTCTGAACCCCAGACTGTGTTTTAATCTAACTGGTTCTATCTGTCATTTGAATCTTAATTATTGAATATGAATTATATGTTGTATTTGATCAGAGTTACTTTCAAGTGTTTAGAATTTTTTTTTGCTTAATTGACCAAACCCCATGATTCTGTTACTAGTCCGACATTAGTTTTGTAATATTTGGTTTTCAAGCTAGCTGTCAGGATTCTAACTGTTACAATTTGTGTTGTTATGGTAGTTTGAGAGTTGAAAAAGTAAGCGGTTCAGTTTACCCCCTTGATTTTTCTGGTCTATCTCAGTTTACCCCACAGCTGGGGTAAAGTGAGACACATGACAACTTTTTTTAAAACAATCATATTTTCACTGCCCTTTGTCTTTTTATTAGATTACCCCGTTCTCCCCTATATGAAAACGTCAGAAGATGAGTTATTTTTAGGTGCAAACTTCTTTTTACATGAATAAACACGTCAGTCTCACCACTTGCGATAACAAACATCAGTGTTTTAAAATGACAAGCGGCTTTGTCCTGTATGTTTTTTTTTTTTTTTTTTTTTTTAACCTTTATTTATACAGGTAAATCCCATTGAGTCCGAAGACTCTTTTGCAAGGGAGACCTGTTCCCATTCCCACGTTACCATTCACACACACATTCATACACCGATAGCAGGCTTACTATCGACATTCACACGAGGCAAGGTGGGTGAAGTGTCTTGCCCAAGGACACAAGTGGCAGGGCGGGGATCGAACCTCCAACCCTTTGATCATCGGCCGACCCGCTCTACCAACTGAGCCACAGTCGCCCCCTGTACATATGATTGTATGATTGTGTTATTGCGTGTGTGGACGAATTAAAGGAGATCCTGCGTGGGTTGTCAGTTAACGGCACATGAACAGCGTTGACACGTTTCTTGCCCAAACTTGCAGTAGCCGAAAGGTCACTACTGTCTTTGATGACAGCCGCCCGAGTCTATAGCCTTAACAAAGCCTCAGCCCCTTTCTGACGAGCCTGAGTGGCAGGTAATCGGTTGGACGCCGTAGGGTAGCAAAGGCCCCGATAGTATTCTCCTCTTGTCCTGCCTTTTCTACCTCACTTCTCCCTCTTTATACATCACAAGAATGCAAATCTTTAAAGCCTCCACATCTGAGAGGAGGGAATCAGTGGAGATGGTGCAGGGGATTTAAAAGCTGATCCTCCCTGTGTGAGCTACAGACAGTCACCCCACCTTCCTCCATACTCTAGCCCCCTTTTTTCTGTCTTGTCTGAGGGGTCTCCTCAGACAAGACTAATTCATCGTAGTATTCAAACAGATGTTGATTTTGTTTTTTTTATTGCGAGTTGCCAGGTGAATAAGGTAACATTTTTAACTTAGAGATATCATCATGTAATGTAACTTTGCCAGTTGAATACTTACGTTAAAATAATTCTTTTTTGTTTGTTTTATTGTTTTGTGGAAAAAATGTATCATAAATCAGACAATTGAGAACATATGTACAGATCCTTCTGTAATAACCTTCAGAATAGTGCTAAGAATGATTATTTTAAGCTTTGTTAATGTAAGTGCTTTAGAAGTTTTTTTGGTTCAGGCTATTGAAAAAAAAGTAATGGCCGTTGTATAGGAAAAATATACAAGACATTTTATTTAAACTAATATGAAAGAAGACATGTTATGGAAGTGAAATAGCCAAAAAAAATCTCAAAATTGACCAGTGCTTGAAAAAAATATGTTTTTTGTCTGCAGTGTCTTGGGAGAGAGGGGCTGAACTTTGTTTAACATAAAGCTTAAATCCAAATCAAATAAAGCCCTTGGTCTCTCGGCCATTTATTACAACTGTTTGCTCTGTAAAGGCCACTGTGTGAGTCACTGGCACCCAGACTGTACGCCGGGCTGCTTTTCCCTGGTTGGCTTGCGGCAGGCAGGCAGGCAGCCGTACGTCCATCCATCCACATTTTCCAATATTGACTGTCCTGCTTGCTTTTATCTGCCCTGTCCCGACAGTGTACTCTAAAGAGTTTTATCACCCTTGAGATAATTTTCTGTCTCCTTTTGAATCAATGGTGTGTGTGTGTGTGTGTGTGTGTGTGTGTGTGTGTGTGTGTGTGTGTGTGTGTGTGTGTGTGTGTGTGTGTGTGATGTTACTTTGCGTGCTGAGGAGAGTTGTGATCTGCCCAGTCAACACAAGGGGGCAGCGGTGGCACCATGCATCATTTGAATTCTCCCCTACCACAGACAGCAGGAGCCAGGGCTTTTATTTTCTTGTGGCATGGGACAGGACACAGATGTTTCCCACAGAGGGACTTTTATCTTGTATGTTGATTGTAGTAGGACATATTTTCTTAGATCAGAAACAAATGTCCATCACCACAGAAAAAGTTTTGCAAGTTAATAAATGGAAAGATTTTTTTTTTTTTTATTATTTTTTTATTATTATTATTCCGGACAATTACACACAATACACAATTTTCTCTTTGCATATTCACACATATTTTTTCATTTAACTTTTATTTATCCTCGAGAGACCAATTGAGGGGTGACCCTCATTTACAATGATGTCGAGTTCAAAGCAAATTCAAAGGAAAAACAACAATACATAAACAATATTCAATGCAAAAACATCAAATACACAACAACAGGTGAAGAGAAAAAAAACAATTGAAACATTTACATAGTGGTGAAGAGTGGCAGCAATTAAAATTAAATGGGTGAAAGTACAATATAGTCTAATTAAAACAGTTACAGGTAGAGTTTGGCAGATTTAAGATAGTTTGTTAAAATTGGTTAAAAGATATGAAGGTATTTAGTTTAATTTGTTGCTGTAAGTTGTTCCAGGAGTTGGGGGCACTGAAGCTAAAAGCTGTCTTTCCCAGCTCAGACCGGGCTTGTGGGACATAAAGCATAAGCATGTCAGTGGAGCGGGTCTGATAAAGCCCATCTGAAATTTGCAGCATTTCTGTTAAATAACGAGGAAGCTTCCCGGTCAAGGCTTTGTAAATAAAAATGTGCCAATGTGCGTCACGTCTCTCTTTAAGGGAGTACCACCCAACCTTTTCATATAAAAGACAATGGTGTGTGTCATATTACTTTGTGTTATCGTCCAAAGGGTGGCAGGAGAAGCCAAAGGCTTATCAGGTTATCAGAAGATGCAGTCCAATACACAGACAATTTTAGATAAAAATAGTTTGTAAAATTATTTGCATTTTTTTATTAATTTACAAATAAAAAATTTCAATAAGTATTTTGAATCCATTGTTCTGACCAAACATATTAACTTATGGATTTATTGTATTGTTACGTTTACGTTTATTCAATTAATAAAATCTAAATAGGGGAAGGTGGGGTGATTTGTGCATTTTGGAAGTTGCAAAACCCCTTGTTTCTAGAAAACCGTGGAAGAAATTGGAAATGTGACCACATATTTAAGAAGAGCCATCCATTTGACTCATCCTGTAAAGAAGGGAGACACAAGGAATAAGATATAAGCACATTTAAGCTCAAAAAACTGTGTTTTGCCTTTCAAAGTAAAATTTCCATGATCAAGGTTTTTTGATTATTGTGTCTGAACAATTATAGACACGTTTGAAAACATTTGACACATGTTTTAGTGCTTTGGTATGCTACACTTTGAGTCTATATAGTTAGCACAATGTCAACCCTAAATTGCTGCATCATGCCTATTATCCAAAATTCTGGGGATGGGGTGATTTGTGCGCAAGGGCCTGGGTGAGTTATAAGTAAGTAAGTAAGTAAAATGTATTTATAAAAGCACATTTATGACAGTTTGCACTGTCCAAAGTGCTGTACATAGTGCATTCAGTAGGTAAACAATGAAGGTAAAATAACAATAACCAAAATAAAAGACATAAAGCCCATACATCCACATAAACACAGATAGTAGTGCAGAGGTAAGTAAGTAGTGCAGAGGTTAATGGTGAGGAAACACCAGGGTGTACATATGGGTTTTGAGCCTTGATTTAAAGGCAGAAATGTAGGGGG
Organism: Ammodytes marinus; assembly: GCF_949987685.1. NCBI lineage: Eukaryota > Metazoa > Chordata > Actinopteri > Uranoscopiformes > Ammodytidae > Ammodytes > Ammodytes marinus. Next base: position 7,320,897 of record NC_137226.1, read on the forward strand.
AATCACATTTGTCAGGTGGCATTTGGTTCCACAAGCACGGAGCAACTAGTGCAAAGTACATTTCTGAGAGTTGTGCCAGTGGCATGGCTGTATACGCTGGTCACCAAAAGAAAGTGATTGTCTACAGTAGCTCAGAAGAGAGTGACATCTCAATTCCACTTAACGACACCACTGATGAGAGTTCAGATGGCCAGAAAGATGATGATGGTGACTTTGTCATTGTGACACAATGACGCACAAATCACCCCACTATGTGGGGTGATTTGTGCGACAAGACAACTTTTTTTCCGAAAGCTATATTTCTTAAACAGTTTATTCCAGATCCAAAGTTTTTATTGCCAGGGATGCACAACATCCTGAAATATATGTACATATTTGAGTTGGAGACATAACTGTCAAGGCCTCACTTTAAAATCACTTTGAGTAAAAAGTTGCACAAATCACCCCACCTTCCCCTATATGAAAAAATATATATATTTTAATTTTGAAATTTCAGCAACATTTTTATCTCAACAGCTTTATTTTGCACAATAATACAAAGAGCTCTCCTCCCTGTCTTATCTTCTAGGCCCATGATCGTCCAGACCGTCGGCCTACGCTGTGTCCGCGCTTCTTGTCTCACATGAACGCTTCTCCTGACAACCTCAGGGCGCCTTGTTTCCTGAGCTCCAGGTTCAGACTGCAGCCTCCGTCTCAGGGGAACACACACACTCCCACTGCCCCACAAACACACACACTGGAGGGTGAGCCACTAAATTAAACTGGCAAAAAAAAATAAAAAAAATAAAAGCTTTTCCATTTTATCCTTCAAAACCAAATTCACCAATTCAAAAATGATCATCTCAATCATCTTCTCGGATCTATACAGTAGCTTTTCTACATCCTAGTTGGACGGCTGTGGGTAGGGTGGTTGTCCACTTGGTTGCAGGGTCGAGGGTTAGATCCCCCATCTTACCGTCACATGTCCAAGTGTCCCTGGGCAAGACACTGAACCCTAAATTGCTCCCGATAGGTAACTTGCACCGTGCGTGGTAACTGCTACTATCAGCGTATGAATGTGTGTGTGAATAGGTGAATGTGTACAAAACAATGCAAAGCGCTTTGTGTCTATAAAAAAACAGGGAGAAGCACTCAAATTCCATTAGCATTCCATTTACCATTTAGTTCCCCAACGACCAATTTTTTAAGGCTTCTCCCTTTATATTCACCCATGTACCTTTGCACATCTCGTGTTATTCTTGTTGACTGCCATCTGTGTTCTCATTGCCAATTGTAGTTACTTTAAATTATATTCTATGTCTAACGTATTTCATCTCCTAGCCCTCCTATAGTTTTTTTGTTCTAAATGAGTGGCCTGTAAAAATAAAGATGAAATACAATTTTTTTTAAGACTTAACATCAAAACACCTGGTGCTTTCACACCATCCCAACCACATGGGGAGGAGGGCAGTGGCTCCTTTTGACTCCTCGGCTTGTGCTCATTAACAATATTTCTCGCCTTTTCTACCTCTCCTGGAGCAGTGTTAGGTAGAGGCCACCGGACTTGTCGTTAGCTCTTAATCTCCCTCTGTGGTTGTGTTTGGTTAAGTGCAAATCCCAACTCTATATGGGCGAGGAAGTGCCCACAGCGCCGCCCTCCTGGTGGTCCTTCGGTGGGTGTGAAAAGGCCCCAGGCCCCAAAGACCTGCTGCTCCATTCAGAGCCTGGCCTCTGATGTGAAGGCATTTTTTTCCAAGCACACACCTCAGCTCCACAGCAGTGCATTGCTTTCCCACTGTGTGTGTGTGTGTGTGTGTGTGTGTGTGTGTGTGTGTGTGTGTGTGTGTGTGTGTGTGTGTGTGTGTGTGTGTGTGTGTGTGTGTGTGTACAAAGAAGAGGAGGGGGGCATTTCTCAACACCGGGGTCTAATACTAATTATTCGACCATATGGCGGTCGACTCCCTCACAATCGCCCTTAACCCCGCTCACTAAAGAAACGTGCTGCGCCCTACGCCGTGGCTTTGCGCTCTGACACATGTCATTCATATGCACAGCAGCAGCACACACACACACACACACACACACACACACACACACACACGCACACACACACACACGCCCACGCCCACACACACACACACACGCACATGCACCAGTTCCCGTACACGTGGTTGTGTGTGTAACAACAGATGGGAATGGCAGGGCATTGTAAGAGGAGGCAGTGCAGAAATGTGCTCTCCAGTGCGTTCTCTTTATCCTCCTGTGCTGACTCCTCTTGGCGGCAGACCCCCAGGAAACAAGAACAAGAGCAGATTGTCTAACACCCTACACACACACACACACACACACACACACACACACACACACACACTCCTCAACACACTCCCTCTCAGTGGTCAACAAAAAAGTAGCAGGACAGAGAGGGTGTGCAAAGGCAAAAGGGGGAAGAATGGGAAATGGGCGGCGCTGGACGGAGTTGATGTTAGTGGAGGAGTTGAGATAATGAAGGCGGTAGGAAGACAGAACTATTTCTAAATCAGTGCAACAAGTGCTTTAAAAATGAGTTTGCCACTCATTCTGGTGCAGACCTGTTTAACCAAGTTATTGTTTAAAATCACGTATCAAACAAAGTTTCCTCAAATTCTCTTGTTCCAAATTGTCAAATGCGAAAGTTGTTTATTACAATCCGTTTTCATATCTTATGGAATTAATTTTACCTTTACATGCTCCCACTCTGCCCCCAGGTCTGATTACCATTGTGGTTATTGAGTTTGGAAACAGGCAGCTGCTCCAGCCGGGCCAATTCTCGCCGCCTTTGTTAGCTGGCCGACCTTCCCAGCAGGGAAACAAACGTTTTCTCCAGACCAAAGTGGGAACGAGAATGTCACAAGCAGATTTTTCCCATTGTAAAGATCATCATTGAGAAACAGTCTTTGTTGAATGGTGGAAAGTGACTTCTTTAAGTCTCTGGGCCTGTTTCAGAGAAGCATTTTGTCCTTAATATTTTTTATGTAAAATCCATGTGTTTTTCTTCATTGGAGTCCATGGCATGTGACCCAGTGTGTTCAAATGATTCCAGAAATGAGTAATACATAGGACACACAGACACACATCTTTAAATTGTATTTTAGTACTTACTCTATTCTGTATGAAGGAAATGTATTGTTTTGTTCTTTCTTGCAGGGTACTTCCATCTCAATCCAGACATAAGAAGAAACGTGCCAACTGAGGACTTGATTACAGGAAGGCACTCCGCTGTTGTTGTTCCCTGTCTTCCACTTCCTGCTACTCCACCACCATCATCCACCTTTTATCAAACACCTCCCCAACAAAACACACTTCACACCGGCTCTGGAGGACAACTAACCAAGCCGAACAATGTCCCAACAACTCCCTCTGACCCTCATTCTAACCCTACTCTACTCTACCCTACGGAGGAAAAGGATGAAGTTAAGGAGGGAGAACCTAATCCTGAGTCCGACCAGAAGCTCCTTCTTGGGCCTTCTTCTGAACCAGAGTTCACAGCATCGTCAGTCTACTCTGTGTCACAGGGGTCTCTCTCAGATTTCAGTCGTCCATCGTCCAGCCTGTTCAGCCGCAGCACTGACCTCGCCAGTGGCAGGAGCAGCTTCCTGTCTGGTAAAACTATGCTGGGACTTATGGAATTAGCAATAGCTGTAGCATTTTTGATTAGTACTTAAGAGCTTAAAACTGATGATTATTGTCGACCAATTTTGAATGTTGAATGTTTGCATGTTGAAAATCTTTCAAAATGGGGCCAAGAACTGGTAACCAGATATTTTTAAATTAAACCCTTGAAGAAATTTCAAGTGGTGAATTCTGTGTTGAATAAAGCTAACTTTCATGTGTTTTCCACAGCAGATTTTAGGGACTCAGACCCAGAAGATGGGGCTCATTTTTCGGCACTCCAGTCTCGTCTAGCGATCGAGTCACCATTCGCTCCCTTCCCTCTCGTAGAATCCAACCTTCGCCAATCACCCACGAATACTCTGACCACCCGTCCACTGTACAAACCCGTATTTGGCCAGACCAAACCCCTCACTCCTAGCCCAACAACAGGGGTCCTTCCTCAGCCAGATAAACCTCTGAGTAGGTGTGAAAGCACCAATACAACAGAGAATCTCCAACAAAATGCATCAGTAGATCCTGGTACTCTGGCGTTCCCCTCCGCTACTTGGTCCTCCTGCCCCAGTCCACAGAGTTCCACTCCCCGCTCCGGGTCAGGACCAAACCTGACCCCATCTGCATCAGTGACTCGGCTGGAGTCTCAACGCTGGTCTGTCCTCCCTCCTATCTCCCCTGTCAGAGGTAAGAAATGAGCTTGGTTCATGGCCGTAGTTTTCATTTCAACATTGGGGAGGACACATATAGGTCTGGGAACATTTTGATTGTCAAACTCTCTACAGTATATCCGGCATTCTGGTGAATTTTTCTGCACCAATTTTTGCCTTTTCTGTGTCAATTTATGGTGGATCTTTTTTATATAAAGGAAGAGATAACATTCAAGTACCTGGTGACACAAATACATAATGGAATATAATGCAATAGGGCTATCAGGTATTCTGTGTTGCTCTTAAATATGTATCTTTCTGTATTGTTTATGTATCTTTCAATCAAGGATCAGGCTACTATTACAGCTCCCATATGAGACTCTTCTTGATGCAATCTAATTTGGAAGCCCTGAAGGTAGGAAAGTGAAGCGTATTAGACTAAGCAAGCGCTAGTTAGCTAGCTTCTAACATTACTACACGCAGTCTGCATTGCCTTGCGCCTGGCTAGTCAGAAGCCACAGCAACGCGAGCTAGAGCTCGGCAAGGCTAAGATGGTATGTAGGGTGTCTGAAATCATCTGGACATACAGTTACAGGTAAGAAGGATCTATAAATGTTACGAACCCCTTAACTGTTATGTTGACCTCTCTTGGGGAGAAGGGGGTTGTCTTTCATATTTTTTGTATGGGAACAGATTTACCTCTAAATATTGAGGGGGACACATCCCGAAATCTAGCCTGTTGCTCTGTTGACCACATATGGACCGTTCACAGCCTCCTTCTTATGCTCTTACCCACCTTCTTAAGAGCCTGATTGTCTTGAACATGGCTGGACATCGACCTGTAGACAAAGAGATTGGGCCAGACACGGGGAGCTCAAAGCCTGCCTCCATAGTGAGGAGTTCTGATGCTCCCGCCCCCATCAACACCTTGTGAAAGCATTGCTCTCAGCCTGTTTTTACCACCTCCTCCCACCCCCATAAAAAAATAACCTGGAAAGCTTTTCTTTCTCCTCTAAATCAGCAATAGAAAGGAGGGCTTTTGATGAAAAGCTGGTACCGTTTCATTCCCTGTTCAAAGGCCTGAGGCCCCAACAATAGCCGTCCCCGCGCCTACCTCGTGTGCCGTGCCTCTGAGCCTGGGCTCCCCCGTGCCTAGGCTATTCTCCGCGCTTTAAGAAGGAAGACGTGTAGCCGACGGTCATAAATCCACACTGACCACCGCTCGCTGACGGCAGAACACTGAGGAGGCCCGCCACAATAGAATACCTCCGCGGCTTTCCTGCAGACGCTAATTTACCGTTCCCAATGGGGATAAAGGACAGGGCCACTGACATCTGACTTCTCCAGGAACTTTATGAAAGAAAGCAAACAATGTGGAAATTGTGTAGGGATTTTGTCTCCTCTATCAGAGACATCTACTGTTCTCTGTGTGGTGCTGTGCTGCAGGGGGGCCCATGCTGTATCGGAGCACGCTGTTCTCTTCACGCCAGACACTGGGCGAGTGTCACTGGTTCATTTATTTCACTGCAGATGGAGGCATTCAAGCTCAATGTGGCCTCGGTGTGGCAGCGTGTAAAGGATAATTCTGGTTTACAATTGAAACTTTCAAAGTTTTGGCCATCATTTGTTTTGGTTATGAGGACATAGTTTTCACCAAGATAATTGCTGATAATATATCTAGGAACAGGGCCACATCGGAGCTAGAGTGAAGAATTTCAGGGAAAGAAACACAACAAACAATCTTTTAATGCTGGTGGGCATGTAGGTCTTTATTAAAGATAACATGAACCTATTCTTATGAGACTATATAAACTGCTGACTTCTCGCTTCTAACCCTGTCGCTGGTACCATTAGACATCTTGCATGTTCCTCAATCTCAGCAACTCACTTGATGAGGTTATAATTACCACTATGTCCATCCATCGTCATCTGCTTATTCTAGGTTAGGTTGCGGGGGCAGCAGCTCCAGCAGGGGACCCTAAACTTCCCTTTCCCGGGCCACATCGACCAGCTCTGACTGGGGGATGCTGAGACATTCCTGGCCAGTGTGGAGATATAGCCTCTACACCTTGTCCTGAGTCTTCCCTGAGGCCTCCCCCTAGCTGGATGTGCCTAGAACACCTCCCTAGGAATTTTATTTATTTAACCTTTATTTTTCCAGATAAAACATTAAGAACAGTTTCTTATTTACAATATTGTTCTGGTCCAAGAGGCCCCGGAAGACGTCCAGGGGGCATTCTTACCTGAACCACCTCAACCGGCTCCTTTCTACTCAAAGGAGCAGCAGCTCTACTCGGATTCACTCCTGGATGACTGAGCTTCTCACCCCTTTCTTTAAGGGAGTCTCCACCATCCTCAGAAAACCCATTATGGGCCCTTGTAACCCCGATCTAATTCAGTGACACAGCCTTCATGACCATAGGTGGGATTTGTAACTATGGATGACTAAAAGAAAAAAGTTAAATAGGCCTAAGTTATCGTACACTGGAAGGGTTTTTATATGGAGATTCTAAGAGAGACTCTCTCGTTTTGCGTCAGATTATTTCATGGTTTCTTTCTACAGTGGCTAATAAGGTAATATATAACCTTGTGTAGTATACACATACTGTACATGGCTGCAGAAGCTGTTGGGAGTCCCCTCATCCAACTCAGCCCTTCTTGACCCCGTAGCATGGTTTTTCAGATCCACTACAATTAATAGAGTGACTCTGAGCTGACCTGCTTTGAACCTTGTACCCAGAGTGTAACTGTCCTTGACAATGAAACGGGCCACTGGCCTGGCCTCTCCACTCTGGGCCTTTTAGGACGGCGCTGCTACCAGGAAAAGAGGGGCCACAGGCACACAGAGACGGCCTTGTCTGCCTCTAACTCTGTCATATCAAACTCACTGACCTTCCACCGCCACCTTTAACCTCCCCGAAAAACTCATCCTGACTCAGTGCGAGCTCTCTTTGGCTGAGAATGACAGCTGAGTTGACAGCAGCAATATGCTTTGAAGTGTCGAGTCAAGTCCCCCCATTGTCTCTCTGAGTAGAGCGCAGAGTCGCTCAAGTGCACAATAGTGCAGCGGTGTGTGTGTGCCGTTGTTCACATACTTGACTGTGTGAGGGTTGGCTTCGTGTGTACATTTATACTTGTCCATGTGGGCAGACACCAAGGAGCTGAGTTTGCCTTTTCCTTTCGGAGCCTCTGTATATATTATCCTTTTGTCCCGGGCCAAGCTGTTCTGCATTTCTAATGTGAGAAAAAGCCACCACAAGCCTCTTTCAGGGCGATGACAAAACACTGCTACCCAGTAAAACAGTTTCTCTCGCTAATCCTCTGATTTCTAAACCAGGCAGAGTGAAACAGTTCTGTTTTGATGCTTTAAGAAAAGATAAGTAATTAGTGATTAGCCTGACAGTTTTCACCATTCCTTTAAGTGAGCTTAAGAGTTTCGTGACCTGTGTGTATTGAAGGCGAGATGAGACTATAGTTTGGCCCCCGTGGTCTGACTGTAACGCCGGGCTCAAACCTTCATACCTTGCCTGAGGGCCTTCACTCACATGGAGGTCCTGGGTTTGTGTTGGGAGCTGTCCACTTGTCAGAGTGTAAAACCTGGAAGGGACAGGCTTTAACTAAGCCCACAACAGCATTAAGCTAAGATTTGTAGTCTGATAGCTGCTTTGGAAAACATCCTCCCAGAGATTTCCTTTAGGCAACTTATATCCTTAATTATCAATCCAGTCTGAAATTTACTGATAACAACAAGCAGATGAATAACAACTGTAGGCATCATTTCTTAAGATATATTATGATGAAATTATGATAATCTTTTAATGACATTATTGTTCATGTGTCCAAGAGACAAGCTAGCTTAGTTTAGCTACTGTTTAGCTAACGTTAGCTCATTTGAGTAATTCATAACAAATACAAGATTTTTACAAAACATAGTGTTACAGGTGTTTTGTGCCATGCTTAACTGTCGCCTGGCTTCATTTAGCTAACAGACAGATACAAGAGTGAACACATTGATCAATACCTAATTCTAAAACAAGATCACTTACCGTTGGACACGTGCACATATGTACGTGTCCAACGGTGTTAAAAAAAGTTTGATCATCCCTAAAAGAAGATAATGTGACTTTCGTGCTTTTTCCCTTTTTGCATTCTGCTCATTTATGTCTCCCAGTTGTTTTATATTTAGGTTACTCATACACCTCTTCACTGTTCCCTATTATTTCCCTAATGAGAGAACCCACTGCATGTGCCCACGTGTGTCATTAAAGTTGAATCTAATCCTCATCATCATTTTGTTTTATCCTAACATCATACACCCACTCTGTGCTGTCTTTAAGGACGCGGTGGCTCGGCGGCATCTCGTTACTCGGAGCTCAGCTGCAGTCAGTCTGATGCGTTTGATGAACTGGAGGCCATCGCCCCTCGCTCAGCATCCAGTCCCTCTCTTGACCGGGTTTCAGATTCGTCCGCCTTTCCCTCACCTGTTAAAGGTACAAACACATACTGTACAAACACACACCCAAACATGCTGAAATACCTCTCAACAACTATTGGTCGGATTGCCATGACATTTGGTCCAGATATTCATGTTTCCCAGAGGTCGACATTTGTGACTTTGAGTGAAATGTCTCAACAACTAGCATGCCAACCATCTGCATTCAGGTCAAGGCCCTTCACAGAGCTGCTAGCGTTAGTTTTGTTTTTGACGGTTGTATTGATTGTTTTGTCTGTTAAATGAAACAAAATGGAAACATAGAAACATATATATGATTGAAAGTCATAAGTCCCAGCATTTTGTGGTACATAATGTTGAATGTTTCCATAATGTCTCAATCAGACGAGCTCTCCTTTTCCTTCTCCATATGCCTTTATTGCAGACAGTGACAGGCTTAACTGAGCACTCACTGTGTCAGGTCTTTGTACCATGTTGGCCAACAAAAGTGTG
>NC_137226.1:7335112-7455112 GCF_949987685.1 Ammodytes marinus
CATACCATGTCCAAAAATAAGAACAAGACAGGACACACCTCTTTAAATGAGGTGTTAGTGCATATTCTGTTTTATATTAATATTCCTATGTGCTTTTCTTCAATAGCTCTATTAGATAATTGTCAATTATATTTTAAGCTTCAGGGTTTCTTTGAAAAAGTTATTTTTATCTCAAAAGTGCTGTAAAAAGTGCTTGAATTTCCCTCACAGAGTTGTATGAACCCTTGTTTTTTAACGAGCTGTGTTGCCGCCTCTCATCTGCTCCCAGGCATGCGGCCAGAGGAAGGGTTTATTGGGATATCAGGATGTGCAATATTAATAAAGATCAAACCGCTAGAGTGGATCATTAACTGGGAAAGTCCGACTAAGATAGCCGGAGACACTTACAACCCATAACATAAGGATAAGACAAGAGTGGAGTGTGTGCGGAAAGTCTTTTAGTCTAGCGCCAGTTGTCTATAGTCTTGATAACACATTCGGAGAAGGTAGATAAACACCACAGACGTTTAAAGGTTCAGTTCAACCAAAACATTCCCCACTTACGTAACTCTGGCAGTAGCCTATGTAGCCATGCACATAGGTGGTTTGGATTTACTCGTCCAGGTTTTGAGATATTTGTCTCAATGAAAAGTGCAGTGGACTGCAGCTAGACATGATTGATCACACCGTAAAAACATTTGATCTTTGGGAAGATGTGATTCTCTTCAATGCATCTTCGGCCTTCGCTCAGAAGTGGTTTATGTAGGTTTGTTATAAGGTAACAAAGTGTGCCAGAGTTAGAGAAACTCAAACCTTGCATTCAGAGTACTGAGCCAACCAAAAAAGACTGCAGAGCTCACATCCAATTGTGCGTGTGTCATTATTTGATGCTCTGGCATCGTTAACCATGGTTATCTGATATTGTAACAATATTTAGGTCAGAAAAGAAGGAAAAGCATAGGTCCCCAAAAATGCTTGTAATTAAGTAGTTTGTAGTTTGTACATCATGTATGAATGCAATTCCAAACAGCCCAGAAATGTGAAAGAGATGCACCCTTGACAGTCCTTTGACCAGCATGGTATTGACAAAGCTGCAGACTTATCTAAGAGACAGATATATCAAAACCTCGGGGGCGCCTTTAGCTCAGTTGGTAAGGCGTCCCCCTCCCGGGCCGGGCCCAGCAGCAGACCCGGGTTCGATTCCCGCCCGCGGTCGTTCTCTGCATGTCGCTCCCCTCTCTGCCCCATTTCACCTCTGTCTCTCTGCACTGTCAATAAAGCATAAAAATGCCAAAAAAAATCTTAAAAAAAAAAAAAAAGATATATCAAAACCTCGACAAATCAAATCCAATATCTCTGCATGGCCTCATATCACCAGTGCTTAATCAAATCACGGATGTACTGTATGTTTTTTTCTGTAACTTTAAAGAACTGTCAAAAAAAAGTGAGTTTTTGTTTTTTTCGGCTCTCATGCACGTATGCCGCCAATGTTAACTACCAGAGAGAATCTGTCTGAGTTTGCTGGAAGCTTGTCTTTCCTCTCTTTATGTCTCCAGAACAATGTTTGCACCTGGCACGCTTCTGCTATAGACAGGTGCTCCTCCAGGGGTTTTGTTCCTCCATTTTTCGCCATTATTTGCTCAGAGATTAAGAGCCATATTTGGAACTAATACACCACGTAACTCATATGTGCACACAAACACAACTCGCTCACAAAAGACACGTGCATGTTTAAGTGTGCACCGCAGGCGTGTGTGGGTCTGTACACACGTGCACAGACCCACACACGCCTGTCTGTCTGCCTGCATCACAACGTCAAACACTGCAATTTGCTTCCTTTACCTTAAAGGTGCACTATGTAACTTTGGGTGTATCAGAGAAGTCAACATTTTTAAAGGTATATTCTCATGACTAAATACACAATCTTTGCTCATAGGAAAATAGGATCCCTGGAACACTGCTTGAAGTTAAAAAGCTATCGTTAAAGTCACCATATCATTGTTGTTGTTTATAGAAGCAGGGCCCAACGTTTTGTTTACAAACATATTCTACACTCTCACATTTGGTTCCAGGTGCCTCAAAATATTTTTACTTTATTTATAATGATAGAAATGAAATGTTCAATACTAAGAAGGACATGTGGAGTAAATATATTTTGTAAACTAACTACAGGCTCTGCAAATGTAAACAATTCCCCCTCCTTTGAAACTGCAAAGTGCACCTTTAAGCTTGACTCTGTCCCCTTTATGTTGTCGTCAGGTGTTTTGAGGCCCCTCACAGCTGGCAGCATCTCTGAAAGGTGTGACTCCGCGGGGCAAAACAAATCAGTGAGTTAAAAAAAAAAAAAAAAAACGCTTTTCACTACACTCTCTCCACCCCTCCTCCTCCGTTCATTTATCAGATCCCCTCCAAAGGCATAGGACTGCGCTCTTGTCCTGAGCAAACACTAGACTTTAAAGAACCAACTCCATTTGGACAATAAACCCCCCAAACCTGACATACATAATGTCCCTCCACACACACACAAAGAAAAAAAAAAGCCTTTTTACAAACTTGAACCGGCATGCATTTATAACTGTCATTCCAGTAAGACGAGCCAAATTGTTTGTTGATAATTGAGACACAATATAACAGAGGGGCACGCGGCGTGCAGCAGGTGTGTGGTTAATCAGTCACGGGCAATGGGAGGGGAGGGGAGGCCCACGACTGTATACGGGAGCAAGGCAAAGGCTTTTTTACACCAGCTTATTGCTTTGTCGCAGGGGGATACGCTTTGGCTAAACGACCGGCACTGTGGGATTCTTTTAGGGGGATGCGCCACCGCTATAGGCTCAGGCTTGGGGTGAGAGGGGGGGGGGGGGGGAGTGAGGGGTCGGGAGGGTAAACAGGGGGCTTGTGCACGCCGCTGGGCTGCGGTGGAATGGTTGCAGGTGCTCCAAGTGATCTACGATTAATCTCCCCTTTATGACGGATGAGAGAGAGAAGCCCCTGAAAAGCTTGAATGAGACTCATAAGCCCCCCTCCCTGCAATTATGCCCAAACCACAATGACGCACCGGAGTGTGTGGTGCAGGATTCATAGGAGACATTTGCATAAGGCACCACACTGAAGCAAGTATACACACACACACACACACACACACACACACACACACACACACACACACACACACACACACACACACACACACACACTGGATTGTTTATAAAGAAGACACACTGATAAACCACTAGTATGTTTTGAGTTGGGAAGTGTGAAGAGCTACTGGTTCCTGGGTTAAGAATGTTTCGATCACTGACAATTCCCATTTGACTGTTTCCCCCATTGTATGGCAGCACAGACATTTGGGAGCTTCAGGAGTTTTAAAAGAATAGTTTGACAAATATGAAGTATGTTTATTATGGTTAGAACACGTAATTATACTTTAGAGTGACAGAAATTCATCTGCAGGTTTACATAAAATTCATACAAGACAAATACATTGCAATAACAATACAAAGCAAACAGTGGAATAGGCAGTTGTGGTTGGAGCTGTTGCCAAAAGTTCACCTCTGTTTCCTTGCAGGATCATTCTGAAGGAGGCTCTGGGTCGCCGTCTTCATGGATCATAGACCAGAGTCCTTCACAGGACATGTTCCGAAGCAAGTCCAATCACAGTACTGTATCTTTTTAAATCTATCTAAAAAGAAAATTATAATTTTTTCTCTGACATGTGTGTGCTGCTAGTGCTACGACATCAGCTCTCTGGCAAAACTAGCACTCTCCCTTAAGAGCCTATTACAACAATACTTAATCAATACAAGGGCCTGTCTTCACGATTAGCGTCTGATCCGGTAAAAGCCCACTCAGTCCCTGCCATTGTCTCCTTACTGTCAGCGCTGTGTTTAGCGTTCCCTTTTCCTCCGGTACACTTAAGCCTTTACTAATCCTAGCTAGGGCCAGCTGGCTCCTAGTATCACCTTCACCTGTGTGGCCGGCTGGTGTACAGTCATGAATGATGGTTTGGAAAAAAATCAGCCCTTACTGTACGGAGACTACGCACTACCACAAACACTAAAAAGCTGGCAACGCAGAAAGGGAAAAAGGTCACGAGCAGCACTGTCACCACATGGAAATGGGGGGCGCACCCTTGAGTTAAAGGGATAGTTCATTATTTTTGAAGTGGGCTTGTATAAGGTACTTATGCATAGTTAGTCTGGTATCTTATGGAGAAAAAGCAGTAAAAAATAAAATAATTTACCGAAAAATTTCATCGATTTTTTTAGGTAAGCATTTATATATTTTTATTTTATTTTTTACAGTTTACTTTGCAACTGTACAATACTTCTGCTACAGCCACGTCTACCCCAAACTCCCTATAGTGACTGCGCTGATCACCATTTCTATAAGGTAACATACTAACTAGTACGTCGTACAACCACACTTCAAAAATACTGAACTATCTCTTTAATAAAGCTGTCTGTTTTGATCCTCCCATCTTGATGTGAGCTCGTCTTTCATCTGTGATCGTGCCCAGTATCAGTCATTGCTCTGCAGCACTAATGGTGCATGCTGAGCTGATGTTACAAATGCATCTATCATATCAGAGATTGATGTTTGAGGGCCGAGCTGAAGCTAAACGTTTAGACCAAAGGCACAGTGATTTGTCTTTCTAATCCAACATGGCGGAAGACAAGTGCCCAGGCGGCTGTTAAGTTTAAAAATACTCTAGGAGTGAAACCATAGATCAGGCTGTGCTGCGGTTATCTTTATTCGATAACATTTTGACATGATTTTTAACAAATCTAGCAGGGGAAATTACCTACTTAAGGCGCAAAGATGCTTCAGACTAAAAGTACTTCCAAATCTATCCAAACACTGATAACATGCACAGTCATCTTCATTGGTATGGCAGATAGAATCTCTCCTCTCTCTACAACACAGGCTTTTCTCCCCACCTTTAAAGGAATAGTTCATCATTTTACATTTTTACCTTTTTTGCCTCACTCTCCAGCTCAAGAAAATGTGACAGAAAGTGTTCCTGTGAGTATGCGTACATTTTCTATGTGGGCTTATTTATTTATTTATTTGGTTTAACTGGGCAAAGGTTGCTCATCCTGGTTAGCTTAGCTCAAACACTGGTAGTCAGCATCACCAAACCCTCCTGTGTGCTTTTTGTTTATTTACCAAGTTAAGTTTTGCTATGTATTTGTACTTGTTAGGTAATTTCAAAACTAAATACATACTGGAAGGAAACCAGAAAGTGCCTGTGACGGTCACGTATGTATTTAATTCTAAAATGACATAATGTGTAAAAATGTAGAGCATGACATACTTTTGGTGGATAAATAAACAAGTCCCAACAAGCAAAGTTTCTCTTTTGACCTGCTCCCCTTGACTACCAGTGTTTGAGCTAAGCTAACCTATCCAAAATGCACGCACAGTTACAGGAACGGCTTGCGCCACCTTCCCTGCAAGTGGGAATTACTTGTAAATGGTTTGAAAGAGCCATTTTTCTACAGTCTGATTGATTTATTAGCTTGTCAAATCTATACAATGTACATCCATTGTAATGACAAACAATGACTTAAATCCCAGACAGCTTTAAAATGCAGATTGTTTGCACATTTTACAACAGGGTTTTGCCTGTTTAACTGCCCTATAAGAATTAGGCAAACTCCACTCCTGAAAGAAGATGTGTCCCAGAGGATCTTAGTGACGGCTTGTGTGCGTTGACCTTTTGGAGGCCAAAGGCATGGTCACACTCTCTCTCTGAGCTGTTGGTGTGTGTGTGTGTGTGTGTGTGTGTGGGTCATCGTCAGGGCGTGGAGAGGTCATGCCTGGGGTCACACAGTCTGTATAAGTTGCCCAGTGTGTGGCATGTCTTTGTGTGGATAGGTGAGATTCAGTTACCACGGAGGTGCGAGCAGTTCAGCTTTTTGAATAGGGCTCCGAAGTAATGGACGGAATGACCCCATCATGACTCTGGATGTAGATTAGGCAGTTAAGAAAATTGGTTTCTGACACCATTTGCAAAAGGAAAAGTTGATTGGTTCACATGGGCCATTGCTGATTTACATTTAGATTAAGATTTAGATCGCTTGAAAATATATTGTATATTAGTTTTGGGAGGGTAGAGGGGGGGGGGGGGGGGTAGGGGGGGCTCATGGCCCAAAAGTGTTTTTGTTTGTCTCCAGCAGCAGACAAAGTTAGCGATGAGTTTAGCTTAGTTTAGAGGTGCAAACTACCCGCTACAAAGCCAGATACATATATATATTATGCTCACACGTTCACCTTACCATGTTGTGTTTTTTCATGTCAAATCAATACATTCAAAGATTTCACCAATATTTTTCCACTCTTTTCTGAAATCATGAAGACTCAACAACTAAAGAGGTGTGCTATGTTTAAGTATTGCATGTTCACAAAGTCGGGGAACTAACTGAAGACAAGAAATGGAAACATCAAAATAAGATACATTGATGTCAGTCTCTATTATTGGGCGAGCTCTTGATTAAGGAAAAACAATGCATCCTACATTTCCCAAAATGCAACAGTATATAGTCTTACATTTAAAATAACCCCGGTTTTATAGAGCCAAATAATAAATTTCTCAATGAATTCCACAGGCCGATCTTGCCCCTGCTCCCTAGCTAGGCTCATGTTAAGACCTTTGTCCCTATTAGCTCATCAGGAATTCATAGGTGGAATAATCCCTCCCTCATAATTGTTTGCATGGCTGTTTCCCTGCTGGTCCTGGCCACTACTTGTCCCTCTGGTGTTTACCATTCAGCTGCTACTAAAGATGTTAGCATCCAAATGAATGTAGCGATGTAGCGACGGGGGCCACAAAGATTGACTAATCTGAACTGACCCTGGTGGATTGTTCCGTAAAGCTAAAAGGAAGCTACGGGACAGATTAGACTTCCAAAAAGACAGAGATAGTGCACGTAGAGATTAGTCTTGTACTAAGGAAGGATCCCCCCCCACATACACACACACACCACCCAAAGGACCACACACTGACAGTGTAGCCATGTCACCATTGTCTGTAAAGCCACTGCCACTGTGGACTTGTTGGCTATTGTCTCTGAAATCCTCCATCTAGCGTCTCCCAAAAAAAAAACCTGGACTCGAGCTCTTTGATTGGCACTTGTCAGAGGGCCGATAGAGAGAGGGGTGACGTGTTTGGGAAAAGGCTTCCTTAAAGGAAAGGCCCCTGAGAGCTAAATCCCCCCTACCATGAATAATAAATTGCAGAGGATTTTCTTTTTTTTACTTCTATTCCACCATTCATGAAGAGATAGAGGAGTAAAAGGGCTATGGGTGGCATCAGTGAATAGCCCAGGCCACGCTGATTGTCTCGCAGAAGCTCATCCCTTTCTCAAACACGCAAAAGAAAGAGATACAAGTCCGACCGTCTTGCCTCTGCCTGGTGCGCTGGATGGTAAAGGGCAGGCAGTGTGTGTGTTGAAGAGAGTCTTACGAATGGTGGGCGGTGCATGTGTGTGTATGTGTGCGTGTGTTTATTGTCTTCCATGGCCTTTTCGGAATCAGCGAAGGGGATTTGACTCGGGCCGCTCGCTGCCAAATCCAGCTATCTGCGTTGTTCAGATGCTGCTGTTGGTATGGTAACCTGCTCAGTGTGTGTGTGTGTGTGTGTGTGTGTGTTAGATGGGCTCTTGTTTCCAGCTTGACCAGTAATCACTGCTGTGCATTCATGGATTAGGGCCATGTTGGAGGTTAGGATAGGAGTGTTTGAAAAGGAGGAAACTAAATCCTGCATAATTTTAGGTGTGGATTGAACACGTTTCTAAGGATGAATCAAGCAAAAACGGTCTGGACGTATAGATTTGAACCAGTGCTGAAATAGTTAATGGGTTAACTAATTTATCATCTGTAAACTTGTTTATTGACTAATTTGATATAAATGCAAAACAGTTTGATGTGACATCTTCTGAAGTGTTCTGTAGCTTTTGTGAGGTTTAATTTTTATCTTATTTTTATAATTTTGCGAAAACAAGTGTTTACCTTGGTACGTTGTCCCTGAAAGCTCAACACACTACGACAAAAGCGTAGTGAAACGCCGTGCAAGTAGACAGAACTGAAGACACATGGACAGCACAAAAAAAACAAGTAAATAAGGATATAAGGATGTTTTCCATTTGGACACTAACAACTAATTAACACATCATGGTTGTCACCTGAGCAGTTAATAAATCCATGGATTATTTTGGCCTACACTTGGTCTATTGCAGTTTTCTTAAAGAAAAGTGAGAAAGCACCGGCACACTCACACGTACTGAACAAGGTGTGCAGAGACTTTTTTAATGGAGTGGGTATATACACATGTGTGGTCAGGTTAAATCATCCACTTATTTACCATATTGTATAGTTAAATAACATAAACATAAAATGAGAATGATTACTGTGAAATGTAAAATACGTTTTTGGTTTATGTTGAAATGAAATGATGAATTTTGCGCCATAGAGATGAATCCATTTCTCATCCGGTGGTCTGTGGTGTTGACATTGAGATGTCAGCGGGACACGGGTGCTGATGGGAGCGTGTGATTGTGTGCAGTGTGGTGGAAGACGTGCTGTCAAATGAGACATGGCTCCATCAATCTGGTGCTGCTGACCCTCTGCGCGCTGCACTGAAGACGGGATAAATGAATCCATGTTTTTTGGGGGGAAGGCTGCCTGTCAGCTCCTCCACTGGTCAAGCCTTCTCTCCTGCTAATGAATTATAGAACCATCTTCAAAGGCGCAGTGTTTAGAATATGTTGTCCTTTTTTTAAGAACAAACTTGGTTAAATTGGAATATAATATTCACAAGTTTGTTTTAATTAGTGAGTATTCTTTTTGAAAATAAAAGTTGTTATTATTATTTTTTGGAGTGGGGCACTGAGGCCTCCATGTTGCACCGCCATGTTTCTACAGTAGCACAGAATTGACAAACTTATAGCGGGTGTCCTGGGGAAATAATAGATGAAGAATAAGTACTATAGAATAAAATAAATAACTAAATACATCTTCTCCTGATCACTTGATATTGTGGAAAGACTTTAGGCAGTGGTGGATGATGCCATCTTTAGTAACTAGCTTCGTGTCCTTGAAGGCCACCGTAGCTTCTGTAATTATTTAAATGGGAGGGGTTAATACCAAGGGGGTGTTGCAATCTAGAACTTTCACCAAATAATGCCGCTAAATTAAATTACACAGATATTACACACTGCACCTTTAAATGTATCACATTGTGAATTATCGCTCATGCGCTCACACAAGTAACACTCCTGTTTGCAATTGTAGCGTCGTAGAAAAGATGACAAAACTCTAATTGAAACTGTAGAATAAGACAATCCGAGGCCTCCTTAGGCTCAAGTCTGCATTGATGGAGCTTTTTGTCTCACCAAGAAGTGCATTCTGTGGACTTTACATTCGGGTATAATGGGGCACTTAATTGGTTGGTCAGTGACAAAATGCACGGCTGTTTAAGTTTTAGGAAGGGCCGTCCGCTGCTTTAGTAGACTATGAAAGGGCTGGAGAGAGATGTGACTGTCACATTTAAGAGAACAATGCAACTGAAATGGGGTTTTAGTGTTACTTCCTCATGGACAACCATGAATAAAGACGTTGTCTTTCTTGTTCAGGACTATGGTTATTCCAGTCTTAAGGCTAGACACTGCAGGTGAACAGGGCACATTTTCTAACATACAGATATCTTCATGAAACTTTTGCAGTTGATTACTTACATCAAGACAAAATGTTATCAGAAATCAAAATTGACAACATGTGAAAAAAATCTTTCTGTAATAACCGTCTGTGCTAAGAATGATTATGGAAAGTTAAGTTGATGTAGGTGCTTTTAGGAGTTAGGATTTTTGGATTCAGAGTATTGAAATAAAAGAATGTTGAGATAATGGCCGTTAAAGGTGGATGTATAGGACAAACATACAGACGCAAACAGACAATGTACTACTGGGTGACAATCACTACTACTAAATGCAAAACTAAATGCATTGTACAGTATGTGTTGTCTTTCGGCCGCAGGTTCCAGCACAGAAGAAGGAGGCCCCACCGAAGAGGAGTCCAACTACCCAGGATCGAGGGCCCACAGCGGGGCCTCAGCTGGAGTCGAGAGGCCCGGGAGCGTTGACTTTATCACTGAAGAGAACGACAGAACGATGGAGGAGAGGAAAACACAGGTTCTTAACATGCTCTCCAAACTGCAGGACAACACACCTCGTCAGCCACACACCCACAAAGGCTGCTCCAATTTCGAGGAATGTGAGTTTATTATCTTATGATTTTTTTTTTTATTATTTTGTTGCATAAAACAAATCCGGGCCTTGCATCTATGGGTGCCTTACTTGCTTGTATGGGCCAAAACGTACAAGTCATGAAATAAAAAATTACAAAGAAATGAAATGCCCTATATATATTTTTTTTAAAACTCCACCTGGTTTTTAACGTGAATTAAAAGCACAATGGTGCCCCAAGTCCATTCTCCTGTAACAAAACAAAAGCTTTCCATCAGTAATAACCGTGCCGTCGAAAAAAAGTGAGGCCAGCTGCACGGTTCTTCACGTTAGCTAGATTACCGTCTGAACAAGACTGTCCAATCAGTCCCATTCACAATAGTGCCAACACACTCACAGGAGAACTCTGACCCGGGTGACCTCCGCAGAGGGTCCCCCCCCCCCATCGGCCTTGACCCTAGGTGTGGAGGCTTATTGTGGGACTAGCCAGCCCTAGCACTCTCACAAAGGCCTGGATGCTAGAAATTAAGCACTTGAAGGAAACTGAAGAACTCCTGGCTAAATTCCTGTTTTCTAAAAAAGCAATTCCAAAAATCAAGTGCCGTAATTGAGGGGAATTTTTGCGGAGAGTCGAGGGGGAGTGTTGATAAATGTTGGTACCGGTCCATTGTATGAACAGGAGGCAGAGGCTATAGTGTTGGCAGGCACAAATAGATTCAGCCTTCACACACAGCTACTGAGTGTGTGTGTGTGTGTGTGTGTGTGTTTAGTATGACACTTTGAATAGTTCATTTTGACCAAAACCTCCTCAGCTATTTCACCATCAGAGCAACTTGTTTGACTTGTGCACAGTCTCCAATAGAGCCTCAATGATACGGTAGATAGTGACTTTTTATCTGGAGCAACCATGAGGCCAAGATAATATTTACTGAAAAAATATGCCAACTGCTGGCTCAACGTTGCAGTTTCATTTCCCATCACTGTGTAGCCAGCCCAATGTGATTCATATCTATTTTGACTTTTTATTTATTTATATCCAATTAAGATATGTTTTTCATATTTACATAGCCCTTTCTTATGTTAATCAATCACAACGTTTTCTATCATGGTAACAAATGATCAGATTTTCGGTTAAAGTTCATTTAAAAGGACATGTAATGAAGTTATTTTTAACACGAGGAATACACTGACTGTTTACGGGGTGTGGTGTGTTTACAATGTGTGTGTCCTGGTACATTCTCAGTCATTTTGTCACGTCTGAATATTCACCATGCAGGGTCCCTTTTGTTTTGTCGTGTGTGTTTTTGGTGTCCTTGCACATACACACACGTGTTATTTGTGTGCACACAAAAGTGCTCCGATTGGTGTGTGTGTGTGTGTGTGTGTGTGTATATATATGTGTGTGTTGGCTAGCTCTTGTCCGGGACACTTGAAACTGTGTCTCCTCATTAGGCTTCTGAAAGGGCCTAACTGCTCATAATTGTCTCTTTTCGGCCCAACGTTGACCACTTGCCAAAGGATTCCCAAAATAGAGGAATCCCCCCACCCCCTCCCCCACAAACACCCACCCACCTATAACTTCCTGTACTTGCTTCACCCATTCATCCATTCAACCCTATGACCCTCCTGGTTGTCATCAGTCAGCGATGTGGCTCTTGTCTTTGAGTTAACAGAGGAGAGAAGTAGCAGTAGGGGAATATGTACATAAGCGCAAAGAGCACATGTGAGTCCTATTGTTTCTCTCCCTGCTCGGCACCAAACAGCAGGCTGGACATAGGTAGCAGAGAAATTGATGGTTGAGACCAAAAACAGAGCTGAAAGAGAGTGGCTATTGTCTCTGACATTCATAAAATGGTCAGTCACACGACTCCAAAATGATCCGTAAGTCATGAAAGTGTTGCTCTGTACATGCTGGATGTGCACATATGCAACTACTGTGTTTGCCAACAAGTGATAATAATGTATATACTGTACGTTTCGTGTTCACAGCTTGTTTCTGCTGCCCCCAAGAGGCCAAAGAAAACAAGCTATTGTAGCTTTTACGCATATTTTTTGAAACGATAGTTGTTGAAATACTAAATGTTCCATTAAGGTATGGTGATTCCTTTTGCAGTACATTTACAAAAACAATACCTCACTGAACAATAGGAGCCATACTATTCATTGATTGAAGCTACTGAAGTTTGCCTATTCTGGTCTTTTAAGGCCAGTTTTGCCTCATGGTGCCATCATTTGTGAAAGTGGTGGCCAACAACCCAGGCTGGGCAGACTGTAAAGTGCTTGGTGAACAGGTTTGACACCGATGTCAAGTAGCTGTGGTCTCCTTTGTGTTGCCTCAGAGACACAGCTATACAGCGCCTGTTAACCAGCCACGGAGTGAGGGACTCTGTGGGCTGCTGATGAATGTCAATGCTGATATGGAAAACACCTGGCGGCCTTGAAGCCAACCTCACTCTGACCCCACCCACCTTACGCTACCTCTAGCCTATATAACTGTCTGCTACCTGTGGGGGGAGATCATGCAGTAATTGTTGTTTTCAGACGGTGAATGTGTGTGTGTATGTGTGTGTGTGTGTGTGTGTGTGTGTGTGTGTGTGTGTGTGTGTGTGTGTGTGTGTGTGCACGTTTGTGTGTGTGTGTGTGTGAGTGTGTGTGTCTGTTTGTGTCTGTGAGTGAGTGAGTGAGTGAGTGAGTGTGTGTGTGTGTGTGTGTGTGTGCGTTTGTATGTGAGTGTTACGTGTGTCTGTGTGTGTGCGTTTCGCATTCGGGTACAGTGCCTTTTATGTAACCCCTGTTTGCTCAGCCTTTGGCCCGGGCATACTTCTTCTTCTATGTATTTACCGTCGGTGCAGAATGACTGGGCAAACAAACAGCTCGCCTATTGATGAGCAGCAGCGTGGAATATGCGCCGCTTTATTCACGCGCGAGGAGAATGGAAGGGGTACAGGGAGAGAGAGAGAGCAAAGTAAATCTGTCAAAGGAGTCCATTATACGGTGTCCAAACACACAGAGCGCCCTCCACAAAGGGCCTTATTAATGGCACAATGTCAAGGAGAGCGGCACGGCAATAATAGCTGATGATTTTGCTTTGTGAGGTTATCTCTCTGGAGATCTGGTATTGCAATACAGCAGATGATTTGGACCCTGGGGGCATATCAATGTGCATCTAGGGCTAGGAGCTGATTGTGTGTGTGTGTGTGTGTGTGTGTGTGTGTGTGTGTGTGTGTGTGTGCGCGCGCGCAGAAAGCGTAACTTGTGGTTTGTGGTGAAGCCGATGGCGTGCAGCCAGAGTCAGGAGCGTGGCCGCTACGTGTGTCTTTGTTTGTTTTCCTACCAGAGCTCTAACCCCCCTTTGAACACACACACACACACACACACACACACACACACACACACACACACACACACACACACACACACACACACACACCTCAGTCTTTGTGGAGAAAGTGAGTGGGCGGAGTCGTGTGTTTTACTAAACAACAGCCTGCAGGAGAATGCTGCCAAATACTGTCACCCTATTTTACATTCTAGCAGCCACTCAAGAGAAACCAGCACACGTTGCCAAATTATGCACTGAAAATACTATTTTCTACTATTGTTTTTTACTTTACACAATGAGGAAATCTAGGTATTGATGAACCTGTCCCCAATATGTTTACAATTGTACGCCATCCAAAGTCATTGACAAATGTTAAGTTGTTTTTATAGCCTTCTAAGGTTGACGCGAAATACAATTACATGCGAAAAATACAAAAAAAATAAAATGTAAGGGTTTATGAGGACTGAAATGCACCCAAGGATACCCATATAATGCTTTTTGTAACACAAAGTTATTTTACAATACAATTTCGTAATGCTCCTTTAATACCTGCTTTTTTTCATTCATTGTCTGACTATTTTCCCCAGGAAACTGTAAAATGTAAAGCTATATGGGCAGTAAATAGGACGAGAATTAGCTACATATTCACTTTCAATTTTTAATTAATTAATTTGTGTAAATTAAAAAAAAAAAAAAAATGACAGAAAGAGTGATGTGCATGTTTGATCACCATCCTGGGAACCTGGAATTAATATTATGCAGTTTTCACTTGACTTATCCTTTAATCTTAATCCTTTAATCTTTGTAGGCCCAGTTAAATCAGCATGACACACTTTTCTACTGTATCATAAAGCGTCAAATCCATGTCTAAGGGTGGATGGGAAATGAACTTATCCACTTTATAAATGAAAAATCAGTATAACTTTTGAATGTTTGGCATATAAAGGCAACACTAACTCAAACCACATGTAATCTACTCTTAAATCTACTCATTTCATATACTGCACCTCCTCCACAGTCTAGTGTTCTTTCCTATAACATTTTCATCAGATAAGATTAACATCTTTACCTTTTTATTTCAGAGATCGTTCATAAACATTCCCAACAATACCTCGTTCTATACTATTGTGAAATGATGCGCTTGGCCTGGTTTGCAGAGGCTGGGGACCTCTCTCCTCCTTATCTTTATGACGAAGCAAGTATATTAACAGTAAACAGCACAATTCAGACACCTGGCAATTCAAAATACGAAAATACGAGTGAAAGTCACACACATATTTCATTGCGTTTTCTCACGGCATTGAGGCGATATAGATTTACAGGATCATCGCAAATACTTAAGACACTAAACCCAAAACATCCCATAAACCTCTTTGCCATAGAAACAGTTAAAGATTTCTTTTAGACTGTTTATATTTTTGTGTGTGAATGCCATTTTGCTCCAGATTCGCTCTCTTAATCACATATTTTAAGGGCTGTATGTGGGGCATGCAGCACACACACTGACATTCTCCTGCTATTAAAAAGGGGGTCACCTACTAACACCGCTGAATGTGACCTTTGTTAAAGGAATTATAGGACACTTTATACAGTGTGATGATGAGCAGAGACAAAAGTCTGGGATTAAGCGGGAAAAGAGAGCAACAAACAAGGCAAGTGAACTCGTTAGAAACACAATGGCCCCCTGTGTGTGTGTGTGTGTGTGTGTGTGTGTGTGTGTGTGTGTGTGTGTGTGTGTGTGTGTGTGTTATAAATTGTATCCTAGATGTGACACTGTTAATATATCTATTGAGTTATGGAAGTGCATGTTAATAACTGTTTTATTTTAAATTAGAGCATCTAACTAGTCAGTGAGGTGGGTCGGATTTAAGATTGTCCTTTATATAATAATTGTAATACAAAATTTCAGTTTCTTCTTTCTTGGTCATGAAAAATTATTACCAAACGTAGTATGCACCATTTCTAAACATACAAATACCACGCTGTATATATTTTTACAGAATGCTTAACAAAAGACTTGGTTTAATAATAATAAAAAAAACAAGCAAGCAACCCTTTGAATGTGCTAAATCAAATTTTGGCTACGGACCCATTTCAGGCAGAACAAAGCGTGTAGGTCAACAACGAAGGGAAAATATAAATCATACACAGACGACTACCGATAGTTGTCAGACAGACGAGCAGTCAGCAGTAGTGTTGTTCACCTGTCAGCTGCTGCAGACATAGAAAAAAACGACGTCCAAGTGTGTGTTGATGTTAAATGAGTTGTGACCCACGGCTGTTTGGAGCGTTGCACACACACACACACACACACACACACACACACACACACACACACACACACACACACAGACCACTGCATGAGCAAGTGACTCTGCAAAGAAGAAAAGGAACAAAAGAAAACAATAAAAAAACAAACGCCAGTGAAAAGAGTTAAACCTCCCTGCTCATCATCATCATCATTGGCCCCTATTCTTCCTCTCTCAATTGCAACTGAATCGTGTCTCGGTCTCATTACAGATTACGGCCTCTCCACACACACACACACACACACACACACACACACACACACACACACACACACACACACACACACACACACACACACACACACACACACACACACACACACACACACACACACACACACAGCAGAACCCTCTCTTGATTAACATTTTCTGCTAGGCTTCACACCAAAGGCCAAACCTGTGCAGCTTTAAAGGCAAGGCTGGAAAAATAGCCATCAAGCGTTGGAGTGGAATCAGATAAGGCTATCAGGCAGGAGGCTTTATTGCCACGGCGGCTTTGTCCCGCTACTCGCTTCCTCCCTCAATCTCTCACTCCACTGCACCTTTTGTCCTGCTATAGGTTCCCCTCAGTCCAGGAGACCCCACCGACGTGTGTGTGTGTGTGTGTGTGTGTGTGTGTGTGTGTGTGTGTGTGTGTGTGTGTGTGTGTGTGTGTGTGTGTGTGTGTGTGTGTGTGTGTGTGTGTGTGTGTGTGTGTGTGTGTGTGTGTGCATGTACGTGCAGCAGCAGTGCAGACAAGAAGCAAGAGGCAAAGCTGTGGTTAGGACTGATGTTGCTGTTGAACTCCCATAAACCTAATTCACAGAACAGCACGCATAACCTTATCACTTGCTATCAAAGTGTAGATCAGCAAATAATGGAATGTGTCTAAGTTTTATGATTTGAAAATATTTTCCTCAAAACAATAGTTTCACCTATTTTTACGTGATTTTACTCATTACAGATCTCACTGCACTGTACAATATACTTAAGTGAAGTACTAGTATCTTAAAAGGGAATTTGAGTATCATACAGTATGATACACAACAATGTTTTTTAGTTTTTTTTTAATAATATGTGAACGTATTATATGTGTTTGTGGACTCAGTGAAGTCACCACAGCTCATCAACTGCTGACTCTCCTCCAGATGGTCAGTGAACCTCAACCTCATATAGAGGTAGAACCATTCACTCTCTCACACAAGCTGCCATTTCACTTTAGCAGAGCGGCCAGTGCACTGAACTTATGCGCGTGTGTGTGTGTGTGTGTGTGTGTGTGTGTGTGTGTGTGTGTGTGTGTGTGTGTGTGTGTGTGTGTGTGTGTGTGTGTGTGTGTGTGTGTGTGTGTGTGTGTGTGTGTGTGTGTGTGTGTGTGTGTGTGTGTGTGTGTGTGTGTGTGTGTGTGTGTGTGTGTGTGTGTGTGTGTGTGTGTGTGTGTGTGTGTGTGTGAAAGAGAGAGAGAGAGAGTTTGTGAGTGAATATATGATGGTGTCTTTTGAAGAGAACAACTTTAAATCCCTTGTGCCTGGTCCCTGGTGTATGCATGTGCGACTCCAGATCCTTCTCATCTGGGGTATTTGCAAACAGATGCGTGAAGCCACCAGCCCGAGTTTTTTTTTTTTTGATCATTCAAGCTTAAACAAGTCAAGTTGACTGGATGCGAATGTAACATTTTGCATGTGAAAAGACAGGCCCGGTTTTGATTAGGCCTAAGCTGATAAATAGCAGATTCAAACAGCCCCCCTGCCACTGCGGACAAACCCCCAAGAGGTCCAGGGGTTTAAGTCCAGACTGATATCAACTCCTATATGCTCCTCTCTTTCTTCTCCGTACCAATGAATAGATCCATTATTCAGTAGACTCATTCTCATCTCCTAAATTGAAGTGGCAGCAGCTTAAAAGGCCCTCTTTTGAACCCTCCTTTTTTCTTTTTCCTAGTCAATCTCCCCACTACCCAAATTTGCCTACTGAAATATTCATGGGTATGGTCAGCCTCATGTTGTCCCCCTCTCATTTAATCGTCGTTTTTTTATATTGGAGACTTTCAAGTTGATCACTACACTTGATTTAAAGAAATAAGCTACTGAGTAATTTTAAATATATAGTCTGTAGTTTCTGTTGCCAACCATGAGGAATTCTGAGTAATTACAACAACACTGTCGGTACATCTACATGAAGTAAGCCTTCGGTGATCGAGCATGGATTTTATTCCTTCTGAGGTACGTCCAGGTGTTTTCTTTTCAGTGGAATAAACAACTGAAACATTTCATGGGCGCTTCTTCAACAGACTCACAGAAAAGTCCCCTTTTTACTGATAAAGCAGAATATTGTGGTTTATTTCAACGTCTTGCCCGCTGTGTCTCCATCATCTATTCAACAGCCAAGTGCCATTCTTGCACACACACACACACACACACACACACACACACACACACACACACACACACACACACACACACACACACACAGTGCCCCCCCCGACCCCAAATCACCCAACTGGACTCCCTGTGAACCGATCGCCCTGTATTGTCCACCCTCCATGACCCTAGTGCGACCAGAGGAGAGAAATATTGCTCTAATCCACTCTGGACACACACACACACACACACACACACACACACACAGTATTTCACACTGAAATTCACCCTGTTCTTGTTCTCATATAGTCTGAAAAGTAAATTTAATAAATGTGCAATTTTGTCTTTTTTTCTTTTCTTTGCAGTTGACTTCTTGGCAAAGTATTGCATTTTCAGTCAGGAGAAGCTGGTGGAGTACAAAAGAGCTTTTGAAGCAGTAAGTGAAAGGGCCTTGGCGGGATATTCTCTTTCACTCACTGTAATATGTTGCACTGCCCAAAAAGGGTTAGGGTTACTTTTTTTCCCTCCTTCTTTATAAAGTAGAAATGAACAAACAAAAAAATCCTTCATCTAAATTATGGTTTCATTTCATTTCGTGTTTATTCTATCAGGACATATAGTACCATGGACACTTCTCCAATGTACAGTACCACAGCATTGATAGCGACTGCTAATTTCCATTACCTGTCCCAAGAAGGCCTTTTAAACAGTCATAAAAAAAAACACACATGAAACATAGCCACATTAAAAAAACATACAAGCACATACATGATGATGATGATGATGATGATGATGATGAAGATGGTATTTTTTCTCTTCAGGAAGACAGTGATGGCGACGGCTACATCTCCTGCCTTCAGGTTCTACTGGCTCTTAAAGACATCATCCCTCCAGAGCTGCTGTCTGAAGAAGAGGAGATCTACGTGTACAGGGTCGGCTTTTAGTCTTACTGTACAACATCATGCAAATAGAAATACACAACCATTATCACACACACACACACACACACACACACTCACACTCACACTCACACTCACACTCACACTCTCTCACACACACACACACACACACACAAACAAATGCACTCACACTGCATGAAACATTGACTTTTAGCAGTACAAGTACAACTGATGGAACTGTCATTCCTTTGGCAGATCACTGGTCATAAAAAAACAAAGTATTGGACAAATTGAGATTTGGAAAATTAAGGGTGTAGATGAATCTTTGTATAAAATTTCACAGCAATCCATAAACACATTTCACTCATTACAAAAAAGGTCAACCTCTTGGTGGGTCTACATGAAAGATCAGAGGATCACCAAAGTCAGTATAGGATTCATGCACTATGAATATATAGTATGGTAGTTGAGATATTGTGTATCATGAAACATCTTGTTTTCTTGCTTTAGATCCTGGAGATGGTTGACTTCAGAGTGACAGATGGGCTGGTTGACCTGAGGCTCTTCGCTGTCATCGCCAGTCTGGCACAGAAGATAGCCACCATGGAGTGAGTGACCACGAGCGGACACACACACACACACACACACACACACACACACACTTGCCCTAATCATAACCACTACTTGACTAACCCTTAACCCTAACATTAACCTAAACCTAAGTCTACCATTACCCTAAAGCAAGTCTTCAACCTAAAATGTCATTTTTACGTTAGGGGGACTTCCATTTTGTCCCCAAAAGGAATACGTCCCCACAATATTGCTGTGTTACTGTAAGAGAAAAATGTCCCCACAACATGAGTAACACCAGCCCACACAGACACACACACACTCTCTCTCTCTCTGGGCTCCTCAAAGAGACAGCCGGAAGAGCAGTCCCTGACCCTCCATAAATAATAATAAGAGTGTGTACGCAAGTTTGTTCCGCTGATTACGTCGTCGTGTGTGGGTCTTGTCTTTGATCCTCTTCTGCCTTCTGTCTTCAAACATATTTTATGACTTTAGAAGTCTGGTTATGAGTTTGTTTGAAAAGTATTCATTGATAAAAATGTAACAACAGAATATTTATCTACTATACTGATATGCAAACATTTTCAGCTTCTCCAATGTTTAGGATTTGCTGATTTTTCAGATTAATATTAATTTCATATGATCATTTTGTTCTGTGGACTGGTATCTGAACAAAATACATTTGAAAACATCACCTTAGTAGTCCATGGAGAAAAAAAAATCGAACCAATATAATGAGAACAATATGCTTGAAAAAACCCTGCAAGAAAACATCAAATCCATCAATAATTCTGTCATAAAAAAAAAAATTTCCCCCCAAAAAATCTCAGAACTATGACTGCATATTGTCCCGGACAAAAAGACACATTCAAAAGCCATGGGAAACTACAGTATATAGCTCAATTTCTCCAATTTGTAATGGACAAAATGATGAAACAGCAAAATGATCTCCACATTATTCTCTAACAAAAGTTTGCTGCAGCCCTGAACACTGAACCCTGTACTGCCAGGAAAACACCAGTCTGATTTGAACTCAGCCGTAGCAGCGTCCTTGTGTCTCTCTACATTATGCCCCATATGCCACAGATTCCCACACACATCGAATTTTTTTCTTTTTTTTTCTTTTCTCCTTGCCCTGGGGGTGTATTGCTTCCTATACAGACAGGAGTGTGTGGTGGAGCCAAGCCTACACTGTGGAGGTCTCCAAGGGTCAAGGCCTGCTCCCGACACCCCTTTACCCTGCCACAGAGAGCCCCCTCTCAGCTAGGACACAACCAGGGTCATGGGTTACTCTGATTTACGGCCCGGGCCCTTTTGTATTGGTGTATTGTAGAATGAAGTAGACTGACTGCCTCAACTGGCACTAGAGAAAAAACACTGTGTCTGCTGCTGTATAGAAGCAATTATAGTAATGATTATGAATGATCAAATTAAACCCCCTTCTTTTTTATTTGACAATAATTTAAATAATAAGATCAGCGTTTATAATGTAATGCAGGCTTCTTAACAAGGGGGAAAACAATAGCCAGCCTTCTGCCATCTCATCGCACACTGAACTGGATTGATCCTCTTACCTGTTTCACTTAATCTTGTTGTATGTAATCCTGTTTGAGAAGTGAGTGAGCTGCTGCCGTAACAGTTGTTACACAATCAGCCTCTCTGACCATGTAAGGCTTTGAAATCTGAGAATGTGCATCGTGGATTTTTTTTACTATAGGGATGTCAAATGATTTTATGTTTAAAGATTGTGGTTAATCGCTGAATTTCACTTTAGTTCATCGTAAAAATGAACCACGTGTTAAAGTGATTTTATTTTGCATTTCACAACAGTTTTTAAGACCATCTTAATGATATAGTGCGTAACTTTTTTCATATAGAAAAATGAATGTCTGTTACGTTAAAATGCCATCGCCCAAACAAGTTGACACAAAGTTGATTGGGCCTATCAGCTCCACAAAACTCCCTCTGTATTTTTTCAGTATGGCAGCATTTACAAACTGGTGTCGCCCCCTTCGACACTGGTGCAGGAGCAAAATTCCTAGGAGCGAAGAATACTCTGACTTTAATTAATCGCTTTAACGCGTTAAAACTCACACCCCTAATTTTTTATACATATTGCTTTGCTTTTTTCTTCCAGTTTTACCTCTACCACTAATTGCTCCCTTCCCCCCCTTATGTCACTCTCCCTCCTTTTCTTTTCTACTCTTCCTGTCCGCCCCTCTCATGTCCCCTAATCTTCCATAGCCTGTACCTCTGGCCCTGTGTGTGTGTGCCGTGCTGTTTTGGCCCTTGACTCGGCCCATCTGTCCCCCTGTGTGTTGCATTGTGTCCCCCAACACAAGTCCACCACCTCACACACAGCACCACATTCCCTCAGGGCAAGTCACATGATCTGCCAAGAAGCACATTGCAACGCAGTATTCCCAAACAGCATCAGTGGATGCCGCCGCAGTGTGTGTGTGTGTGTGTGTGTGTGTGTGTGTGTGTGTGTGTGTGTGTGTGTGTGTGTGTGTGTGTGTGTGTGTGTGTGTGTGTGTGTGTGTGTGTGTGTGTGTACTTGGAGTTACTGTAAGTCTCCTGGTTCCTGGAAGTTTTACCGTGCTAAATGATTCAGGGATTGAAGGAAAGGAGCGCTAATGTTAGATGAAGCAAACATGAGATGGCAGTTAATGGAACCACACAGTTCCTCGTACCCAGCCAGCTTAGTATGGAAGTATAGGCCACAGGCACGGGAGAGAAAAAAATTATTGGAGGAAGGTTTTTTTTTCATTATGCTCTTACTTTGAACAATTGTTGTTAAAAAAAGTGGAAATATAATTTTTTTTATAATATAATTGTAATATCTTTTTTTAATAAAGATTAAATAAAATGTTGAAAATAAACTCGACATTTCCAGACTGCTGTAAAGTTGGAAATATATTGACATATTCAAACTTCCAGGATGAATTCAATCATAAGCAAAGCGTTATCAAAACACAAACGATGCACCTTTGCTAAAACATAATTTTTACTGAAACCAGAAGTCCTCTTAGCTCGACTAATAACTGCACTGTATCAGAGTGAAGGAATTCAATGTTTTCCTCTCACAGCCTGTTGCAGATAGAGACCAATGTCTAGAAGACGTCTGGGTTTGCATGATAGCAAAGATGCATCGTTTTTAAATAAAGGATTACTTATGAGTCATCGGTCGGAAGTTTGAATCCGTCAACATCTTTCCAACTTTTGCTGGAACTGTCAAGTTGACCTCATAGGCTACTCTTCCCCCCAGGTCATCGTCACTTTAGCCCGCTCAAAAAGTTCACAAAACAACTCTGTGAGTTCTGTCAAATCAAACTAGGTCAGGATATGTTTGCCCCCTGCCTCGCTTGTTCACCAGCTTCCCCCCAATGAGGAGAGCGCCAAAATGTTGGGGCGTTACGTAAGCGAGAAGTCTGCTTTGCTGGGCCCACAGTGGGGTGCCTGACAAAAATAAAAATGTTGTTAGGCTGCTGTTATCCATCACCGGTATAGCCCTCCCTACAAGCCCCCTCGTTTACGCTATAGCCATTATCACGCCAGTGTCCTCAGTCAGCCCACCAGCATTGGGACTCTTTTACCGCAAACCAAGTGCAATTAATGATCATTAGCTGCCCTGTCTGGCCTCATCCCCATCAAGCCCCCATGCCTGTGTCATGGGTTGGGAGGACGAGAGCCAATCAGGGCCTTGGAAATCACTCAGCCATGCATTGCACTCGTTGGCCCAGTCGTTGTGGGCCATTCTTCGCTCCAACAGGCCTTTGAGGGAGAGGGGGGGCTCATTAACACCGGGCGCTCGTTAAGAGAAGGGGACGGCCGTCGCTGTGCCACACGCAGGACCGTCCCAACACAATCGGCCGTGTCTCCCCTCCAATTATATCCGGGAGTCGGACCTAGATTTTTGGTGGTCTGTGAGTGGTCACATTGCACCAGCGTGTGCCCCAAAACCTACACACAAAACCCCCTGCTCACCCTGCTACAAACCCCCCTATCCGTAGACACGCACACAGACACCCATACAGACACACACACACACACACACACACACAGCACACACACCCACACACCCACACACCCACACACACACACACACACACACACACACACACACACACACACACACACACACACCCCTACACCCACTGTCCCCAAAACCAGAGCAGTTTTATCCGTTACGGGTGGCGGGATGTCCACGTGTGCCCGCGTATTGTTTGTCAGCCAGGCCAATGTGAGCAACCACAATGGGCTCAGAACAATTTACTGTCACGTCTCTGGTAACACAACATCTCACGAGACACAGACCCGCCAAAAAATTCACCCGCCAACGCAAACAGTGTGTGGGTTTGCCGCTCCGCCGCAGAAAAATTCAGGGCAAAGTATTTACCAACTTTGATAAGACCTTTACTTTGAGAAGACGAGTGATTTTTCTTTTTCTTTTGTGTGATAAACAACATCCTTGTTTGGACAAATTGAAACATTTGCTAAATGCTGATTTGACATTGTACTAGTCATATTTAGGATTACAACTGTGTTATACAATTTCCTCTGTGGCTTTGGAGAAGATTTCCAACATATGAAAAATTACCCGGATTGTCACAGAACTGAACAGAAAACCTGCATGTTAAACTGAGGGAATGGGTATTCACCAGTCAGAAGGGGTGTTGTTTTGAAGATGCTATTACAGTTTTTCTCAGTCACTTTGGTGCTTTTCTCACATCACTATTAACATTTGCACAGCAGTTAGTGCATTTCTCAAAACAATTAGTGCAAACTGCAAAACCTAGTGGATAACCTGCAAAAGTACGTCACTTGCTCAAAATGGATAGTCTATTCCTCAAAAGCAAGTATTCATGTCAATGAAACTGCCAGTGTCATCAAAATGAGAAGTCTTGACACCATCGTTTATGAACAAGATAGTCAAATGGCTTTGTCATGTTTTCATTATGACAGTTTATTCTCTCAGTATTTTCCAATGCAAAAAAAGGTCAGAACTCGGTGACACTACCTGAAAATGCTCAAGACAGCACTATACACTACTTGTACAGCCATTTGAAAACTACAGTAAAGTTACACATTGCTGTAGTTAGGGGAGTAAGTGAGTACAAGACACTGAATACGTATGTTTCACATTTTTACTGTATATGCTCTTTGCAATTCTACAGCATTGTGCAAAAGAAAAATACACTTCAGTGACTTATTTAGAACAAACCAACCCTTAACCCAAACCAACCCTTTAAAACACCCTTTTGGTAGAGCTGTGCACAAATGTGAACAATATAACAGGACATTTTGTAACTGAACATATGTATATAGGTAAATCATTCTGGCACATCCAGACGTTCCTGTCTGTCTGGCCACATATTTTCATCTACATCACAACAGATATTATCCCTTGCAATGCAGCGAGGAAAGTATCTATGCTAAAGAAAAGGTATAACATTAGCTTGACAGAATTTGATAACTAGTTCAACAATTGTGTATGTAATGACTCAAGCAATGAAATGAAGACTATTAGTTTTATTGGGAACGACTATTCAGCATCCATAAGTATAGTTCATTTTGACTGACATGACATAATCAAATGACAATGTTATAAAACAGCAGAGAATTGTATGAAAGCAACTGATACATGTCCAAAAGCATTTGTAATTTGTTCTGAGGAAGGAGAAATTGCTACTATGATGTGCTCAAATGACCAAATGTTGCGGAGGTTGAACTAATAGTTATGAGAATTTTCATTCTGATCTGAGAAAAGTACCAAAGCAACTGAGAAAAACTGTAAATTGCATTATGGGAAGTGTAGGATCCATCTTACTTTGGACTATAGTGAAAATATCTCAATCTCAACTGCACATTGGGGATTGAATCTCTCTCCTGCAAGTTGCCAACATAATGAAAATGCAATAACTGAATCAATTAAATACTTATTTAAAAACTGTAATAACATTTTTTTTCTGCTATTATTTTTCTGTTTTCATCCAGTGAGTTTATGCGATCGCTAATCAGCGACATGGACTTCCGCTCGTTAGAAGTGAGGCTCTTCAAAGCTAAGGTATATACCGAGGTTTGGTTTGCATTCTCAAGAACTCCCCACCACATGTTTCTACTGTTGAATTTGTTTTCACAAGGTGCACTTGATTACAACTTCCACGTAGCATCAGATTAACTCTAACATTAGCCACATTCACGACACACACACACACACACACACACACACACACACACACACACACACACACACACACACACACGCACACACACACACACACCAACTCTGCCTCTTCCCATTGGTATAAATTGTAAGGAAATAAATAGCGGTAAACACTTTGAAGAGCAATTCCAAAGCATGCTTTTGTAAAGCTAGTTTCAGCTACACTCAGCCCTCATGCATAGAAATGAAGGAAAGCAGAGCTATAGAAGGGAGAAAGAGAGAGGGTTTGCTTTTCCCTTTTCATAGATTAGCAAAGGGCCTTAATCTCATTAAAGTGCCCAGCAGTGAACATGCCGTCGGCTCCGCCCAGCCCTGTAATCAGCCTGAGACACACACAAGCTCATCTCAGAGGGACCGGGGACTAGCCTATAGCCTAAACCAGCTGGCCTGGCCCTCATATACACAGGGAAGTAGTAAGTGCGGTAACATGAAAGCTTATGGGGACTTGGGTGTGGAAACTGAGAACCCTGGCCAGGTAGGGGTAGGCTTTGTAATTACAGAGCTGTTAGGGATAGGGTTGTTAACTGGAGAGGTTGGCAGGGGGGGACCAGGCTAATTGCCAGAAGGATTACCGCCCCTATATACCTCCCAACCCCCAGCCACTAGCCTCCACCCACCACCACCACCATAGCCTCAGACAATTATTACCTTGACTGCGTTAACTGTGCAAACAGGTGCACTCAAACAAGACTGGAAACAGGTTGAGGTAATCTGAGAGGCACACGCAATACTACACTTGTATTTTGCACGTGACAATGCACCCTCGCACACAACTCAGAGTGAGTCAAGAGGCAGTTAGTTCCTTGTTTTTTTTTTATCTCAGCTACTAATATTTAGGGGAGTCCTCCTCGACTTAGAATTATCATAGTCAAATCTGATTGGTCGAATATTGTCGACTAATTGTCAAATCATGTTTTTGTTTTTTTTCTGCTCCTTGATCCATATTCTCATTAGCGACATTGGCTTCCATTGTTTTCTATATCAGTCAAAAGGGGCTTGAAAACCCATTAGAAGTTTGTCTTCTTGACTTGGCATATTACTTAGTCTACCATTCACGCACATTGAGATTGATTAAAGGTTCATGAGTTATTTTCAAATGTTTACAACAATAGGCAATGTATTACGATTTCATTGGGAGAAACCATCCATGTAAAATCAGACATTCAGCACCCCTATTTAGCCTGAATAGAGTGAAACTTCTTTTATCATGATTTGCGACTAAGGTTATTCAAGAAAGTCGAAGAAGAAGTTCGGGAGACAGATATGTTAGCTCGGTTTTTCAAATATGGAACATTTGTGATTGCTGACTTTATTGAAAAGGTGGGGGCTAAGAGGAATATGTAAATTTATATTTAGTGTGTTTATCCAGCGCCGGATGTATTGTATTGTATTGTATAGTGTATTGTGATAGTGTATATACAGTACTACACTCTTTGAGTAGTATTATATCGGTGTCATGTGATCATGTGTTGGATGGGTCACTTGTGCGGCATGACATGAAAATAAACATCATCATCATGTTTCATAGCCATATTTTGCAACTCTACTATATCACAAAGTCGACTATTCAGAGTCACCCCTCACTAACATTATTATTCTATGTAGCAACTGTTCCTGTTCTTGCTGGAGGAGCAGAGAGGAGAGCCCCTAGCTCAGGGAGGTTTCATCTCAGCAGAGCAGCTTCTGCTGGAGCTGAAGGCTGGAGGGATTCACCTTGAGCAGGAGGCTGCAGTCAGACTAGAACTACAGCACATCCCCCCTCTGGACCTGCTGGACTACCTGGCCTACCTGCCTCTCTTCATGCTCATTCACAAGTCAGTCATCTCCAACCCTCTCGACGACTCCAGCAACCTCTAAACCTCAGTCATTTTTTATTATCAGTACATGTTTATTTGATGCTACCATATACCACACTTGAACAACAAATCTCCAATGTACTAGCATCACAACATGTATAGCTAGCTATACTGCTCATTTCCAAAGCCCATCCCTAAAAGGCCATTGTGTGGGTCAGGTATCATCAGCTTTATCTCGGATTTCGATTAGTGGATTGAGCTTGCAGTGGAAAGGTTATAATGCAGTTCACCATGTCCATACGAAAAGGTTTGTTGGTGGGTTTTTGGGGGGATTTGGAAAACTATATACGCATATTGTTAATGTTATCGACAATCAATTCAGGTAGCAGAATAGGAAGGATACACTGTTTATTTCAAACATGAATAGGATTTACAGTATAGATACTGTATGTATGTGTACAGAAAACCCAACAAGAAAAGCT
The DNA here is from genome assembly GCF_949987685.1 of Ammodytes marinus. Taxonomy (NCBI): domain Eukaryota; kingdom Metazoa; phylum Chordata; class Actinopteri; order Uranoscopiformes; family Ammodytidae; genus Ammodytes; species Ammodytes marinus. Next base: position 7,363,273 of record NC_137226.1, read on the forward strand.
GTTTTAAATGGCCCTCTATGATTACTGTTTGATACATGACATTTCACAGAGCTGTTTAGTGCTGTCTATGGTCCTGAAATGTTCTGCAGCAGTGGATGGCGATACTTTTTCACTGTAAAAAGTCCTGCAGTTTAACAGAGCTTTAAACGCACCACAGAAGTATTATATTGGTTGCAATAGGAAGAATAGAAATTATCCCCCTCATACTGCGTCAGATAGATAGATAGATAGATGGATAGATAGATAGATAGATAGATAGATAGATAGATAGATAGATAGATAGATAGATAGATAGATAGATAGATAGATAGATAGATAGATAGATAGATAGATAGATAGATAGATAGATAGATAGATAGATAGATAGATAGATAGATAGATAGATAGATAGATAGATAGATAGATAGATGGATAGATGGATAGATGGATAGATGGATAGATGGATAGATAGATGGATAGATGGATAGATGGATAGATAGATGGATAGATAGATGGATAGATAATGGTTCATGTTATTCTACTGGTGCTACAACTACTTATTGGTCTCCAGTTAACAATATATATATTCAGGCAAAGGTTAGCCGGTCAGACAGTTCTACTCTGCCATCCAACTTAATCAACACTCATGAGTGATATTCAATAAGATATTCAACTAATGTAGTTGGAGCCATTGTTTTGCCAATTAGATATGGCCTTGCTCTCCTGCGGTTCGTACACGCTTGACAGATCGCCAAAGAGGACAAACATAATGGAGTCTGACAGGCAGCAAAACCAGGACTGTTAGATCAGGGTGGGACGTCCTGTGAACAGCATATGTCCTCATGTACAACCCTAAAAACACAAGATCATTCTACAACTTTGATTCTGCCATATAAGGAGAAGTAAGTGATATATTTTTTTGTTATTTTACGTGGTAAATCACTATATTCATATAGCAATCTCTTGAACAGAATGCAAAGTTCATAACACAGGTCTTCCAGTCATTCAGCTTTGCAATAATTGCCAGATAAAATTTTGAGTATCCCGCTCGTTTTTAGGAGACAGAGCGCTATGAAGAGGCCGGTCTCTGTGCCAGTGAACGATGACTCGCTGCTGTCCATCGTGGCACTGTTCTAACATGTCATCCATATAAGTGGGTGTGTACTTGGTTGAAGGGGTGTTATGATAAAGTTGTATGTTTGTTACAGCTTTTCAGGGTTCATACAAATGTGATTTGTGCGATTGTCATTTTATCGTAACTGAAAATGTTGGCTGTGTTTACATACTGTGTATTCCTGCAGACGTTGCATTCGATATATATATACGATTTGGCCATTGTCTGGTATTAATTTTTCATCAAAAAGGCCTGCCAATTAATTTGGGATCGAAACCAGGTTCCAATCCTGTTATTTCTTGAGGAGGTGATGCGAGGTGGCGGAAAAAACTTTTATTTTTATTTAATTTTTTACTTTCACTTGAAATTACTTTGATAGCATTTTGAACAAGTGAATTATTTGTATTTTTAATACTTTAAATCATAAACTGCCATTAAATCAGGCTAAACTTTTTGTGACTTGTATCCCTGTGGAGATTTTAGTTGATGTATGTAATGTCTGAAATGTTGTTAATGATTGAGGTAAAAGCCAAAATAAACTGTAATAAAAAAAATGACGAAATGTTTACTTCAACTACTACTTACAGTGAAGCTGCTTCCTTGTTCAATTCTTCAATGGACCACCCCCCCCCCCCTTCTTCTTCCCCTCATGGCCCCCTGGTGGTCCATGAACCCTCCTTTGAGAACAACTGATGTGTGGCGCACGCGCATATTGCACAATGACCTCGGGAATAAACACTAGTTGTAAAAGTTCGTTTCAATCGAACTCTCAGGAGTCAAATATGCGAATTTCTTCATTTACAAAAAAACGGTTTTATTGCAGTAATAACGCTTAAAGCACAAGAGCAGCCAAAGTATCTCAGCTTCAGACACACACACACACACACACACACACACACACACACACACACACACACACACACACACACACACACACACACAGAGGGTTTTTCCTTCCCAGGTGGTGCTGCCTCTTGTGTGTTCAGCGGCATGCTGCTGTCAGGAGGCACACGCCATCAGCCAATTCAGCTCCGTGTCTCCACTCGACCGCCCTACAGCTTCCATTCACTCATTAAACCAGACACGCGCCCGGCTGCAGCCTCCCTCCGCCCTACCTGTCAAACTCGGTTTTGCAGAAACACAAGCTCCAGGCTACCTAACAATATTTTGGTGAGCACAAACATGTAATCACGTCCAACTTACATCGCCTTCGTATTCCTGATTCGGAAACATGCGAACGATATTTGTTCTGTTTCACCTGATTTGCGAAGTTGGGATGAAACATACTTCAAGCACTTTTGATGCTGAACAGCTTTGACTGGTGAATCCACTTAAGCCTAGTTTCTTAAAAGCCAGAATCGGTTGTTTAAAGACAAGCTGGGTCAGCCTTTCTTCAACACATAGTCCAAACGCGGACAATGTATTCTTACGCCTCATACATTCATTTTCTGAAAATTATCGTTTTTTTCTTTTTTGCTTTAAGCTCCCCTTTGTAATAGAAAGAAACGCGTCAGCAGTGTTTGTATTGTAAAGCTGCTGGTTAAGTATGACAATAACTTTTCACAACTGTGTATGCTTTCAAGTGAACTAATAAGGCTTACATTTTACGCACTTGGATCCAAGATTCGCTTTTGCGCAAAATGGATCAGCTCTGTAGTAGATACGGTCCAATGTTACAAAAAGAGATTGTTCACAGAAGAACATTGGGGAGTAAGGCTTTAAGGAGCCACTATTTTTTGATATTCGAAGGACGAGAAAGAAAATATATCGTGCGTAAAATGTGCGTAACTGTGCGTAAAAGTGGGGCTATTGCAGTCTGCATCCACTCATTTCCTCAGAGTCCATCATTCCCTCTCGCTTTTCCGTCCAATTAGAGACAAACCACATGTTGAAAGCTGGGACCAACTGCCCCCCCCCCCCCCCCACCCCAACAAACACACATACAGACACACACATTTGAATACAGCCGAAAAAAATAAGACATAGAAAATAATTCAGTAGCAAATCATTTTATTCTTGGACTACGGTGTAGAAAATATGGTTATAAGACTTCTTATCTTTTCAACGTCTGTATATGTGAAGACAACATAGAGCTGGCAGTATAAGGAGACAATGCATGAACATTGCGCTCCGTTTGGACAATAGCTGCATAAGTTTTGATCATTGTGAACTTCATGACATATTGATGCAATAACATGGTTGTTGCTATTAAATAAGACACATTGGTGCTGGAATAAAACGTCGGAGTGTCAAACTCCTTCTGGAAACCTCGTCAACAGAAGAGCCAGATAGCAAATAGACTACACGTCTACATATAGGCAGGAGAGGTATAGAAGCAACTTCGTAATATATAGACAAAATATATACAAAAGGATGTGTACAAAAACATCTATAAATCTCTTACATACAAAAATATTTTTTTCATATATTTCAAAAAAAGCGTTTGATATATAATTTTATAGAATAAATCCGCGCCGTGGAAGCATTTTTTTCTGAATTTAAAACGTCTGAGAGGTTGGTGTTCTGTGATTGGATTTAGCATAGTTGAAGAGCGACGTATTAAATAATGTTTTTGAAAGGTTCTTGCGGAGTAGCATGAATTCACTTTAGGTTTTTGTCTTTTTTTTTATCAAGCTCGGATTCCCACGCTGTCTTGGGGCCTTTAAAAAATCCTTTGGCGCTGATCACTGGCCTGATTCCCCCCAAAGTTTTTCAGGACGTTAAGGCCGTGTCTGTCTTTCAGTCAGTCTGGTAGGACTGGGGGCGTTAAGGGCACAGTGCCAAAAACGCGTATAGAGTGCAGTGCATGTTGGGCATCCAGCCTCCTTCAAGGGACCATCCCAAGCGCACTGCAACTGTAAAATGAGTTGATCCATATTTCTGTGAGGAAAGAAAGGAGAAGTTAAGCCACTGTTCAGGTTGTTATGCAGGGATAGTATGACAATGTCTGATATTAACTTGCATATCACTCAATCTCTTCTTACCTCATACAGATGCTCAGAACCAGTTGGTGAAGTCCAGCAGCTCTTGCTCTTCTGGACTGAGGGGATCGTAAGGACTTTCGTCTGATGAGTATGAAGACACAGGCGAACCAGCCATGGAGTTCATGTCAGCGGTGTATCCCTGCGACATGGCGGGTGACAGGACACCGCTCTGGAACGCCGCGCTCACTGCATCGTGTTCGTCCAGCAGCTGCTGCAGCGCGTGGATGTATTCCACGGCCGAACGCAGCGTCTCCACTTTGCTCATCTTCTTGTTGGCGGCGCCGTTCGGAACGTGTTCGCGCAGCGTGGCGAAGCCGTTGTTGACGAGCTTGACGCGGTTGCGTTCGCGCTCGTTCCGGCGGGCCACCGCGTGCGGCTGCTGCGGCGGCAGACTGTAGCCGAAACCAGTGAAGTTCAGCCGCCGCTTGCACCTGAGCAGCTCCGGGGACGAGGAGCGCTGCCTCTTGGGGTTCTTGGACACTGATTTCCCGCTGCTCTGGCTGCTGCTCGGGCTCAGCTGGATGCTCTGCGCCGTGGAGAAGAAGCATGCAGGCGGCAAGAGCTGTTGATGGCTGACGCTAAGTTCCATCTTGGTGGCGAAGTCCATTGCGAGTGAAAAACAAAAAACACAAACTTATAAAGAAATGACCGAAGTGTCAAAGGGGGTGCGTCCCGCTCGTGCCGTTCACGTGGTTGCTGTTGCCTCTTGTCTTGACGCGCACTTGTTTCAATTGATAGGGGGCAGTCCGCTGGTTGGGCTGCTGCCTCGCGCGCTTCTCAAATCTGAACTGAGTCCTCGAGGGAAGACGCCACTGCTTTTCAATGCGTCTGGATGTTTGGATGAGGGACTGGCCACGCCCTCCGGTCGCGTGGGTTCACCTTGGGCTCCTGCCCCGGTGCCGGTGCGTTGCGCGCGCCGGACGCGTGCCACTTGAAGCACTAAACAAACAGCCAGTCAGTGGTGAGTTATTTTTCTTTTTTTCTTTTTCTTTCTATCTATCATGGGTGTCAGTTAGGTGAGCTGCAGAGCAGAGAGGAAAGTTTTCCTCGCTAAGTCCCGTTTAGGACAAGAGCGTCAAAGAACGAACTACATCACTGTAGTCAAACACGTTGGTTCTTTTTTAATATGTGAATTAAAATGAATATGCTTTTGCAACTTTTATTTAGGTGTTTCTACAATTTCGCTTGTTTTCTCATTATGTGTAGCCTAAGACATAAGTTAAGAAAGCTCTCACAATGGGACTTTTATTGAGCTTTTAACGAGTTACTTATAACTTTGACGAAGTATCAGTACAATGTATTCGTATATGTCACGCTGTCCTGAAAATTCATGTGTCGTAAACTTTTCAATAGTTAGGATCAGGGTGCGGACTTCCCCTTTACTTATCTCTGAACTGTTTTACTTCAGAGTTTTCAGAGATGGAAAATTGTTTCGGTAAATAGGTTTGAAAGTCTCATTTACCACCAGTTGACACCTAATCAATAGTGTGTTAAAAACTAAATAAATGGGAAAGTGTTTTGAATATCAGATAACCATTATTTTGTTAATTAAAAACCTTCCAGTTCTCCAAAATGACAGAGATTTGAAAATATCGGTGCAGTGTATGTGGAAATATGTCCATACTTCTGAACAAAACTAAAATAATGTTATATCTTTATCTGTTCATTGTTCTGCACAGCTCTGCTTCAAACTAGTGCTGAAAGACAGCTCAACCATCCATATTTACAACATGCAGCAGGCAGTGTATCTGAGAGCTCTGCATGTAAATCAGTTGCTCGCTGGCGTTTCAACTCAAACGCACTATAGTCTAGAGTTTTATTGTTAACAACATTACAGACGCGTCTGAATGCCGCTCATTTGGGCGACCATTGTACGTCAGAGGCCAAATTTTCCACTTTGATTAGAGCAGATCACCAGCCTCGCACAGGCGGAACGGAGGGGCCCCGAGACGCTGTTTGGGTGAGTGAATGATTTGATACACCCGATATGGTTACAGTAGCGTGAACGCGGCATATTCTGTCATTTAACGTGGCTTTGGAAAAGTGCAGAAAAATAAAACATGTCTTTCAGCGCGGAACAAAACCAAGACCAAACTGTAACACCCACTCTGATTGACTGTGTGCGCGCGTGCATGTGCAATAAACATAATTAGGATCTTTGCTAATGTTGGTGCGTAATTTTATTCTTCGGCTTTAAGGCACAGAGTTCTCCAGTTTTGTGGGCGTTTGAATGCATGTGTACGATTAGTGTGTGTGTGTGTGTGTGTGTGTGTGTGTGTGTGTGTGTGTGTGTGTGTGTGTGTGTGTGTGTGTGTGTGTGTGTGTGTGTGTGTGTGTGTGTGTGTGTGTGTGTGTGGGTGGGTGGGTGGGTGGGTGGGTGGGTGTGTGTGTGTGTGTGTGTGCGCGCGCGCGTGCATGCATGTCCCCTCTATTTATTTATATCTGTGCGCGTGCGTAATTGCTTGAATGCGCGTCCTGAAGCGGTTGAATGTAATAAATTGTGCAATGTTTCTGCGCTGTGGCAGTGGCATTCAAAATCAAGCTTGCATTGAGAAGTAACCCCTCCCCCCCTTATCCCCTCCTCACACACACACACACACACACACACACACACACACACACACACACACACACACACACACACACACACACACACACACACACACACACACCAATACTTTATTTTATTTCCCTCCCCCCTTATTCTCTCTCCCCAGCAAGTGAGTTTACAAAAAGAAGCGTGGGTTCTATTCAGCGTCCCCCTGCACCCCTCACTACCCCCGGCCTTTCTGAAACCTATCCATGGCCTGTCAGTGTGAGCACAGAGTCCAATTAGCGCTTTGTGAGGAGGACTTTCTCCCTCCACCACCGCTACTACTACTGCTGCAGTGCTGCGTGTCTTCCAGAGGCTTACAGAGGAGGGGCTTTCCACTCATAGCCGAGTGTAATAATTAATATGACATCTGGGCGCCCGAGTTCCCCTTTTTTAACAACTTTCTGTATTTTTTTTCTTCTCTTGTCTATTTCTTAAGGGAGTTTGCTGTGTGTTTAGTAGACAATAAAACAAAAAGACTCATAAGCACCCATATCATCCTTGCTAAATATCTTTGTGTGTGATGTAAAGGATAATCTAATTTGTTTGTCATTAAAAATAGTTTTCTTTTCTTTCAGCAGGTGCACCAACAGCTAAGACTATTCAGCCTAAAGTTTTCCTTTAAAGCAGTGAATCCCAACATACACAATGTGCAATACCACACTTTCCAGAATACTGTAGCAAAACAATTGTCAATAGTTTTTGATGGGTACTTTTACTTGATTTAATTTTCTGAATTATATTTTGTATCTAAAACAATTAATCAAGCTTGAAAGTCTTTCTGAGCAACTTTCTATAAGTTTTTCACACCATGTTTGCAGAAGAGCACTTATTTGTTTATAATCTACAACTGACATAAATATAAGAAGTAAAAAAATATAAAGTTGAGGAGAACTAAATGAAAGAGGATTAGACAGAGGGGAAAACAAAACATAGAATCCACTCCTTTACAATGAGCTTGTGGCTTTTTTGAAACTTATTTTCCTGTAATGGACTTCTGCCTCTCTGATATCTGTGTAAACGCCTCCTCCCTCTTGACTGTTGTTTTCTGCCTGACATGAGAAGTTGTTATTGAACGGCGCCCTCTAGAGGACGACAGTGGAACTAAACCCTGCTTTACAACACTGTGCTATTAACATATAGGTAGCCTATTGATTAAACGTTTAATAAAGCATCAAATAAGATAAATTAAGCATGCGAATAATCTTTAAGGCTTTGGGCTTTGAGTGTTGAATGATTTTAATGTAGGCCTACTGTTATATTAACTTTATTAACCGTTTAGGTTGTCTGTTTTAGAAATATAGGCTACTTTTGTGATAAATATTTGTATTTTTTTGAATGTCATGTATAGAATATTATAGCCTACATTTTTTTTCTGAGCTGCAATCATCATAGGTTGCAACAGAATATCTCGATATTCACCGTTTTGTCTCCATTGAGTTTCCGTACTTCCTATGGTCACGTGGCTTTGTTTACAAGGAAGAAGCGCGTGTGACAGCATAGCTAGCAACTACACCGCTATTTTGGACATATTAAAGCGTTTGTATACGCTTTAAAGTTATTGAACCAAGAGGCATTTTAGAAAGCAGTTTGGTTATAAGAATGACATCTCATATCGCGATGTTTAGGAGATGCTAACGTCAATTACAGCTCATTAGTTTGGAGCTAATGTAAGGCAGGCTAGTTTAGAAACTATCTGTGCTGAAACTGTTGACACGAGCAGATATACTGAAACCCAAATGCTCAGTCTAAAAACATAGCTGATATTAGTAGCAATGAGGGCACTGAACTACGTGCAACGTGTCAGTTTGGATTTCCCAGGAACTCTGTTTCCTCACGCGATCTGTCTGGGTGACGCAGACAACGACTCGGTAACTCAACCTCATTTGTCTTTTTCGATTGCTAAACGACAGTGGGCACACCTGGAGCCACGTGTGCAAAGCTCTAACAACAGTCTGCACTGCAAAAGTTTATGTGGACCAAACTATAGTTCGTTTTTCATTGCTTGAACAGTTTCAAAACTCTACACACGTATCCCATGGCTTTACACAACACTGGACAACACTGTGGATGCAAAGCACTTTGTTCAAATGCTAACACACTGGTGTCACAAACTGTTCATCTTTGTCTATCTATTTACTGTAGTTGAACGAGCTTGTTGTCGGGGATACCAGTGGAAAGCTGCACATTTACAAGAACGATGACGTCAAACCCTGGATCACCAGAACCTGTGTGGGCATGGTCAGAAGAACACAAACCAAACCAAACTCTTATATAAGGGATTTCATTAATACAATGAATTATTTCTTCATATAATGTGTTATTATTTTGCTTTTCCAGCTGACCTGTGTTGCTATTGGTGACGTCTGCAACAAAGGAAGGGTAAGTTATGAAACCATAATTCATATTCAACATCATGCATAATTTGATGGCGATGTCCCAACATCGTGTGTGTGTGTTTTTTGTGACAGAACTTTGTAGTAGCTGTCGGAGCAGAGGGCTGGTTTCACCTCTTTGACCTCACAGCTGCGACGGCCAGTAAAGCAGAGTCTTCCAGTCAACATGAGTTCATGTCCTTTGATGACCAGAAGCCGCTCTTCACCCAACACATCCCCGCCAACACCAAAGTCATCCTCATCAGTGATATCGGTAAGTAGTACCTACTGTGCTATAATAAAGGTGGAGTCAGTGATTCCGGATAATGCTTGTTGTTAAAATCAGTGAAAGTGTCCTCACGATCCGCTTACCTGTCCTGTACTCTGCCATCGCTGAAAAAATGGTGTTAATAAACAGCCTAGGCACTGTGAACTTGTATGTTAACAAAGGGGGCCCACCGTAAGCAGAAAAATGCAGCAAGAGTTTAATTATTGAGCCATATTACTGTGAAACAGGTCAAAATAAAGTTGGTGGAAATTGGGTCAAATATCTTTCGGATAAGTCATGTGAATTTTTTTTTAAATGTATTGGTAAAAATGTGTGGGAACACTGTTAAAACATAATTATTGCTGGTATTTTTGTCTATAACCACAGTTTGTTGGTGTGTGTGTGTGTGTGTGTGTGTGTGTGTCTGTGCTGTAGATGGTGACGGGCGTTGTGAGCTGGTGGTGGGCTACACAGACCGCGTGGTGAGAGCGTTCAGATGGGAGGAGTCGACCGACGGATCGGACCCGGGATCAGGACAGCTGGTCCTACTTAAGAAATGGCTCCTGGAGGGACAGGTAGGCTACAGTTCACTTCAGAGGACCCTCACTGTCCTTCTGTTTGTTTGATACAAACTGTAAAACTGTTGAAGAGGGAGAGAGAGGGAAAAAAAAGTACAATGTCCAGAATAAACTTGAAAGTTCCAGACTGCGGCAAAGTTGGACAGATATTGACAAGTTTGAACTTCTGGGGACTAATTATATACTAAGTAAGTATATAGGCAAGGCAAGGCAAGTTTTATTTATAGCACAATTCAGACACAAAGCCATTCAAAGTGCTTTACAGGGGCATTAAATACATCAAGATTAGACATTAGAAAAGTGAATAAAAAATCCAATAAAAGCGACAGAAAACAGTCAATTCATTTCTAATATATATAGTATATACAATCAAAGCATTTTTAAATGATGCCTGCTGTGTTTTTAGGTGGACAGTCTTTCAGTGAACCCGGGTCCGGAGGGTTTACCTGAGCTGATGGTGTCCCAGCCGGGCTGCGGCTACGCCATCCTGCTCTGCTCCTGGACACAGCAGGACTCCAACGGCTCTGAAGAGGAGGGCCCGCCCACCCCCGGGAGGTACACACCCCTTTACACACTAAAGGCATAAACAATACCTTCATACCCTATTTAAAAATATTATCTTAAACCTACCAAACACTATTTGTGATTTACCATTATTACCAGTATTTACCATTCAAATCAGTTCATTTTCAGCCATTTTACTTTACTGACTTTTTGTTATTGTCTAATTGTTTTATTTATTACATTCTTACATGTGTCTGGGGCTTTTTCAAACAAACAATTTGATCGAACAATAATTTTTTTTGTTATGGTTTTGGCTCTTTTTATCGGCGTGTTGTGGGACTGCCTTTTTGTTTGTATTTGCAAATGAGGATCTTACCCCTCAATGATTTTTTGAGAATAAATGAAGGTTATGTATATATCTATAGACCTGTACGCACAAGGATTACATAATAATGACATGAAGTTTGCTTTGATTTCTCTTAATCATAGTGAGGGACCTTCCAGAGATGTAATTCTCCATCTGACCACCGGGCGGATACACAACAAGAACGTGTCCACTCATCTTATTGGCAGCATAAGCAAAGGTATTAAACAGGGTAACCCTTGAGCCAATTCATCATGTATATTTGTGTATATCATACACATACACTTAATAATGTGGTTTAACCTAGAAGATCTTAAGGATTCTGGTTCCTAAATGTTGAGAGATGATTTTTTCATTTTTTTTTTCAACAGGCTCAAAAGAGGAGTCTGCAATATGTGGGCTGTTCGCTCTCTGTACTTTAGACGGTAAGGCATGATTTTTTTTTAACTCAGTTATTTAGGTAGAAATAAGTATATTTCGATAAAGTTGATGGCATGTAAAGACATTACACATAAGCATTAATACACAGATCAATATAAACACATAAGCACAGATAAGACTTGTAAAAAGCCAGTGTTAAAGTAGTGTCATAGTATTCTTCTATTTCTTAATAGCAGTAGCATATTAAACTCAATTAGAACTTTGATATTCTACTCACATTATGTTTTGTTTATTTTGCCTTCACATATGACAGGTACACTGAAGCTGATGGACAGCTCAGAGCAGCTGCAGTGGTCGGTGCAGGTGGACCATCAGCTGTTTGTGCTGCAGAAGCTCGACGTTACTGTGAGTGTGTGTGTGTGTGTTTGTGTTTGTGTGTAGATTCATACAAAGCTAAATTATAGATTGTTTTTTTATTTTATTTAAAACGGAAGTGTACACCTTCATACACACACATACAAAACAAAGGGAAAAGGTATTGGATAGCCAGGAAGAGAACATGTATACACATGTCCGAGATGTTGTGTTTGTTTCCAGGGCGACGGCAGAGAGGAGGTGGTAGCGTGCGCCTGGGATGGACAGACCTACATCATCGACCACAATCGCACGGTGGCCAGGTTCCAGTTTGATGAGAACGTCAACGCCTTCTGTGCTGGTGAGGGGACGTTTCATGAATGATGAGCTTCATGATTTAACATTCAGGCTGCGTTCCAATACCCATACTGTCTACTATTTAGTATGGTAGAAAAAAGATGTAAGATGTCCCGATTCTTGTGGCCAAATTTAGTATGGTTAGAAATACCTGGATGTCTACCACATCCGGCCGAGATTTTAGTGTTGAAAACAGCATAACATGAAGACATCCATGGCATGGGCGATTCTGACCCACAATCCAGTGCGCACCGGAAGTGATGTCACATCGACGGACCCTCCATATTAAAACAAACGGGGATGCGATGCATATAAAAGCAAGAGGCAAAATCAAGACGATGATGAAATAAATAAGTAAAAATATGTCCAAAGTGTATGCCTACTGCATCCTAAGTAGATTATTTTATGGTCAGATGTAGTATGCAATTTGGGACACAGGGTTAGTTAAGCAATCAATATTTGTATTGCATCACAGATAGGACACACTACAGAACACTACTAGAGCCATGGGTGAGAGAAAATAATTGAGAGGAGGAAAATTACATTTTTTTATGTTCTTGTTTTGGAAATGTACAGATTGTACAAACTGCACCATTTGCATGGGGATTACTGCAAAAAATAGCTTTTTTGTATAATATATTACGCATCAGAGCCCGGTGCCAGGATTTCAATAATCTCATGATACCACTAGGGGGCAACGTTGAGCTTTGGGTTCCACACAGTCAGTTCCTCCGTGTGTTGTTTCTGTTTGAATAAGCCACCAAAGGTTTATTTAGTGGAGCTAATGCGATGTGTGCATTTGTAAGTGGATTACAGAGAGACACAAGACACTTTGATTGATCTGTATTCTATTGTATTATTTATTTGCACCTGTAGAGAGAGAGTGAGTTTGTGTGGAAAAAGTCAACCCCTCCCATCCACACACACACACGCACACGCACACACACACACTTACACACCCTCCCATCCATTCTGCTGTGTGGGTGCATTAAGGGCAATTAGATTGGTTTTCCTGTGTTTGTGTGGAAGCTGGCTCCACCACAGAGACACATATTAGAAGCCAGGCAGCGGACGAGCACTGATGTCTTCATTGGGATTCACATAACATACTGTATGAAAACACTGCCGCCACATATACAGTTGAATTTAAACTGGTGTTTTGGCTGTTCTGCTTCCTTAACATTTCTTCTTTCACACGAGTATAAATCAAATGTACATTAAGGTGTTTATATGACTAAACACTGTCTGTTTGCATCCGTGAATTTCTCCCATACAACCATCTTTAACGGCCGTTATCTCAACATTAGTTGTTTTTTTCAATTGTCGGAACCAAATATCTCAACTTCTAAAGCACTATTCTGGTTATTTGAGAAGGATTTGTTTACATGTTGATAATTGCCTGATTTATGATAAACTTTACAAAATGTGCCAGAAATGAATTTTAACCACTAGAACATAGTATTTTTTTTATTTATATAATGAAAAAAGACTGTATCCAAAATCTATTCTGTGAAAACTTTAGGCACTAATATGTTGTCAATATTATTTTTGCTTTTTAAAGAGATGCATATTTGCACATTTATTCTAACAAATTCTCAAAAAATTGTTCAACTGGCAGAGTTTCATAATATCTATAAGTTAAAAATTCTACCCTATTCACTTGCATTATGTAATTTTGGTGTTCTTTGGTTTGTGTGTGCAGGTCAGTACACATGTAAGGACGGTAAGAACAGCCCCTGTCTGGTGTACGTGAGCTTCAATCACAAAATCTACATCTACTGGAAGGTGAAGCTGGAGCGCATGGAGTCCGCCAACCTGCTGCGCGTCTTAGGGGAGACACCCGAGTTTAAGAGCCGTTTGAAAGAGCTGGGCGTCGGTGAGTAGGGTTGCCAGATCTCACCAGCAAAACAAGCAAATAGGCCTATGAAAAAGCCAAAAAGAAATTTGACATCAGCTCTATTTCCTTATAAGTTTATTTAATACATGGGCAACAAAAACGTAACTCGCGACAACTAATATTTGTAAACAACTTCACAAAAAAACAAGGCCAAAATCAGTTATGAAAAGTGGACATGGCAACGCTGTCGGTGAGTGCACCAAAGAATACCAGCCAGTAATTATGAGGCTGATTCAGTTCCCATCCGAGCAACCGCTTCCAAATTCAAACCAACACATCTCCCCTTGTTCGCTGTAATTGGACAAGAAGCCAACTGTGAATGTTTGTAGTCAACTTGTCTGTCTTTAAAACACAGACTCTGTCCTGAATATGAATGAGGAGGGAAGAGATAAAATGATCCCCACGTGAATTCTACTGCCGACAAGATCTATTAATTAGGCTCACGCCGGAACAACCCCGACAACTGGATTGACGGAAGTGACTAAGAAGCGCTTTTAAATTTTTATGAAACAGTCTGATGTTTCCTCTGAGGATGAAAAATGACCTGTAACAGCAAACGTGACCATCAGCAAAAACAATGCGACAATTTGTTAATAATACAACTATTTAAGGCAGGCAGACCGGAACATCCTGTGTTTATTAAACCTACTAAATCAAAGTTTATTTTGCTTCGCACTCGTCATATTACCTTTATCAATCTGACATAGTCACATACAGTATACATACATTACCTCATTGTAATGCATCCTGCTGTCTCTCTTTCACTCGCTTTCTAAACAAATGCACGCGCCATCAGCATACACTAGCAAAGATCTTTAGGACAACAGGCGCTGGTGTCGTAAAAACACTACAGCTTTTCTCCAAAGGGGGCGCTAGAACCATCAACATTTTAGAAATTTCCTCATAGCCACTTTTTGAAGGGGATTTAAGAGAACTTCTTAAACTCACCTTATTTTTAAGCTCAGGGTTTTTACCTGATAACTTACCTTTCTTCACAAAGAGAGAACCACTTTATTTCTTCTAGGAAATTGCCAACAAACAAAGCAGAAGCACATAAATATCCTCAAGTAGCAGGGTTAGGCACATCAAATATGCTATTGATTGAACATGCATGAGGCATATTGTCTAACTTCTCCCTAACATATGACCTATACACACATCTCTACACACAAAGGAAGAGCTTGGGGAGGAAATGCATCCAGGAAATCCAATTATTTTGTTTTGCAGCATCCATATACTGTATATATAAATCCACTGGCCCGTCAATCAACTGGGCTGAGAAGACTGAAGTATTTTTAGACGGGCCGTAATCCACTCTTTTTCTTCTCCCTTTCTCTCTCTCTCTCTCTGGAAAAAATGGTGTCTCTGCTGTTTTGAGATTTTTCCAAAACACAATCCTCCTTCTTTTCAAACCCAGTGTTTGACTAAGCCTTGGTTAATGATTGGGAACGCACACAATGGTTATTTATTTCCTGCTCATTTTCCTTGGTACATTAATCTTGCCTCTGTCCCGTGGTGCGTTTTCAATGTCCATCCACGTCGCATTTCAAATGTTTTGTACAACAGACGATGATTCTGATTAAATTACAAATTATTTTCCGTGGCTCTTGGCTCTGCTTGGATAACCAGCTAGTCGACCTGCATCATGTCAGGGGAAGCATATTCAGTAGCTTAGCGTGTGTAAGATAAACATCTAGTTAAAAATGACCAAAGCCTGCTAAAAGTAATTGCCTTAACATTCATAATGTTTACAATGCATTATTTAGTTGAAAAAGAGAAGATTTCTATGCTTTAAATTCTACGTTATGATGAAGTTTGCCAATTTTTTGACCGTGCTTTAGACATGGAATTGAGTTGATGAGATTCATTTTTTAAAGTAAACATATTTTTTTTGTTTTTTTGTTGCTTTATTTAAGTAGAACTTTGTAGTATTTTTTTTACACATTTTTGTTTAAGGAAGGAAAGTTGTCTCTTCGCTCCCATTGCAAATGCTGTGCTGTTCATACTGCAGTGTGTGATTGCAGATAAAACAATGCAGGTTCCAGCTGTTTTTTCCCCTAGAAGCCTGTTAGTGGCGGTGGCAGCATTAGCTTCGCTTCCCGCTGTCTGTGTTAATAATTCAACCTCTGGGCCTGTTGTGTTGCTTTTGCCTACATTTTCACAGGCGCGCGTTGCCTAACCCCATTGTGGATATATCTGATGTAATGTTGCCTATAGGGACAAGGATGAAGAGAGAGACGGTTGCAGTGACAAAAAAAGACACATCTGAAGGCAAATCAAAGTGTGAAAATGTCTTATGTAGAGTGTGGAGGCCGGGGATATTTGGCTTGTGCCATTCAAATATAGCTTGAGCTGCATTGAATAACATACAGCCTAGGTTCTGTTAACTGGTATGTAGACAAAAGTGGCCCACTGTAGCTAGCAAGATGCCCGTTTACAGAACCTAGGATTGACACTGGATTTTTTTTTTTCTCAGAACACACATAATACTGATCTTGAGGAGATATTCCCCTATTTTTACTAAACGTTCTCCAGAATCACTCAACCCATCTTTAATTTGATATGCAGTTATATTACTTAATAAAGTAATAGAATAGAATGGCAAATGCTAAAAGTTAAAAGAAAATAAATGGAATGAAGGAAATGTTATCTGCCTTGCCCTTACCTCATTGAAATGTCAGCAGCTG
The DNA here is from genome assembly GCF_949987685.1 of Ammodytes marinus. Taxonomy (NCBI): domain Eukaryota; kingdom Metazoa; phylum Chordata; class Actinopteri; order Uranoscopiformes; family Ammodytidae; genus Ammodytes; species Ammodytes marinus. The sequence goes on from NC_137226.1 coordinate 7,379,708, forward strand.
CTCCCGGGCTCTTCCCCACTGTTTATTCATTTTACCAGCCGCCCTTTAGCCCAAGGCTTGATGATGACATGTCTGTCACTTCTCTATCATAATGTGGGAAGGGTTTTTTATAATCATAGGACGGCGTTTTTAATATGTGACAGTAAAGAGTGCAATGATCTAATAGTTGACTTGAATTGAGGGAATAGCGTTTCGCAGGAGAAGTTGTGGTGTTGAGCAGAGCAAGGTGAGAGATATTTTGTATTTTATATATGTTTGAGAGTAGATGATGTCTAAAGGGCAAGCAGTTAGGAATAAGAAGTGGTGACGGGTGCATTCATTGGTTAGGTACATGCAGTAATACCACAATGTCAACAAGGACAAGTATTATCAGAAGGAATGACCAGATTGACATGAGGAGTAGCTTTGCAGTCATTTTTCTGTTTATTAGGAACAGTTAACAAACATCAGTATCTAAAATACAAGACGTAAACATGCCGAAATAAGCAAAAAATACTAATTTACACCCTTAATACCTCCACAGTTGGGATGTAAAGCCTATAATGTTTGTCACATGTCAGTTATCTTTACCCTCTGTTGTATTTTCTCTCCACAGATACTGGAGACCCAGCAGCAGTGAGAGCGATGGTGGCTAATGTTCTCTACAAGGATCCACAGACTTAACACAGTGACACACATCAACACACACACACACACACACACACACACACACACACACACACACACACTCACACTCACACTCACTGCTACTGCCTGTCTCCCCCCACTGACTGTAAATACTCTGTTAATAAACCCTGAATGCCTGTCTACTGTGTCGCTGCTCTAGTTGTTATTTGAATTGCCCTCCGCTGATGGACGTGTCAGGCTCAGGTTTGTGAACTGCTTGCCTCACCGGCTCTAATCTCAGATGTACACACATTGCCTCTTTTTATTGGGGGGGGGGGGTGTGTGTGGGTGGGTGTTGAGGCATTATGCTGCTGTCAGTCAGTGAGAATGGCTTCGGAAGAAACTTTTTTTTTTCATTCCATTCCATTCTTTTATGTAGTGTATCAGCTCAAAAAGATAGTGTGCTACACATATTACATAATAGCACATTTGTCAGACCTACACAATGCGACGGTACACATCAGTGTTTGTTTGTCAGAGCCTGCGGCGCGACGATTGCAGGTGTCGAGGGAATCGCCTCCTGTTCCCAATAGGAGGATCATAAGACCACCTATGTACACAGCCTCTCTTTTTCTTATGCAATATAAATGTGTGTGTGTGTGTGTGTGTGTGTGTGTGTGTGTGTGTGTGTGTGTGTGTGTGTGTGTGTGTGTGTGTGTGTGTGTGTGTGTGTGTGTGTGTGTGTGTGTGTGTGTGTGTGTGTGTGTGTGTGTACTTGTGCAGGAATCATTGTGAGGACAAATGTAAGCTTTTAACCATCGAAGTGAGGACATGTTGCCTGGTCCTCATTTCTTGAATGGACTGTTTGAGGGTCAAGATGACAGGTTTTTAGGTTCAGGTATTAATTAGATTTAGGTTAGGGTTTGTGTAAGGGTTGGGATTAGGCAATTAGTTGTGATGGTTTAGATTAGGGAAAGGGGCTAGGGAATGCATTATGTCAATGGGTGTCCTCACAAAGATAGAGGTGCAAGGGTGTGTGTGTGTGTGTGTGTGTGTCTGTGCGCGCCTAGGGGTAAACGGTAGCGGCTCAGGTGTCCTGGTCGAGCCACAGATTCTCATCTCTCCTGTTAATTTGCCCTTTAGATACGTTCCAGGAGGGAACGCTATGCTCTCTGCGCTCCGAGGATCAAGTTCTCAGGTTGTGTTTTTCACTTGTTTTCCTTAGATTCAAAAGTGAAATCCTCCTAATCACAATTTTAAAGCGAGATCTTTCACTGCGGATGATTTATGTACAAAACGGAAACTTGACAAATAGACAAGAATTCACCCTGAACATGTCGCTCACAATGAAATGGAGTGCACCTCACCTCAGATATACAGTATAAGCCGCATACTCAAACAAAAAATCATGTAAATCTCCATCTCTTCATTTGCGATTGAAATCTCTTTAATAAGGGAACTATGGGGTCAATGACTTTCATCTCATCACTTGGAATATTTTTCTTCTCTGCTGCCACTTTATACTTCTACTCCGCTATACAGCTAAGAGGGAAATATTGCACTTTTTCCCACACTAGAAATATTTGAATGTTAAGGTTACTGTACAAATTAAGATTCATACCCAGAAAATCTTTGGAAATGTAGCCTATATAAGCTATACACGTTAGAGAAGCTTGTTCTGGAATGTGGCAAAAACTATAATGGCATCAAGGAAAAAATACCACGTAGGCTTTTTATTTTTGAGCAAAGCAATTAGTTGATAAGTTGATGGATTTAACATTATACTTTATAATATGGATAAAATCACATTCTAGATTTTTATGACGTACTTCTTCGTAAGCAACATTTTAAATGCTGTATTTCTACACTGTGGTATGAATACTTTTATTTTTGTAATCTGAAATATGTGGCCTCCAGCCCCATTTTTTAGCTTATATTATATTATTATTAAGTTTGAGTATGCTTAAGTTGAGTAGTCATTTCCGTTTGTAAATTAATAATAATAAGCAACTAAGTGTTTTATCACATGCACCGTTCAGCTGCACTCTGTCCTTATAAGTGGTGGACATTCCTGTGTACTAAGCTCACAGTGATTTGTCTTTATGACCATTAATGGTCAAACAGGACGCGGCAGATGCATCATGTTGTTGTTCTTATGGATCCTGTCTGTTAGTTAGGACTCTGTTGTTTTTAAGTCAAACAACCTACTACTACCTACTTACTACCTACCTACTTTTTCACATAAATGAATGATGCTTACATTCGAGCCATCGCCAAACGAGTTGACACAAAGTTGATTGAGCCTATAGGCTCCACAAAACCCTCTCTGTATTTCTCAGCGCGTGTGTTTGTGTATATTTGTCTGCAACTATTTTAGCCACATAATGTCTTGTCCTGTACTATAAATTTCCCATTTTATTGCCCTCATGGAATGTTGCCTCTAGAAAGGTTTTTTTAAAGAGTGGGTCCACGTTTGTAATTGCTTTTTTCTGATAAGTTTAAAAATGTGTTTAATTCATTTTAATAATTTGTTAATATGTATTTATTTATTGACCTGATGAGGGCACTACATGAACAAAAAATGTACGCTCAAAAGACAAATGGTTGCACCAGATCAGAAATGTGTGGGAATAATCATCTTGCGACCATGAATGTTGGTACATACTTTCATGGGGATGCATCCGATTCATTGTTGAGATATGTGTCTGTTTTGGTACAACCGACAGAACAGTCCCCTATAGCGAGGCTAAAGTCATTTTCAAAGATCAACATTTAGCATTTAAGCTATGGCTTTGTTATGCTGTGGCTTTAATGTCTATAAAAGATCTCTGCCACAAGACATTTCACTAAGGACTAAACTCATCACTGGGATCCCGTCTATACAACCTGACAACATGCTGTCACACTCCCTGGAGGCGACACTAGTTTGTAAACACTGCAATACTGAGAAATACAGAGATAGTTTTGTGGATCTGATATAGGCTTAATCATTTTGTGTTAACTCATTTGGTGTTGGCTTGAATGTAGCCAGTCATAAATACATGTATATCAAAAGTTACGCCTGTAGCTTTAATTTTAGGCTGCACGAATAAGCTTTATTGGACTGAACAGAAACGGAATTACAGTGATAGTGATCCACGTCTTTTACAAAGTCTGGAAAGCTTAATCTGCAGAAATGTCGCTGCTGGAAATGAAGAAAATCTCTTTAGTGAGCTGAACACATACTGACAGCCAACCCACCCGCTCTCAAAGCACAAACTGCATCCTCCCAACCTCCACAGTCACCACACTGTTATAGTTATATATGTAAATATATACCATTGCAGACACTCTGTTGTCATGGTGTTTTTGTGAGAAAGTACATATCAGAAGAAAAAAAGACTGACCCTGCTTCTCTATCACTATTCCTACCAGCTGTTAAAAGGGTCTGTTGGTCGGTGTCACAAACGGTTGTTTAAACACTGCACTCAAATATGTATATATGTGTAATATAAAGGTCAAGGTCAGCGCATCTTGTCAAAATCAATGAATATCTCCTCAAGATCCGCTACCTGTACATAGTGTGTGTGTGCGCTGAAAATAAAGGCAGTGTTAATACACAGCCTAGGCTCTGTAAACGGGCTTGATGCTAGCTACAGTGATCCCTTTTGTTTATGGACATGTCCATTTATGTTTACAGAGCCTATACGCTGTGTATTAACACCAGATTTTTTTTCAGTGCGCACCTCCAGAAAGCAGATTGTGAGGAGATATTCACAGATTTCTTTTACAAAAAGTGATTTTGGCAACAAGCGTTCTCCAGAATCGCTGAGTTTTGGGGATGGCTTGAAGGTAACCCGATATATGAAAAAGTTACGCACCATAGCTGTAACACAGTACCAACCAGCATCATTTAAATAATAAACTATGGTGTTCTCTCAACAGCTCTAAGGGACTGATGCTGATTCACTGACACCAATTTGGTCTGTGTCCGGCTTAATTCTGCAGTGTTTCATCATCCTCTCACGCTCGCTGTGGGAGATCTGATAGAATCACAGGCAGCGTTAATAGCCAGCGGTTATCTCTCAGAGAGGATTTCAATCTGACATGCTGCTTGATTATACAGAGTTCTCGGTCTGCAAGTGTGTGCTGGGTTTCTATGTAAATTGTAAGGATGCAGTTGAAAATCGGTGGAACAGTATGTCCTCTATTGTGACTATAGCTAGACTCGGACTCTCTTGAGTGTTTTAATGATCTTTTTTCTGCATAAATGGAAAATGGACTGTGTTTTTCCTAAAGCACTTTACATAGTTTTGCCTCTCATTCACCTATTCACACACACACACACGCAGCATACGAATAACGTTGCCCATGTCTTACAGATGTTCCTACCATCTGTTAATTACTGTAATATGCACAAATAATTAATGCTAATAATCCATAATTCACTAATTGTAGCCAACAACACTTAAGGATGTAACAGAATATACCACTTAAACAAGTGTCTGAATTTCTCATTAACAGCCCAGTTAACATGTAAGCATTTCTCTGTCCCTGTTCCCCTACAGCCTAAAATGATACTGATGATGTTTTGTATATTTATATACATTTCCATGCGATTCTTTCCATCCAAGAGCTTAAATTGTTTTTATTGTCTAGTTTCAAACCTTTTCTGGAGGATCTCCCTCTCAGTGGAGTGCGTTATATAACTGCTGCATAGAGGAACTAGTTTGATCAATGTTGCCTTCACTATATCCCTACTTCGCTGTATGGGGTTAAGGCTGTGGGTCACTCCCACTGCGTTAATCAGGCCTGTGTGTGTGTGTGTGTGTGTGTGTGTGTGTGTGTGTGTGTGTGTGTGTGTGTGTGTGTGTGTGTGTGTGTGTGTGTGTGTGTATGTGTGCATGTGTGCGTGTGTATGTGTGCGTGTGCGTGTGCGCGTGCATGTGCGCGTGTGTGTTTACCAGATGGAGGGAGTGGCAGTACAAAGAGGGAGGGGACGCAAGTGGTAGTGATAAATGATGTACCAAATAGACAGCTTCTTCCGGCAGGCAAAGCAAATTAGGGTCTGTATAGAGGAGTGGGCTAACTAAGGTTATTCCATTCCCTTTCATATCTGCTAATCAAGTGAAGTAGGCTACAGCGACTTCCATTTTTGTTTAACGACTACTACGACTGTAACTCATCATGCAATTATCAGCTGTTTTATTGTGATGGAATTTCGACGTTCTACTCCCACACCTGACCTTGCTCACCGACAATTATCCATAAATACAATTTCATGGGTTGTTAAGCACACACAGGCAGTGTACTGTGAGTCTGTGTGCAGCCTAGTATAACCTTAGACAATTCATTCCTCGTGGGAACCAAAAGCCCTCGAAGACATCACCATGTTATTGCGTGTGCTCATAGTCCTCTGCATGGAGATTTATATTAGTCATTCCCTGCTGCAAATGAGTGTGCCCCGTCCCCTCTCTACTGCAATCTACAGAATTCTGCCCACTAAATCAGAATAGCCTCTTCATGCATACTGTATGTGTGAGACATACACTGCTTTATGCAACACTTCTACTGCACAAAGACAGTCAAGCAACTTATGTCTTTAAGGCAGAAGACACTGCAGGTGAATAGTGAAACTTTACCAGTCTATTTCTTACATTAAAACAATACTTTTTTGTATTGCATTTGTTTCAGAAATGATTGAATTATTTGAGAAAATCCTTCTGTCATAAATTTTAGAGTAGTGCTAAGATTATTATGGAGCGTTTAGTTGATGTAAGTTCTTTAGAAGTTGGGATTTTTAGTTCAGGGTCTTGTTAAAAAAACACATTCTGAGATAATGGCTGTTAAATAGGCTACATGGTTGTATGAGAAATATACAGATGCAAAAAGACATGGTTTAGTAAAACAAACAACTGAATGTTAACATTTTGGATCTTTTAATTATACTTGTATGAAAGAATACATGTTATGGACGCAAAATACCACAAAATCTCAGTTCTTAAAAAAAACTATGTATTGGCCTGCAGTGTCTCGACATAAAGGTCAAGTCATATTCTGTCTTGTTGATTTTTCTAGACCCCAGTGCAAAGAGAAAAGTGTGTTTTCTGTGAATGGTACTTTCCTAGCAGAGGTGTTGATAGTGTATGAACAGGATGTGGTGTGTGTGTGCGACTCAAAACAAGCGAGGGGGCGTTTTGAAGAGGATCTGTAATGTTCCCGTTGCTAACCCGTGCAGAAAACTGTCACTCTGAGTGTAACAGAAAATAGCACCGCCATGGCAGCGCTGACAAGATGAATATAGTTTGTGTATGTTAGTTTGTGAGGAGACAGAAATGGAATGCCACTCTCACACAGTTGTGTCTGTGAATAAAGTTAATAGCAGTTGAAAGCTTCTTCTCTTGTGATTTGTTTTGTTAGACATCTCTCCAGCTACACCTCCAGGTGTTTACCATCTGGTCTCGGGGAGTTCTGCCGTGTAATTTTGTTTTTCCTGCTTGTCACTGTGGCGTCCGTAGACAACTTGTGACATGAGTCAGACCGTAGTCGCAAAAATGAGGACGTGAGATTTGACTTCCAGAATACTTTGCCCTTTTTTTGTCTTAAAAGCACAGATAATTCATATACATAACAATTAAAAAATAAACTGGATGGGAGTGGACCTTGCATTGTAACAAAGCTTGAATTAAGGCTACAACCAGCCATTTTAAATGTAATTTAATATGTTGTTGATACATTTGTTTTTTGCTTGATTATTCATTGTTGTTTGCTTTTGTCCTGATCCTACAGTAGCACAAAACAGACAAACTTAAGGGCTTTAAGCATTTTTATATATAGTGGGTGTCTATCAAAACTGCACCTGTTGGAAGATGAGGAAGAAGTACTATAGAATAAATAACTCAAATGCATCTTCACCTCAATGTGTGGTATTGTGGAAAGACTTGAGGCAGTGGTGGATAATATCATATTTAGTAATAGCTTATTGTCCTTGATGGCCACCACAGCTTGTGTAAATCCCCAGAAAGGATGGGGTTTAGCATTAGCATGGGAGCATTGCAATCCAGAATCTAACCACTAGATTACTCCAAAATACTCTGATATTACACACTGTACCTTAAAAACTTGACTTTTTACTTTAGACTCGACTTGGATTTGCCCTACAATTTGACTTGCTGTGACAGACTCGACTTGGGGGCTATATCTTCTGTGTTAGATAGAAGGGCAATAGAGCAAGATGGGAACCTTCAATGGGGTCAACTGCAGAAGCCCCTTGGTGCTGTGGGAACATCTGCTTTCTCTGCTATGACATGACAAGGTTCTTTATATAGCTGGATGTACCAGTGAAGGGCACATCACATTCACGGGTGTTTTGTGAGTACAGACCATGGGAATAAATGTGAGCTCAGCTGCTCTGGCTGTCGTCTAGTGGAGCCTTCCTCCCACACGCTGATGCACATTATTCAAAAAAGGGGAGATTTGAGATTGAAAATGGCTGACCTGTTCACTTAAAGGTGGAGTCAGCGATTCTGGAGAATGCTTGATGTCAAAATCACTTTTGGTCAAAATCACTGTATATCTCCGGTCTCTTCAGAGTTGTTAATACACAGCCTAGGCTATGTAAACAAAGGGGGGGGGCACTGCTGTAGCTAGCAACATGTCTGTTTATAGAAGGCTGTGTATAAAAACACTAGATTTGTTTTCAGCACACACAGTATGGACAGCTAGCGGATCGTGAGGAGATATTCACTGATTTTGGTAAAAAGGGATTTTGACAACAAGTGTTCTCCAGAATCACTGACTCCACCTTTAATGTTATTCCCAATAGACCATTCACTCCTCAGTGCTGTGTCGGTCAATGTCAATATTAGGAATACGAACAGAGACAGCTAGGTAGAGAATATGTATTTTTATTAGGCAGAGAAAATACTGTTCAGAAGAAGAGAAACACCAAAAATAAATTTCTGTCATACATCGATTCGTCTCGTAAACGGCGTAGGGAGGTCACTAATACATCAAAGAGAAACAAACATTGCCAAATAATCTAAGCGTGGATAGTGAAGTCAAAAGCACGACATGGCTCAGGTGTTGTCTAAGCGGAGCGTAACTGCCTTCGTTAAGCACATTTCAGGCAGAGCTTGATTCTCCACACTATGAAGAAACAAGAGATGAGAGAGAGAGAGAGAGAGAGGCAGGTGGCACTGAAGTGGGGGTATTTTGACCCCCCCCCCCCCCTTGTGACAGTCAAAATCAGCAAATATGAAGCATCAAGTGATTTAAAACAGCAACAACAACCAAAAAGGTCCAATGTAAAAATGAAATATTTAGGAAAAGTAAAATTTTCAAGGTACGTGTCTGCACTAGATTGAGGACAACTAAAAGGTTTAAGTTTTAAGGCATACTGCCTCAATTTGAGCCAACTAATTACCATTTGTTGAGATCACTCATCACTCATACAGTATTTGTTTTAAATTCTTGGTATGTAAAACCCAATTTTCATTGCATATGAATGTTAAGTTATCTCAACACTCAAAACCCTAACTTTTTCATTTTTACAATGTGGTGAATACATGAAAAAGACCAGTTTCCTGAACAAAGATTAACATGGACTTGATGAGAGGTTTTGGCACAGAGAGCAGCCTCAGATGAGAATCTCCTTAAAGAGGCAGAGCGGGAAGGCAGCTGGGGTCGGCTTATGGCAACTATTATTTTTTTCTTGAGAGTTGTAGTTGGACCTGTTTGGGGAAGATGGGACCTACTTTACTTGTTTTCCCATGTGAAACACAAGCCTACATGGAAGGCAGAAAAACCCCTGCTTTGACTCTAACACACACACACACACACACACACACACACACACACACACACACACACACACACACACACACACACACACACACACCCCTTCAACGTGACACAATCAGACAGGTACACAAACATGCAGACCATATACAAACCCAGCACTTTACAAAGTCATGCAGATGGAATGTTTTGATATTTCTGTAGTCTGACTCAAATATGTTTTGCTGGCTGGCCCTGGAGTATATTTTCATTTGGGGGGAACTATATGTATTTTCAGTCTTGGCTGTGGTTGTGACAGACTTGAAGTGTGCTTCTGGGAAACTTCACCACAGCAGTCTTCAGACGGGGGAAATAAAGACTAATGGGGTTTTTATAAAGTTTATCACAAGTCCTTTAGAAACCGCAGTATTTAGATCTCGTTTGAAATGCACGACGAGAACAACGCCTTGTTTCTTTAAGAGGTAGCCTCTAGCCTGATCTAACCTTACTTAATTACTCTAGACTTCAAAAAGCTTCAAGGCTTCCTAAAATCTTCCTTTTAACACACCAGAAAAAGGGCATCCTGAGCACCAACACTTTTAAGATAGGTCATGATGACATTTTGAGAAATACTGTACGTATGTGGTGAAGGTAAAGCTACAACCAGCAGCTTTTATTGAAATAGCGAGCCATGGGTCCACCCAAAGGTAACAGAATAAATCAACAGCAGCTGTAAAAATATCACTTATTAAAATGTCTAACATAGAATTAACATGTTTCTCTAATCCAGTGATTCCCAACCTGTTGTTGTGTTACCTTTGGAAAGAACCAGGCAAGCTGTTTCCAGTCATTATGCTAAGCTAACTAGCCGTAGCTTAGTAATTGCCAAACAGTCATGAGTGTGGTATCTTCTCGTAGAAATTAATAAAATGTCTATCTCAAAATGTAAAACTATCCTTTTAACACCATCTACAACTGAAATGATTTTGGTTCACGATTAACACTTTCAAATTTACTCGATGATTTAAAGTTATTTTTTGAACAGCCAAATCACAAAATATGCCACTAAACTTCACTCCAAAATGATTATAATGGTTTTCCCTTTGTCGAGAACATCAGTGGTAATCAAACTAGCTCGACAAAGGAATTGGTTTGAATATACAGTATAATCATGAAGAATGATTGAGACTCGCGGAGATCGGATCAGCTCATAACTGGCTTCCCCCTTTTGCTCCTCTAGACTAATTTAATATAAGAAGATGTAATCATGTTGAAGGTCTCGATTCTACAAACACAAATGATGTAAACTCAAGAACGATGGTTAATGCGAATGCTCTGTCCATGTTCTGGCAGTGTGTGTGTGTGTGTGTGTGTATGAGAGACACTGTGATCGATCGGACGGTCCCAGACACAAACGGCAATCGCGCCACATTGCTGCAACCGATTCGAGAGATTTTTTTCGAAGGGTTATTTCCGTCTCACAGGTTTTCATTGGTGTCATGTTGTTGTTGTTGTTGGCACTGGCTATCGGTCGTTGGGTTCAGGAAAGGCAGCTCCTCACCGCAGCCCCGCAACTTCAGAATACGGCTACTCAGGTCCAGGCAGCACTATGGAGAGGACACAGATCAATCAATCAAACAAAATTTTTATATATATATATATATATATATATATATATATATATATATATATATATATATATATATATATATATATTATATATATTATTATTATAAGTTATTTGTAGTTCAAAGTGCTTTACATTGATTGCAATAAAGAACAAAAAAAGGAAAAAAAGTTAAGCAATAAAATCTGAGTCAATTGAATGACAAACAGTCAATTAAATGACAATTACAGTGATGACAATAATAACAGTGACAAAATAGATGGTGAAACCGAATGATTAATGAGTAATACGTCGGTTAACAGAGGTCAAAAGACAAATCAGGAGGTTCAGTAGATGATTTACGGAGTAGGGCACGATAAAAACATACTCAGCAACGAAAAAGAATTTCTGTTTATTCAGGTTTTTCTGTAAATATTCACATTTCCTTCAGGCCTTATATCCAAGGTTAACAGTCTGAGAAAGGCAAAATCACTCAATGACCTACATTTGAAGTAGAAGTCGTTAATTTCAGTTTGTGAATACATGACCAATGTTGTTCAGATCAGTTAAGTGCGTGTTCTTTATGTTTATCAGTGGACAGAAGTTTTTGCCGTTTATAGTTGTATTCTACATTTTTTGGGGGGTTTTGGACTGTCAGGCGAACAAAACAAGTCATTTGTAGACAACACAGAAGATTCAAGCATCTTATCCTATAGGGTTTAATATGACGATGACCTTCGACTATATCTCTGAGGAGTCCTTCAGTTGAAAGCAGGGATTAGTTGCTTGTGCAGTTCTCCATTTTAAACATTTCAATAAAGCTCATGAAGAGAAAGCTAAGTACAGGCTTTGATTGAAATGTTCCTTACACGTAACAATGTCCTCAAGGGCTGATTTTCTTTTCATTCCCCTTAAGTCCCACTATAATTAGATTTTTTAGGAGGATATTGACCAGATGCAGCACATGAAATACTAGCATTAGAAAGAGCTCTACCTTCAGATTGGTGAATAGTCTTTTCATGGGGTTTAAAATTGCGTTTTTGAAGGTGCAAATTAAAAAGATTCTAGCTCAAAGGATTTTTCTTAAATTCGCTCTTATCTGGGTTTTACCCGCACAGTGGGCCTCTATAGCACTTCATAGCTTTCCCTCTATAGATAACAATAAATATAATGGCTTTCTTAAGAAGTTGAGATTTTGCCTCCATCTTTCCTCCTGAAATGCCCCATTTTCCTACGAGCAATCATTTCCCCGTTTTAGTTTTTTTAAAGCCTGTTGAGAAGTTCCCACAGCTTGTTCTTTAAAAAAAAATTATAATAATGATAAAAACACACCTGATAAGGGAAACAAAATATTAGCAAACCAGATGAGGATCTTACTTTAAGTTCCAACAGAGTGTGGAGACCCAGGCACAGCTCGAACGCCTCGTCGTCTGAAAGTCAAAGAAGAAAGAATGGAAACGAAAATGAATTTTTTAGTAAATGCTTCATGAAAAGCTACTCCAATTCCCATTCATCAACAGTCTGTGTCTGATCATGCACACATTAGCCTCAATCCAGGTTAATCTTCATCAAAACTAAATGATTCATTCTTGTATTAACGAGTGTTGATATGATAAGGTGTATGAATTTGGGAATGGAGTGGGTTTTAGATTTAAGAGAAGCTTTTGGATTTTTGTCTTAACATTTTGGGAAATAATGTAATTCACATTCTTGCCAAGTTTAGATGAGAAGTTTGATACTACTCTCAGGTCTGTACAGTCAACATGAAGCTGGTTAGCTTAGCTTAGCATACTTGAAACAGGAGGAAACCGCTGCCTGTCTCTTTCCAAAGGTACAAAATCTAACTGCACCTCTGAAAATCACTTATCAACACGTTAAATCCAGTAAAACTAGTTTCAGCACATTGTTAGCCCATATTCAGGTGCATTTGGGTTTCTGTTCTAAACATCCATGAAGGGGTTTTATCCATTTACTGTATGTCTTCATATATCTCTTACAAAAGCAGAACACTGTAAGATAATGACCCTCAAATTCAAGTAAAAAGAAACCCCAAAACAACGTTATTTGTGTCCCAAGTGTCCTTAAAAGGAAAGCTAACCGTCTTCATGACCAAAAATAAACTCTGGTATTCCCTTCCAGAGATGGATCGTGATGCAAAGGGTCACAGATGACGCGGATGTACTTTTTTCCTCTCCTAAATTTTGGACCATTTTTGTTTATTATCTGCGTAATTATCTCAAGGTTTTTATTTTTTAATCTTTGGACCATTGCCTGTGGGGTTAGGGTTAATCTGAAGAAAAAAAATTGTTTATAAAACTCAATTCCTCAATATTTATATTTTCTGTTTTTGAGGTTAGGTTTCTGTTGGCAATGATGTTTCTTTGTCCACGGTGACAATTAATCTTTTTTTTAAATTAAACTAACAAAACATGAACCTGGCACTCTTGGAAGAGCAGATGTCAACGCTCGCAATGAGCGCAAACTGTACATCATTATGTGCTGCATTGTAAATATAAAGAAGTGTTAAAGATCAGCAAAAACAGACTTGCACTTGCCGGGAAAATATTGCTCATTACTGCGAACCATTTTTCATGTTGACCTATAACTGTCCTTTTGTTTCCATGGTCGTTTTTTACTTGGGTGTTTAATGAAGACAAAGTAGGATGCACTGTCTGAATATTAAGTGTGGTGTCTGTCTAGATATGAGAGTTTGAGAGTTTTTTCGAAGGATAAACCCCTTGAGATGAATCTTCTCATTTCAGATGGGGTCCTGAAATCTTGGTTGTAAAATCTGCACTATGTCTTGCATATCGAAGACAACAAAATTCCCCTGTGATTTTCCAACAAAAGTACACTAAGAATACAAAATACATTCACACATACACAAATATCTCCCTAGCCTAACTCCTCAGACACCCACTGATACATCAGGCAATGATGGGTTTTATGAGGACACCTCAAAATCAATGGACAGAGACTGTTATCAGTTACATTGAACAACATTGTATCTGCCTACAGTATAATGCGTAATTAGTTTGACTTTATTTCCTTGGATCACCACTTACCTTTGACATAGGCTGAACACTGGACCGTCTGTCGGCCCAACTGCAGCTGCAGACCCGTCACTGAGCTGCTCCCTCCACACGGAGAATTGGGCACCAGTCTAATAACACAGAAACACACACACACACACACACAGATACATTTTTTATCCTATGTCTCTCTCTGTGATGACTTGCATCAACTTTGCTTATTGAAATGTCACTCAAAAGGTTTTTTTATGTGTTTTTTTTATAAGCAATGACATTTTGAAGATGAACAATTTTATAAGCCATAACTGTTTATCCGTAAGCCCTGGGAGTTTATTAGAAGTTATAATGAGATAATAAATCACATTCTCTTCAGGCTCTTGAGGCAGTACACAGACCCTGATGTAAGAGACTGAGCTTTATTTGGCATTTTAATGTATTTTCTTGAAGATGAAGGTCTTGTCAGGTCATGTAGCTGGAAAAACCTGCCTTAAAATATATGCTATCATTATTAAATATCTCCTTAATTTACTCTTTTTAAATATTTCTTTATTTTTTATTATTAAGATTAATTTAATAGTAATTTTATTGTGCACTGGTGTAATAAAAGCAGATAACTTAAAAACATAGCCCTACAACATGATAGTCATGTAACAGCAGCCTGAGCTTTAAGTGTTTGCCTTGTATTGATTTTTAGCAAAGCCCTTTGTAAACGACTTCAAAACATTTCAAAAGGCGGCGGCAGGTTAATAAATGTGTTGTTTTTGCAGCTAAGAGCATGGATTTTCTCACCCCAGCCTCTGGCAGCAGGAGGTGGAGATGTGGTTGTGTCGGCGGCCCGTATCGATGGATGCCTTGACTTCAGTTTCGCAGCACTGTAAGGGGAGACACACACACACACACACACACACACACACACACACACACACACACAAAAAAACACACACACGCACACACACACACACAGGAGGGATTTTGGTGTCACATTTTGATCTCACACATCAGTCATGTCACCGTTGCACACAGCAAGTGAAGTCAAGTCCCTACAGCACAAGTTTGGGAAGCTTTTGAAAACTTTATTTTCTTTTGAACAAATGTATTCCTCCTTCACACCTGTGAGACCGCCAAACCGGAAAAAAAAGTCAAAGTCGGCTGTTAAAGCTATAGTACGTAACTTTTTCAGATGATGATGTTACATTCAAGGCAATTACCAAGGGAGTTGACACAAAGTTGATTAAGCCTTTCAGCTCCACAAAACTCTCCCTGTAAGTTTCAGTTGTTGATTCTATACTGCTAAGAAAGAACCTCGACGTACAGCAGAAGGTACAAAATCCATGTGCGATAACCAAAGGCTTACCTCATGTATATGCGCGAATCTGTTGTTGTAATTACTCAGAACTGATGTGGGCAACATAAGTTACGCACTATAGCTTTAATTAACTTTGCACAAACAAAATGCACCTCTCTTTTAGTGCAGATTTCCAAGCCAGCAGTTGTCTTGTAATTTTAATGTTTGTTACTTAATCCGTGTTGATTTTGTTTTGGAGGCTTTAATGTTTTACTCCATTTATCAAATGCTGCTGACATTTGGAACAGTTAGTCATCAAGTTAACAAGTAAACCAACAGGAGAACTCTGTAGGCTATCCAATCAAAGATCACATGAGTTGTTCTCCTGATTATTAGCTAAACCTGTTCAGTTCATTTTGCTGACTCTATTTCCTAACAAGATGCTGATTCTTCGGTTTGTCGAGTGTACTTCGATCTTTCCGACATTAAATATTAATTAATGAGTTATTAGTGAGTGCATTAAGATCATAATTAACCAAACAACTTTTCACTGAGTATCATGGAGGTGTTAAGCTTTTAAAGCACAATGTTTTTATAATATGGTGGATCAAATGACTCTTAGTCACAAACCCGCAAAGAATGTCTTAAATATACGTAGCTATGCAGTGCTTTTTATAATGTTTTAGCTCATTGTTTTGGTTTTCTGGCCACAAACTTTCCTGTATTAGTTCCCTGTTGCCACTCTCAAAGCATTGTGTGCTCTCAAACCAGACTGTTCACTAACTGCCATGCAGACAGACACAGTTAGCAACTAGCTAATATGAGTGGGCTTTTTCTCATGTAACTTGTACCAAAAAGCAAATTAGTTCATTTCGGTAAAAACCATGTATAAATTAAAAGTGTAGCCTTCAGATAAACTACAGCTCAAGAAACGATAATGTTCTTCTTAGTAGGCCTAATTAAATATTTATTGAACAAGCTTTAAGTCCTCACAGACGCAGCTGTGGAAAATAATGGATATTTACAAGCTACGAATGCTACAGTAGGGGAGACCGGGGTAAGTAGGCACACTTTTTACTCTAGTGAGAATTGCTCATCACCTAAACATCTTTCAATAGTCATTCCTACATTAAATTGAAGCTTAAGGTGTTGGCTTGAAATGTGAACCCCTCGCCTTTTCTAACTTATTGTAATAAAGAAGAAATTTGCCATCAAAGACACTCTAACACATTGTGACAACCAACCCCATCAAGGGGTCGGTTGTCACACACTATGGGGTTGTTTGTCACAATGTTATCTTTATAGGAAAAATCGTAAAAAGAAGGTAAGAAAGCAGAACTACATTTGAAAGTTTAATTTCATTGTCAAGTTGAAAAATAGGCCTACATAACTTTACGCATCTTAACACAAAATGAGCAAGGAATTAACAAAAAGGAAATAC
This sequence comes from Ammodytes marinus, assembly GCF_949987685.1. Lineage (NCBI taxonomy): Eukaryota > Metazoa > Chordata > Actinopteri > Uranoscopiformes > Ammodytidae > Ammodytes > Ammodytes marinus. Next base: position 7,396,435 of record NC_137226.1, read on the forward strand.
ATATTAAGACCAACCTACTGTATCTAACAACATAAAGAACAAAACAAACAGGTCCAACAATAATAGCCTACTCTAGGATACACACATTCACTATCTGAGTTACAGTGATGGCAAATGTAGGGTCTGCTCACTCTAACTAAGCAGAGATTGTGTGCCCACTGGTTGCACATACAACACTTCTCCCTTACCTCCCCTGAACGGGTGCTGGAGAACGTTTCCACACAAACCAAACATAAACTATCCTCTTCATCTGATGAAGATTCCTCCTCCTGTCTCTTTCTCTTCTTCCCCAGCTGGGGTGGAGTGCACTGGGGTGCAGTAGCCTTGGCAACTGGTCTAGTTTGGAATGCACTGGGTCGTTTTGATTTTGTTGCCCTTTTTCTCTTTTGCATGCTAGCTGCCTTTCCTGCTCAATTCTCTCCTTCTCTGGGGTGTCAGTGAGGATACAGCTTGACATTTTCTTTTGTTATTGGGTTCCTTTCCTGGCTGCACCCTATGGATAACATGTGACAACCAACCCCCCAAAAAATGTGACGACCAACCCAAACTGGAATTTATTGCTAGCATCAAGGCCAACAACCATCTGACAACTAATTAGCTTGCTAAAAACAATCTAAACTATAGCTTACCCTTTACACTTTTTTAGGGTAACAAGTGTTTTGTTATAAACCCATTGTGTAAAAGCCTAGAAGAAAAATACTGAGGAGCTAAATACTTTCAATTTGACATGAAAAACACTAACAGTCCTCTCAACTCAAATGCAGCAGTCTAACTCCAATGAAGACTATGTAGGCGACCTCTGATCCCAGTTGTGGATATTTACATACCAAAATTTAACAGACATCGCCTTCTGGTTCCGAGATATAACGATTGTGACAACCTACCCGTGTGACAAATTACCCCGATCTCTCCTATAGCCCTAAGCCAATGTATGCCTTTTAAAATGATAAGTTTTATGAGATTTATATCACAGGTTGGATGGTGTGGAAAGAATTAATGTACAACTACAACATTTAAAATGTTATGATGATTGAAGCCAACTTAAGTCCTCGCTCTTTATATTAAGAGAATTTACAACATCCACTTGGGTTTTTAATGAAACCATCCAGGTTCCTGTGCCTGTATATATATCTCCCCGTCGTAAATCAATACCCTATCTGCCTGACCTGAGGATAATTCCACTTACCCATGGAAAAAAAAATTCTCAGTTTCCGTGAGCCTTGTTTTGATCCCTCAAACACACACACACACACACACACACACACACACACACACACACACACTCTGTATAGAGCGTTAGATGAGCCTGTTTTGTCCCTATCAGCAGGCCCACAAGCCAGCTCTTTTGTCTCACTCCCGGCAGTGCAGAAAAATCGCTCCCCCCGATCGATGTTTTAAAAATAGCTACCGAGTGTATAACTAAGGAACACTTTGCATCCAATAAGTTGATGATTTAAACCGAGCAAAGCACAATGAGTAATAGAAGAAAACGCTGGATCTACCAGAAGTGTTCAAAGTGAGTTACTCATTTGAAAAACATGCAGAAGAAGTGCTACAATGTAACACCACAGGGAACTGCAGCAATCAGCAGTTTGATCAGTGCATTGATTTATTTCAAAGGAAAATAACAGTCCTTGGTGTCATACATGGCTTCCAGATTGATTGATGGAGGTCAACTAGGTTTTGTTACTAATAGAATCTATGAAACTCTCTTCTATCTTTGTACTTGATGAGCTTTAACATACAATTTGTTAATAGAATGCAACTTGTTTACTTCTTTGTTCATATTATTATTATTTTTTTATCACTTCATAATTAAGCCAATAAATGTAAGACAATAGTCAAACATGTCTGAGGGGATGTCTCCATGTTGCTCAATTTGTCTGAACCAGAAATCTATTCAATTTACAATAATAAATGTAATATACAGAAAGGCAGCTAATTGTTGACACCTTTGCTCAGTAAATGAGAAATCCATTATCAAAATTGCTGCCAATTTTTCTTTTTTCATATTAACTCATAATTTCAGCATTAGACAGCAGTGTTCAAATCTGGAAAATGCTTGGGGGGGGGGGGGTTGAGTTTTAATACACAGCATATAGGCTCTGTAAACAGGCTAGCTACAGTGGGCCTCTTTGTTTACATACCTGTTTACAGATCCTAGGCTGTCTATTAGCACCAGTTTTTTCTACATCGCACACATTTCAGACAGGTAGCGGATATTGAGCAGATATTCACTGATTTTGACAAAAAAGTGATTTTGTCAAGAGGTGTTCTCAATAATTGCTAACTCGACTGATCTAAAAGGAGGGGAAAAAACGATAACTTTATGTAATAATAAAAGTCTGTTTTAGTTTTACACCAACCTTGTGTTAGAAAATGAATAAATCATCACTGGTGGTGAGATGAGAAAAATTGTCTTGCGGACAAACTGAATCCCTCGATTATAATTTGTGTGTGCCCTTTCTGCAGACATTAGTCATTGTGGAGTGATGAGTGTTGTGTTTGATGGGGGGACCGCAGGGAGCTTTGAGACCAGACAACCATTAGTGCCCAATGTGTGTTTGAGACAAATTGTAAGAGAAGACAAAAACACTGAGTCACTGCACACATAATGTTGGCGCAGTTGTCTACTTACTTCATTGTTACTCTTGACTGGGTTGACAACAGAACACTGATTACTAGTTGAATATATTTCGTAATTTATTTAAAGGGCACCTCAATCATTTTTACACATGAAAGTCAGTCTACTCTCTGACACAAGGGGCTTCTAATGACAGATGAAAGATGTGGCCATATAACAGGCACAGAGAGAGTAAAGGAAACATTATTGAGCGGCATTATGGGAAATGTAGGATCCAGTGCTTTATCCGGGACTTAAGGTCACCATATATCGTCCACTGCTACTTCTTTGAAATCTTTGAAATCTTTTGACCAGCCATCCAAACATGATAGCAGAGGTTTTGTGACCATAAATTATAAGAAAATATTAGAATGTTAGACTCCCACAGAAATGTTACTCGAGTCCAAGTGGGTCCTCAACACCATCAAGGGGTGACTAGAGCCACTGTGGTTTACGGGTAGACAAAATGAAACCCTGATTGAGAGGGTCACTTGTTGGTTACTGCATGAGTTTAGATAAGCTACCGCACAAACTTGAATGCCAATCTAGTATTTTTGTCCATTTCAAGCCCTTGAACTTTCATCTAATCCATTTGGGGCCTATGGGAACATGTGAACCAGGTCGGATTTCTAATCAGCATGACTCAGAAATCTATTTGTTCTCATCCAGACAAGACAGCCCCCGGGTCCCACAAAGCTTTTCATGTGTCGCAAAGAGAGAGTTCATGAAAAGTGGGCTTGAATAATGAGTCAATGGAGCAGAATGGAGCTCTTTTCTTGTGCTTGCTTCTTTTCAGTTTGCATGCTGTAGTAGAAAATGTCAAAGACTAGAATGTGAGCTAGGAGACTATGTCATAAGCCTAGTTTCCACTGAGAAGCACAGTTCAGTGCGGCACAGCGCGGTTTGGCCGGGCATGGTAACCGTAGATCTGGCCTGCGTTTCCACTGCCTATACAGTACCCATTCTTGGTAGGTGGGGTTTATGCCGGATGGATATAGCCGCGGTCAGAATATAAACCCCTTTGGGACCCTTTCAGACGGCTTGGTACCCCAACAAAAATATGAGACATGCTCTAAAACGGAGCATTTTAGACAGAGGCTGAAAAGAGGAGATTCAGCAATGGCACTGTGAGAAATATAAAGTAAAAAAATACAAAACTACACTATGAAAATAGATCCTAATAGAAACCAAAATTTGAATTTTGAACTATTAAAATGAGCATAAAAGTTGACCTTTAATGCAAGCTAGGAGTACACCTTATACAGTACCTTGCATTGAACAAGAAGAGCTGTGAGGAGGGCAGAGCTCCCCGTGCCTTGGGCTTTCTCTGCCGTCTGTCCGGCTCCTGCTTCACTGTTGTCGTCCTCTTCGTCGGACCGTAGACTTCTCTCGCTTTCCTCCAGGGACCCCCCCTCCTCTGTGGAGTCTTCGGCCGTGCTCTCGCTCCTCTCCTCCGGGTCAAGGGCACCGTCTTTACTGTCGGCCAGAGGGGAACGTATCCTGCCGTTAACGTCCCGTGCTTCTCCGCGCAGCCGAGTGATGTCACCTCCCAACAGGCGCCGCTGCACGATGCTGTGAGGTTGCTATGGAGGGGAGATATGAAAGAAATGGGTGTCAGATGGCAAGGTTTTTCTTAGCAACAGAGGCGTACTTAGTATTAAGAAAAGTTTGGCAATTCCGTCAAGCTACCAAGGGCACCATTAAACACCTCAAACGTATGGTTACATAAAATATTCATATTTAATATTTTGGGGGTATCGGATTCTTTGTCGTACAAAACAAGATATCTGAAGACATGACCTTGGAGTCTGAGAAACTAGGATGGATATTTTTCATTTTTCAGCAAATTAATTGATCATACAAGTAACCTTTAGTTAAGGTCAAATCAAATCGAGGTTAATAAATACTGTTGATTTGAACAATGTAAGAGAGTGGCTGCTATATATGAGTGAATTCTATTAATATTAGAGGTGTTGTCTGCTCTCCTACCCCCTTTTAAGATGAATATTTATAATAAAATAATCTCGAAACGTCACAGTCACAGATAGCTTGTGACACAAGATACATTCAATCTGTAAGAAACAAAAAAACGAGATATGTAGGTTGTTGTGTTAAAGGAACATGTTCCTTTAACATGTTCCTTTAACTGTTCTGTGACATTTCAGTGCCTCCTCCTCCTTCCAACCCGTACACAATAACACACACACACACACACACACACACACACACACACACACACACACACACACACACACACACACACACACACACACACACACACACAGATTTAAATTGGTGTCTTTAGCTTCAGTCAAAACTAAAAATGCTGTCTAAACTACCATAAATGAGAACATATAATGTCATGAAATGCATTTCAAGGTATAAGTAGAAGATCTCTTATAATAACTGTCAAATGACGTTCAAGGTTTTCTGCTATATATTATCTTTAGGCTCCATAAGCCTGGTGGTGGTGTTTTTGCTCCCTGGAGTCAATAGTCGAAAAGCAGTTGCTCACTTTGTAGGATCAATGCACAAAGCACTTCAAAAAGTCAATTTTTGACAATGCTATACATAAACCCGTTTTCAGACTATATTTATTCATGACATGACTGGTGCTTCTCCCTATGTAAAGCACAACATTTATGTTACAAATTATATTATATTATATATATTTGATTAATATCAAGAAGAAGATCATGATTTATTCAGCTTTTTTTCTAAACAACATGTGGTCGGCGACTGGCTTTTCTTTCTGGATCTTATAAACATTAAATTATATTCAAGATGCCTGTTCCTCTGTAATCATATTGCTGTTCCAACCGGCACAGAGTCTGCCTGGGCACGGAATCTCAGACAGACAAGCACACTTTAAAAAGAGCGGGTCCCCCAACACTATAGTCACTTTCAAGTTATTCCTCCTGTTTCTGAGTTTATAATGTTAGCGGATGGGCCTCCATTGTATTTCCTCCTCTCTGTCCTCTTTGCCGAATGCTATCAACAGAGCCTGTGGTCAATACACTTTTACAGAAATGGGTTTGCCTGTCCTCTTTACAACCCTTTGAATGCTACTATTACCCACTGTTAGGGTAAACACTTTTAAGATTGGCAAGCTCTTTTGGGTCATTTCATGGCCTTAACCCCCATTACATGTGCAGACATTATGGCCCATTTTCCTGGAGACTTTTCATGTCTCTTAGAGCAGGATATGGAGCTTTTGAGAATTCAGTGAAAATGACTGCTTGAGTGATTTGATGCTAGACAGCAATTTTGGATGATGTGGCTGCTATCGCAAAGAAAAATGAGCCATTACAAACTCTCTCAAGCATCTTTGATTGGGTTGTTCCAACCCCTACTACGAGAGAAAGAAGAAATGTGGGATATAAATGCTGCTATTCTCTTCCCTGTTTTTTTTTGTTGCTTTTCCCCGCCAAAATTACTGGTCATTTTTCGATGATATGCTTCAATAAAATGCACACAAGCTGTGTTAGATTCTGCTGTATGAATGTAGGAGGATTTTACCGTATGTGCAGGCAAGAACAGCATAGAGGCAAGAGAAAATAAGAAAGAGAACAAAATAAGAAGAAGAAATAGGCACAGTGGGGCCCCCTCGAGAAATATGGCTCTATGACCTTAACATGGCTGTAATAATGTGATCTCATGCCCGGCCATGTCTCAGTGTTCCGTGGTCGCGCTCTCTGGGATCTGTCATTATGTGTCACTGGCACTTTGGTGTCAGACATCAGTGTGTTGAAGGAGCAGCTCCATCCGACACCCCAATAAATAATACAGGAGGGATATGTGTCGGGTCAAAATGAACTAATTCACCTTTTACAACAAAATAATGAAATACTGTAGAAAAATATATTATATATTATTATTATATTATAATTTCCAATGCAGTCTGACCTCAAACTCTATGCATATACTGTAGGCCCCTATATGTTTCAGTTCCACATTTCCTGCTTTTCATAGACCTCCCTTCATTCATCAGTACATTATAGGCTCCCGGGCCAAAACGACAACACTTCAAACCAGATAATAGTGCAGTGATATGTGTCTGGTCAAATTGAAAAAAAAAAAAAAAAATACGGTAACAAAAATACAGTATATCCATGTTTCTGTCACACACATCTTGCTGTTCCTAGACCTCCCTCCCTTCATCTGTATACAAACAACACTTCAAACCAGTAATGACCAGCGCGTGTGACTGAGTTTGATCCAGCCCATTCGTTCCTCTGTGAGCTCCAGCTGCGGCCGAGCTGCTCTGAGCCGGTTTATAATCAGGCAGGGAGTAAAAATGGCCTCTTCACATCTCTCTCTCCTTTTTTATCTCTCAGTTTTCATCTCTACCTCCTTTCATCTCTCTTCCTGATAACATCCCTTCTTTCCTTCCATCTGTCCTCTTTACAACCTCACTCCCTTCTTGACATCCAAGGCTTTAAGTATAATATATATTGTGGGGAAAAGATCCCCCCACCCCATTATTCAAATATGCTCGAATTGTTCCCCTCATGTTGTCATATAAGGAATATACAGTAGCCTAGCATAGATATTCTTCTTTCATCTCTCTCCTACGGATAACATCTCTCAACTCTCTTTTCACCTTTCCTCTTTCCATTTCTCCTCCCTTTTATTAAAATTACAAGTCACATTTTGTCCTGCCAAATATCAACTACATGTGGCATTGTTTCCATACATCCCTCATCTTTCAGATCTTTCAATCTTTCAACTGCCTTTCACTTTCTCCCATTAGATTTACTTTTATCTGTTCTTTTACTTACATTTCCTCACATGCCCTCACCTCTCTTCTCCCTCCTTATCACTTCTTTGTCTCCTCACCTCTTTCACTGCAATCCATTGAAATCAGACAGTATGTCTGCCTTTTGTTGATTAGACTTATTCCCTAAAACCAACCCAATCCCTGAGCCTTATATGAGAGAAATGCTAAAAGGAATCATTTACGTCACGTTGAGCTCCTCGACATCCAAACTAATCAAATTCAATCAGGAGCCTATTGTTTTTTTTGTCTTGTTGTGTTGAAATTGTCCTTGTCCTCTCTCTGTTTGTCCTCATCATATTCTACATTGACCTCTTCGTTCTATGGTTCATTCATTGGCTTGATAACACATATAATAGAAATAATTATCTTTTTTTTTGCAAGTAAAAAAACCGCTTGTTTAAGGCATTGCAAAATAGTGGCTGGTCAAGGTAAGGTCTGTTATTTTTTTAATATCATTTTAGAGAAATTGAATGAAAACACTAATTTACTGGATTTTGTTCTGTCTTGTGTCTGTGTACAAAAAGAGAGTACGAAATGCTCTGCTGCCAAAAGCAATTAGTTTTAAACACTCAAATTGTCCATACGTTCAGCCTTTACTATTTAATTTTAACAAATATAATTTTATAGTTTAAATGTGACATAAAACTAAAAGACAAACCAACAGTTTGTAGACAGTTTGTAGACAGAAGAGTAGGGAAGTAGTTTGAATATTTCTTTCCAAGAGATCCTTTTCCTCCTGTTTTCTTTGCGAGACTGCAGGGAAGCAAAGATAATATCTGTTATGCAAGGGAACACAATGTAATTTCAGACATTATTCTGAATTCTCTGGCGTCTGTTCTTCGCCGAGCCCTGGCTGCGCTCTGGGGTCAGCTGGTGGGCAAATCCTGTTGTCTATAGCAGGCGACGTTCACTGCTGCCACATGTGCCCTGATGTCTGCTTTGTAGCTCAGAGAACTTGGCAATTTTAGCACGTTACCGGATGTACTTGTGATCCTTTTGGGCTTTTTATATAAAGTGCAGAAGGTTTTTGAACTGTGAGGCAGGAGATTTGGAGACGTGAAGTGAAGATTGCCAGACTGTCTGAGGTGAAGTAAGGTTAAATGGAAGAAATTGAGGTACTTTAAAACCCTAAGCGTCATGGCTGCACACTCTTAGAAAATAAGACACATTATGGTACCTTTAGGGGTACAACCGCTTGTCTCTGGGGCATAGCTTTATACAGTTGACATTCATTACTTATTTTTAACCCTTGTCTGTTCAATCCAGAAACTACTTAAAAAACTTGTATTAATATTGTTTCAATGCAATTCAAACATAGCCCACAAGTATATATTTTGCCTTACTTTTTCTTTAGTGTTTAGCTTATCACACACTGTCTCCTGACATTGTACCTTAACATTATGAAGAAATTGTACATATGTACCCTTTGGGGCTAAACATTTTTACTAAAATGACACTGCTACCAGCTAACTTGGCATAATTTGTTGAATGGTGCCAATTTGCAAAAATAGGAAAAATATGAGCTCAAGCTGTAGGCTACAGTGCTGAATACACATCATAATTACTTTCTATTGCCATCCCCCGAAGCATCATGTCGTTTGCAAAAACTCAGAGGAAGATTATCCCCCAAATTGTATGTAAAAGAAAAGATTGATTTGGGAGTGACAAAAATCCATTAAAATTAAATGTTTCGTTTTTCAGTATCATTACAAGAACAACAGTGTGTGGAGAGCAGCACTGACTGCTTGTTAACAGGCCGAGTATCTGGGAGCAGGCGTCAATCACAACACTTCCTCGTACAATAAGTGCCAAGAAATCTAATGAAGACAGCAGGCAGCATTGTCCCATCAAACTCTATGGTTTATGCACCACACAACCCACTTTCACAGTGAATTGTTACACTGGTATGTAACAGCGGAGGTGAAATTGGCAGTAGCTGCGGTGGAATCTACTTGTTCATTTTTGCACAGCGTGCCAAGGTGAGTGTTTTCATTTGAAGGTTACTTTGATATACTTCAAACCTGTAATCTTCTACAATTCAGAAGGAAATATTGTACTACTTGAATTACTTGTTACTTTTCAGATTAAATTTGAACACACATAAGGGTCAAAAGAGTCCAGAAGTCCAGATTCTTCTATTTTGCATTTGCTTCAAATTTTTCTACCATCAGCAATAATAATATCAGCCTAATATCTGAGTTTCAGAATATTTTGGTATTTGGTTTCGTCCCTGTTTTTGCTTTTATGACAACATGCGTTTTGAGCTTTTTGGAAAAACCTGACGACCCCAGATGGTTCCCCAGCAACTTGTGTTTTTAAATGTTCTTTAAATCCTCAAACCTTCTGATTACTTCCAGGTTTTTACAAAAAAATTTTTTACGATTTTTAAATTGGTCTCTGACTTTTGGACCCCACTGTATAAATATAAATATAAAACCTGAATTTCTAAAATGATATTGTTAGGGGATTAACTCTCATGAACTCTGTTGTTCTTCTGTGTCTAGTCATGCCTGACCTGTTGCTGATTTTGCTGATGGTGTGGTGTCGACCTGACCTTTTACCTTTAACCATTCCAAACCAATATTTTACCAGTGTTGACAGAAAGGCAACTGTTAATGTTTGACTCCAGCAGCACTCATTTTCTCCTCTTCTTTCTGCCTGTGTTTCTCCCTCTGTGAGTCAGACTAGAGGCTGATTGCCATGTGGACTAATTATCTGACTGCAGCAGACTCATCTCGGTCACGTCAGCGTTCTAATGCCCTCTTTCAGATGGCAGTCCCCCCCGCGGCTGACTTCCTGTCGCAGAGACCATGGAGGCTCCGGCAGCTTCACATCTGCTGCCATCGCACTACACCATCCAAACACCCATACACTTCCTAATTTTATACATTTCTTTCTGTCTTTCTTTCTCTGCAGGACATTTTTCATCAACCAAAACTCCAGGAAATACAATTATTTCAAATGTGTAGCTTGATTTGATCCCATTAGAGAGGCTTACGTATTGTGCTAATATGATAACTAATTAGCTGATTGCAATCAACGGTTAAATGCTCACCTGCATGTGAATTGTTATTATTATTTTATGATTCACATTTTGCTTTCACACAAATATTTCTGGGAATTATATGTGACTTTTTCCTTTCACTTCCGATGATTTAAAAACACAGAGATTATTATTGGGCCCACTTTTATTGTGTGTCACACCTGCCGATATACCCAACAAACGAACAAAGTCATCCTAACTCTAAAGTCTCTGGGTCGTGCTTTCTCCCCTCCTCTGCTGTTTGGTCTGTTTTTCGTTTTTGTGGGGTATTTTTAGCCTGGCTGTGCACAGAGGGGGGCAGCTGAGGGGAGTCTGCTCCCGCCCATGACACAGACCGAGACAGGATCACAGTAACCTCTCTCTCGCACCACCCAATTACCCCAAAGCTAATAATAACGTCCCGCATCCGAAACCGATTCTGGAGAATGCTTGTTATGAAAAGAACACTTCTTGTCAAAATCAGTGAATATCTCCTCAAGATCCGCTACTTGTGTATGCGATGGAATAAAAATCCAGTGTTAATACACAACCTAGGTGCTGTAAATGGGCATGTTGCTAGCTACGGTGGGCCCCTTTGTTTACATACCCTGTGTTAACATACTAGTTTATAGGCTGCGTATTAACACCAGATTTCTTTCAGTGCACACACACACAGTATGGTCAGGTAGTGGATTGTGAGGATATTCAATGATTTTGACAAATTATTTTTACAACGCGCATTCACCATAACCGCTGACTATACCTTTAACACGGTTTGTTTTTCAGGGGGAACAGACACAAGAAGAAGAGGCAAAAAAAAAAAAAAAAAATCAGAGAGCCCGGTGATTGCACTGTTGCAGAAATTGTTGTTTTTTTATGTTTACTTTGAATGGCTGCTCAAAAAAAACAATTGAGTTGGGAGAGCTGAGAGTGCTTCAGGAATCAATTTGCTATGTAAACGGCACAAACACATTTTCTGAGATGAGCGGCACTGCATACCTTCTGCTTGTATATCTCACCACTTTTTGAAAGGACAGGGGTTCAGCAGGTTGACAAGAATCTGGTTTGACGGAAGAACAGCACCTTTCAACACTAGTTCACCTTTTAGAAATGACTTTTAAATGTGACAGGCTTTTTTTTGTTGTTGCTATAACTGGACATAATGGTGATGAAAGTTCTACATTGCAACGCTCCTTTGCGAACCCCTTTCTTTCTGAGAAGCTAAGTTGGCCTTCAGGGACAAGAAAGATGTCATCATACCCCACTGCCTCAAGTCTTTCCACAATATCTAGTGATGAGGTGAAGATGTATTTAGTTTATTCGATAGCACTTCGTCTTCCAACAGGTGCATTTCTTCAGGACGCCTCAGTTTGTCGGCTCTGTGGTACTGTAGAAACATGCCCCCACTCCCCCCTCCTGCAGTATATCTAAGAGGGCCATTCTAAAGTAATACAAAATAGTAACTTGTATTTTTCAAACCATTATACACGAATGAAGACATACTTATGAATATTACATTCCATTTCTACCAAGTCTGTTCTTAAAAACCCAATTCCATTAACACACTTAACCTTTAATGCAGACAGCAAATGCATTGCTCAATTTGACCAATCTTGCAGTTCCTTCCATGGTTTTACATTCTAGCCCAGTTCTTTAGCTTTTGATCATCCTCAGAAATACCTGGAAGCTCTACTTTCTCGATTAGATTGGCCTTCGCTAATTTACACACATACACACGCACACACACACACACACACACACACACACACACACACACACACACACTGGTTTCAGACTCACTAATCTTTTAGACAGGGGACTTGAGCAAACGGACAGCTGAGCTCCAGGGAGCTTATGAAGCAGCAGGCAGCAAAATGTGAGGTTTTAGAGTACGCTGTCTTGATGTTTAAGCATCCAGTTATCTATATTAGGTCTATTCCCATCATAACTTTACATTTTACCCATTTTAAAACCATTTATGTTGTCAGAAATGTGACCGATTACCTGTCTTATGTGAGTTGTTGTTGGATTTTAACATAAAAGAATTTCCCAAAAATTTGACATATAAGACTATTCAGAAATTAGCTGATAGGTCATTTCATACATTGTTTAGGGGACATCTTATTTGCTTTCTCTTGGAGAGTTGGATAAGAAGTTCATACCCATGGCTTATTTTAGCATTAATACTGGAAAAGAGGAAACAGCTATAATCCAAATGTAACAAAATCCCCCTTAATACACATATCTAAAGCTCACTAACTAACACCCTTTTTATTTTAAGTTTCAAAGTAATAGTGCTCACAATGCGACATGTAAGCGGCATTTTAATATTAGCTTTACAAAAGGTTTTTCATACAAGACAAGACAAAAATTCGGGGAAAACCACCTACACATGAATTATATTTTATACATTATACTTCTATATCAACATAGAGAGTATATTATGATATTTGGTTCTAAACTATTGATCTTTGTTATTTTACAGCTTTAAAGTTATACATCCTGCCTGTACACTTATCTCTCTCATTGTTGTGCAGCTTTAGGAGAAAAAAAGGTTGAGTGTGTACACTAGCTTACACTGTGGTTACACGATAACTTGGTCCCTGCTAAGCTCCGGTGTTCATTTAACCGGACTCAAAATGTTGCCAACCCAACAAACAGGCACACACATTAACACTCTCATTCTCTGCTGTTGCACCCTAAACAGTATCTACACAAAGCCCAACATCATGTTACATATCTCATGATTATATTATTATGCTGTAACCTATGCGTGGACATTGGTATAATTGCCTATTGGTTTGTGTGTTGTATGTCTTTGAATAGACCTTGCGTTTCTTTTATGTAGCAATATACAGTACTGTATATATTATATATATATAGCTCTGTTGCACCCACACTATGGAAAACACTACCCACACACATCCTCCATGCAGACTCAACAACATACTTTAAAAAAGTAATCACAACCCATCTGTTTACCACTGCAGATCCATGACTTGTTCATTATTCACACTATGAAATAAATGTATGCATTCTGTGCATTCTACTACCATGTGTTTTAGTGTATTGATTTCAATGTTTTTATTGTACAGTATTGTATGTGTATTGATTTTGATGTTTTTACTGTACGGTGACCTTGAGTGTTCAGAGAGGAAATTAAATGTATGTATATATATATTATACTGTATATGGTAGACACAGTATTTATAAATATAGCAGCCCCACTAAACCCTGCACCCTCCTCAACCCCATAGCTGTCTCTTCCCTTCCCCTCCATCGCATATTGCGTTCAAGCGATTTGTTTTGCCCTTTTCATGCTCACTGCTCCCCCCACTCACATACACACACACACACACACACACACACACACACACACACACACACACACACACACACACACACACACACACACACACACATGGCTGTAGTGATGATGCTGCTGCTGCTGCTGCTGAGAGTGAGAGCACCTCGGGCTAAAGAGCAGCAAAACAAATTTACTCTTACATAACAGGCTCCCCTGCCGAACTACACACTGGGCAGGCCAGGCCAGCCAGCATTTAAAGTAGAGGACGAGGGATCAGGCTACAGATAAAAATGTCGGACTGTCTGTGGCATAAAAAAATAAGAGCATTTACCATTGTTTACTGATTTTAGGTACAAGCAGTGTGCATCAGCAGTCCATTCGTTTGAATATTTAAAGGAATAGTTTGAAATGTTTTCATTTCCTTTTGTGTAAAGATAAAACAAAGGCTATAGCCAGCCTATAGCTTGCCTTTTTCGAGTCAAGCTATAGGCTTTGCAAACCATCTCTAGTGAGTCTTTCTTATTTAAAGAAAGTACATAAGTGTATTTCCCTGAATATTATGTTATTCCTTCAATAGCAGCAACATAGATTGGGATGCAACTTACTTAATATGTCTTAAAATGTTCTGAATAATGCTTCTTTAGTCTTATAAATATCCATGTGTGTGTCAAACACAGTTAAAAATATCTACATTTCTTGTTTTGTCTGACCATTGATCCAAAGACCCAAAGATGTTCAGAAGAAAAGCATCAAATCTTAACATTTGAGATGGTAGGCCCAGCTAATGTTTGATAGTTGTTTTGTTGTTGTTGTTTTGGCTTGACACAGGACTATTTATACATATAGGTGACCTCTTTATCCTAATTGAAAAAATACCAGGCTTCAACCGTATAGTCTATCATATTGATTTTACAAATGAGGGAAACGTAAGAATTTAAAGATCTGTGTCTGACATTTAAAGTTTGACCTTTTTGTTTGTTGAAAATACTGATTTTTAATTTGTCATGTATTGTAATTCAATTAAAAAAAACAATGATACTGGAAACTGGAAAATAACAGCAGAAAAACTGAAACAGACTGTGAATTGTATTCAGTCAGACAACAGACTAACAAACGTATCTGTCGGCCTTATTCAGATGATTCCTTCTTTTGTATGCGATGGGGTTTTGCATGGGAGCCATTTCAGAAGAACACAATGTGCTTTCTTGTCTATTCAGTTGAATGGTGTATAGCTGTCTGCAGTGGAGAGATTACAGGCACTGCTGAGGACTGCTGGTTATTTCAACTCCCACAGCTATTCTGACACACAAAAAAAACCTTGTTACCCATGCCAATTGCACAGAGGGGCTCACCCTGTGTTCTGGGGGTTTTTTGATAACCACTTATACGAGATTCATCCTGCCTTGGAGGAGAAGGTAATTGGTATTATGATAAGAGAGTGTGCAGGCCCCTGCAGGAGATGGAAGAGTTGTAAATTGCGCTCCATTGATTTTAATAGAGTTTGAGGGAAATCTTATCTTCATGTAGATTTGCTTTTTCATTTTATTGTCCTATAGTGTTTAGTAGGTATTATAGAGAAGATTTGCAGGTGATCACCAAAAGTGTTGCATTTCATCCTCTGAGGAACATGAAAGTATGTGCCAGTGTTAATGGAAATCCATCCAATAGCTGTTGAGATACTTTTTTTTAGTCTGGACCAATGTGGTACAACGACGCTTTCATATCCATTAAAAAGATAACACAACAGGTGAACAGACAGGCCTATTTATACCTGAAATGACATCCACTCATAATTGCCACACAGGCCCTTTTTTAATTACACGTTACTACAGGAACACAGTGTCGATAAGGGAGGGAAGACAGAGAGAGAAAAAGAAACATGTCTATTATTAGATTTGTCAAAGAAGAATAGAACGGGGAGGGGAAGTGTGTTCCTAGCAGCAAATGTTGGTTTTAGAATGTGGCTGATAAAAAGGCCTCGCTCACAGTGTTAGATCTTGGCTGAGCACAGTCAGAACGCTGCTGGGGCTCATACCCTGCGACAGAGAGATTGTGTCGAGGTTCGGTTGGAGAGAACTCTGGGGAATCTGGGAACTGTGTCAGTGCAGAGAGTCGCAGTAATAAATTGTTAAAGATTTTTACAGGGAGTTCCTCCAGGGTTTAAAACAGCGCAAGATGGTTTAGAAGGTTTTCTAGAGAGGAGAGAGTAGGTGAAGATTTCTCACTTCACATTTAGGGCTGTCTTTCATCTTATATGTCAACTTTTAACTGTGTGTGAGGGGGGGGGCTGTTTGAGGGTTAAGACTTGGTTGTAAGGTTCATGTTAGAATTAGATTACTGTAAAGGTTGAGGTTCAGGCAATCAGTTTTGATGGTTGAGGTTATAAGGTTAGGGTTAGGGGCTGGGAAATGCATTATGTCAATGAGTGTCCTCAGATAGAAGTACAAGAGTGTGCATGTGTGTGTGTGTGTGTGTGTGTGTGTGTGTGTGTGTGTGTGTGTGTGTGTGTGTGTGTGTGTGTGTGTGTGTGTGTGTGTGTGTGTGTGTGTGTGTGTGGTTTCCTGTATGTATAGCAACCTCTCTCTCTCTCTTAATCTGAAAGCGATGCACATTGTAACCGGCTTTTCTCCAGCGTCCCCTCTGTATGTAGAGCGTGAAACTCTGAATCTTTCATGAGGCTTTCCATGATGAGTTTCCTTTTCCAGGCTGCACTTCACCGCATACAGTCAGTACACACATGGTGCATTAGCGCTAAGAGGAAACGGGCATCACATGCATCATGTATTATGACACTATAGTCGATCCTCATGCATGAATTTTACAATTTAAAAGTGGAATCCGTGATTCTGGAGAATGCTTTTAGACAGAAAAGTTTTTTTTTCAACATGCGTTGTGCAGATTTGCTGACTCCACCTTTTAAAGGCCAGATAAAGCATACATTGCTCCTCAATCAACAGAAAATTCAGGCAAACATGGCATATGATTTTATTTCAGAAACTGAACATATTTTTTTGTCTGGCAAATCAAGACACAAAATGTTGCTCTAACTGGCATGGAAAATAGTTTTTGTCTTTGTGTGAGTTTATAGACCCATTAATGAAGCACATCATCTTCAAAATAATCAATAATGAGAAGAAAAATGGCTGACAATGTCGCAATTAGACTATTAAAGGGGAACTGGGCCAATAACGTGTCTCTAGGAGAACAACTACACGTGTGAAAAAAAGTTATCTGTTAAAATATTCATATCTTTTGGTTAGGAGTGTAAGAGAGATGAGTTTAACAGAGATCTGACCCCTTATCTCTGCTTGAGGCTAGAGCAACAGTCTACATTAGCCGCTACTAGCATAACATGTCTGATCTCATCTACATCTACTTCCCCTCTAACTCAACCTTTAAGAACCCAGGAACTCACACACACACACACACACACACACACACACACACACACACACACACACACACACACTAGCCTCTTCACTCGAGTAAATCATGGACTGATTGTCTAAAGCACTCATTTAGATTCTCTAAAGGTCTTCACACTCATTTAGACAAAGAAAAACACAAGGACTAAAAAGACATTTCTGATTTTGCTGCATCAATTTTTATGATGTAATATGACTTTCACCTTGTACTCAAGTCTCTGAAATGTTCTCAAACATGCTGCAGGATATCCTTAGGAAATCTTACATTTACCTCCCCTCAACGTCAACCTTTAAGCACCTGGCAAAACACATACACACACACACACACACACACACACACACACACACACACACACACACACACACACACACACACACACAGCCTCTCCACTTGAGTAAATCATGGACTGATTGTAATTTGCCAGGTTTGCCAGGTCATTTGCCAGTGTCACTGCTCATTTAGATTCTCTTAGAGTCCACTCATTCAGACAAAGAAAAACGCAAGGATTAAAAAAAGACTGCTGCATCAATTTTAATTATGTAATATGACTTTACCCACCTCGTACTCAAATCTCTTAAATGTTCTCAAGGGTCCTACAGTATATTGTACGATTCTGTCACACACACACACGCACACACAAACACACACACACACACACACACACACACACACACACACACACACACACACACACACACAAACACTGAAAATGAGCTCATTTAGCTGGTCCACTCACCAGGTCTTTGGTGGTGCCCATCCTCTTGAGTCCATCCAGGGGCAGGAGGTCAGCCGAGTCCTTGTGTGAGAACTGGGTGGCCTGCTTCAGACGCCGCTGCTGGTGCAGGATGGCTTTATCCCGGATGGCCAGCTCACCTTTCTTTGCCTCACTCATGGTCTCACTCGGACTATAATAAAGCAGTCTCTCTCTCTCTCTCTCTCTCTCTCTCTCTCTCTCTCTCTCTCTCTCTCTCTCTCTCTCTCTCTAGCAATGGCAATGAAGCACGGAGACTGTAACCTACACAACAGCACAGTAGCACACACCGCAGGAGCTTTTCTATACAGACAGCAAGAGAGCAGAGTAGAATAGAATTTTCCTTTTTAAAAAAAGATTGCCTCTTCCACAATGTTTTGCCACCTCCTGTGAAATGCTGCTTGTCCTTCCCTCAGGGCTTGTTTTTTGTAGTCCTTGGCATGTATTTGTAGTTTTACAAGCTATTTTCCTGTCCTGGATGCTCCGCTGATGTAGTCATGCATCTTCTTCTTCTTCTTCCTTCTGAGTGTTAAGATCTGCTCCGTCTCTCACAAGAGGATGTGGAGTAGTGTGTGTAGTCCCCTCCTCTCAGTGCCGCCTGTCCTTGGATCTCTCTCTCTCTCTCTCTCTCTCTCTCTCTCTCTCTCTCTCTCTCTCTCTCTCTCTCTGTTGGTGTGTGTGTGAGTGGGTGTGTGTGTAGTTCCCCTCCTCTCTTCTAGCTGTCACACACTCGAGTCATATACATGCTGCTGCTCACCTCCAGATACAGAGCACATTTTCTCTCTTGAGTCTCACACAAGAAACCGCCAAAAAAAGGAAAAAAAGATTCTTCCTTTTACTGCAAATTACTCACATTAAAAAACTCATGCACTTTACTGTAAATCTACAAGAACAACAAACTGTCAACTGGCATAATTATCTGCAATATAACATCGGATTGTCCTCATCATAGGCTTTGAAGTGATGTTGCCACACACACACGCATGCACGCACGCACACACACAGCCTGTCACTCTGTATCTTGTCACAGTTTGCAGCATTAGCCTCCTGAGCTGTGATTCGCCCCCTCACTGTGGAGGTGTGGGGGCACACAGACGATCAATCTGGACCATTGATGGCAACAATTGATTTTCCCATGGCTTACCCTATGGCAGCCGCTTGGCAATTAAATAACCTATTTTCCAATCTATCTATCTATCTATCTATCTATCTATCTATCTATCTATCTATCTATCTATCTATCTATCTATCTATCCATCTACATCAACAAAAGCTAAACATATATCACATCCAATCTTGTTCATGATCTCTAATTGATGACACTTTATTTTTGTGATGTGGTGATTCAGCCT
This sequence comes from Ammodytes marinus, assembly GCF_949987685.1. NCBI lineage: Eukaryota > Metazoa > Chordata > Actinopteri > Uranoscopiformes > Ammodytidae > Ammodytes > Ammodytes marinus. Next base: position 7,415,696 of record NC_137226.1, read on the forward strand.
ACAGGTATAGAGGGCATCATGTGATACAACCAACTGTTACTTTTCCCATCATTTGTAGCATTTATAGGCTGTTTTTATGTTCAACGAGTGCAAGTAAATGTCACAAGAAAGCGCTTAAAATTGGAGATAAATTATAATACATAATAGTTATTTGAAGGAGGGAGACCTTGTGGAGGTGGACTGTACTATGAACTGAATCCCTGCTAAAGTTTTTAAAAAAAGCATGTGCTGACCCCTGCTGGTTGCCCTCTTTTCTGTCTCTTCTTGGATTTCTAATTTGCGGATTATTCGTTTTGGAAAGGTACTAAATAGGCTATGCTGAATGTAAATGTGTGTTTTTTCGGCCACAAAGAGACCGATTTCATGGATGATGTTAGCCTGGTATCAGCTGTTTTGAATTGAAAGTTGTTTCCATCAACAGTTGTGGGATTTAAATAAGTATATTTTTTCAACTCTTTTTATTCAACTAGAGAAAACTGTCTGGTTTCTAATTAAGCCTCACAAACCTATAGTACACAGAGGTGAGTGTAACCTCTCCAGATCCAGGAACATTTCTGAAGCAGATGACTCAATTTGCAAAAGAGTCTTCGGTCTCAATGGGATTTACCTGTATGAATAAAGGTTAAAAAAATAAAAATAAAAATTTAGCACATTTTTCAACTGGTGGAGATGTGGAGATATTTAAATTCCCCGGGCTTTGGGGAAGGAAAGAATGGAGCAACGTGACCTACAAAGGACGACTACGGTACACAGTAGATAGATACTGTGGAAAGATGTCACATCCCAGTTTATATACATGTCGTGATCTTTGAATTGAATCATTCAAATTCAGAGATACAAGCTAAATAGGGAGATATTAGTCAATACAAACAGACACATTAATGTTGCTTGTTTGTTGCTTGTTTATGAATTAATATCCAAAATTGGCTAATGCAACCACATTTTTTATTTATTACAGTTATTCTGCTTGGGAAAATAATTATCTTTGTGATTTTTATAGACAATTTCCGGGAAAAAAGAACTGCAACAAACCATGATAAAGTAGTACAACTTGTTAAGAGGACTATATAAAACTCACACTGCTCTACTTGTCATATGTATAGTTTAAGTACTGTTACTGTCTTTCTACATATTCAAAACTATTTTTAAATAACTTGTCCTATTAAAAGGGTTTTAATAATTATTTTTAAATTATGCATTTTTATTTTATTTCACCCAATATTTGTTTTGTCATTATAGGGTTGTGTTATGTATCATTTGCATTTAGTAAAAAATAATAAATTAATACAAAAGAACAGACAAATTAAAGGACAAACAGCAAAACAGAGCCCTGATCATCTTCTTTATTGCCATGACTTAACTCCCAAACTGTCACACAAGTAAAGAGATGCGGAGAGAATTTGAAATCAAACATTTGAGGAACTGCATTTACCCCAAACTCCCAAGAGTTTGAGGAATAAATTCTGCTTTGAGGTTCAGTCCTCAATGTCTGCAGTGCCCACCCCCTATAATAATCAAGGGACTGAAAAGTACCTTAATGAAAAACAAAACTAAATCTGCTCAAGCAGAGAGGAACGGTAAAACACAGCTGTTTTGGTCAGTTGCTGGCAATGTAACAAAGTCTTGCATTGTGTGCTTGTAGTTTTTCTTCCCTATTGATTGAGGTTGCAGAAGGCACATGTGCATTTCATGGAATTGCGCTTTAAGCTTTGCTTAGCGTGTATCTCTGGAAAATAAGACTGTGCAAATATACACACACATATAAACAATACACAAAGCTCCTTCAACACCTTTCAAGGAACTTTTGATTCCCATAAATATGGCAGTGTAAAACCAAAGCCATTTTTCACGTTTATCTGCTATAAACAGACAAGAAATGTGTTTTGCTTCCGAGACATTTTAAGGTTAGTAGGGAATTAAGGATGAAAATAAACGTCAATGCCATTACCGGAGTGTAAACATAAGGAATATTGTGGCCCCTCTATTTGAGAGCATGATGTTATGTAGCCCCAGTTTCTGCTGTGTATTAGCATTACATTAAACAGAGGTCAATATCCGCTTATATGGGACGTACGATTGTCTTAAAATGACACTTAGTGCCGATCTGAAGATATTTCCAGAATCCTCGAAGACTCGTCCTTATTACTGAATAATAACCAAATTATTACTTGATATAGGTTATGTTTGAATGTATTATTATTACTTAGAATTGTTTTAAGTAATGGAAATAATTGAAAAAAATGTAAATAAAAATGTTGAAAGGGGGTGTAGTTGGAAAATTGTTGCCATATTGCAAAAAAAGACTAAACAGGTCCAACTCATACTTTGTGAAATGAAAAACCTAATATTTCATTAATATAATAATGTCATTAATTATTTGTCCTTCAAAGTAAAAGCCCCTGTTCACAACTAAACAGTGAGTGAAAATGGATTGTATAAAGTACAATTTAGATAAAGTTTAATGTTCCAGCAAAGTATTTTTTCATCCAGATGGTTAGAAGAATCTTTGAGGATCCTGGCAGTACCTCCAGAACATCTATGTTGATTTCATAAAAACCTTTCTACTCTGTTCAAACTTTCTAGGTAAATATTTATCAAGAGAACCAATGACAACCACTGTTGCTTTAATGGAACTCTGCTGTAAACACATGAAAGGCTCAAACTGGGGGCCAGCTGCTCTGCTGCCGTTATTGACCTACAGGCCAGAGCGCTCCATCACTTTCACACTGATCATTGTAGCTCTTGTATTTGCATCCACAGCAGAATATACAATGTAGTGCATTTTTTTTTCTTTTTTTTTGAGGCACACAGGTCATGAGGTGACTAACCTGGCAACCCACACACTGTTCCCACTACATCCATGAGAGCCCCAATCAGTGCAAAAACAAGCAAAAACCACACACACACACACACACACACACACACACACACACACACACACACACACACACACACACACACACACACACACACACACACACACACACACACACACACACACACACACACACACACACACACACACACACACACACGTCTTTAGCATAACACTGAAGGGCTCCACCACCATCTCTTTAGTGCTTTGCCGTCAGTCATAGCAGGTTGGGGAGATAAAGCGAACACAGCAGCATATTCTGCCCCAGCGCCGGGAACCTCCTGAAGGCCTCCCACGCGTCTGAGAAGATGTTGTACTTGAGAAACACTCTGTGCTCAAGGCTAGTGGGCAAGCTGACGTCACGGCTCATGATGTAAACGCCATCGTTGTGAAGTGTGCATGTTAAGTTCAGGCCGGATTTGGACGTGTTCTCTTTGAGGTGGACCCACTCCCCCGTGGTGACGTTGTAGGACTGCACCGTGAGAACGTCCTCTGTGCGCGTGGGCCTGCGTTGACGCTGCCCGCCGCCACACACTGTCTCCTCCAGCTCGTGTGTGTAGCCGCCCACTAGGTAGATGGTGTCCTCCACCGAGAGCATCTGCTGCTTTCTGATGTGAACCGAACACGAGCGGAACACCGTCCAGCTGTCTGAGGTTGGGCAGTAGCGCAGCACACTCGAGTTCCTGTCTGTGTCGGACACAGAAAGAACAGACATGTTAAATGTTGCACTTTGGGCGCTCCGGTGGCGTTAGTGGATAGAGCGCGTACCATATTGGCTCCAGCCTTCGTTGCAGTGGTCGCGGGTTCAAATCCGACCTGTGGACCTTTACTGCAGGTCATCCCCTCTCTCTCTCTCTCTCTCTTTCTCCCCATTTCAACTCTGTACTATCTAATAAAAACTGTTTGAAGTTAGAAAGCGTCCATAAAAGCTACTGTTTCAACGAATTTAGTTTTGATTTGTGATGATAGAATTATTCAATGCCAAGAATTACATGTAGAATACATTTATTTTGTAAACTAACTGCAGGCTCTGAAAATGTAGACAAATCCCCCTCACCTGAAACTGCCTAGTGCACCTTCATGTTCGGGACTCTGGCACAAACCTCTCATGTTTGGCGGCTTTTCTATGTGGCGCATCCCAACTGTGAGCTATTGAGTTTTGGGGATACAGCTAAAGGCCCCGGACATATAGAAAATCTTTTTTTGTTAGTGATACGTTTTGCTTTTGAGAATACTTTTTTGTCCCCTCGAATATTTATTTTTGCTTGATACTTACACCGCAAATCTGATTCCATACAACAACATCTCATTAGTATTTCCAACTCGTTTCTATCCAAACAACAATCAGCAAAGTGCTGGAAATGACTGCAGGCATGAGAACAATAGGCAACAGCAGAAAGATCCTGTAGATGTGGCTGTGGATCAAACACAGTGAGCTGTGAGAGAGTGTAAGTGCTACTGGGACAAACGCCAGAGCTTCATCAGCCCCGGTGAGGTCACCATGGTGAAGGTGTCTGATGACTAGAAACGCCAAATGAGACATAGTTACATCACAGATGACAATGCATAAGAAGATGTATGTAACAAACTAGATAAAGTTAAAAGCTACGGTGAGCCCCCATTGTTTACTGAACAGTTTACACAAGCTAGGCTGTATATATACACCAGATTTTCTTTTTTCAGCGCACACACAGTACAGACAGGTAGCAGATCGTGAGGAGATATTCGCTGATTTTGACTAACATTTATTTTGCCAACAAGCGTTCTCCAGAATCGTGGACTCCACCTTTAACTAGTGTAGTTTGATAACTTGATTGTCACTACAAGCAACCCTACACAATTGCTCAGCAGACCTCCAACATGGAGCAATAGGCCCCACCAGGCTATTTAGACTATACTGTCTATATCCAAGAACAGAGCAGAAAGCAACACTTATTGATCATAGAAACATGATGGTGCTGAGTAATACCAACCTCTTGCAGTGTAGCCCCCCATGATGTAGATCATCCCCTGGCATTCACAGGCAGAGAACTCAGCCAGCGGGTCAGGCATTGAGGACACACAGGTCCACCAGTCCTGCTCCGGGCTGTAACACTCCACCGTGCCCAGACACTGGCCCCCCACAGCAAACAGCCGATCCTGCACCGCCAGCAGCTTGAAGTTAGACCTGGTGGAGAGGATGCACTGAGTGAATATATGACATCACAGCTAGTAGCTACTGATGAGCTACTCTTTGGTTTAATCTTACTGTGATGGAACATTTCTATTAAAAATGTATATAAAGATTGAATTACTTTAAACCACACATACATCATGCCATTAAAAAAAGTTATATTTTTCGTGTTGGTATTCTGTTTCGTTCCATGCACTGCTTTACCTCTAATGAAAAATAAATAATTGTGTCAATCGACTATGAATCTACTATTATGACAATGTCTATGAAAAAAACTGATCTGCCGCCCCTTAAAAGGAGGTGTCAGTGATTCTGGACACTTGTTGTCAACATCTCTTTTTTTCCAAATCAGTGAATATCTCCTCATGATCCGCTACCTGTCAGTTCTGTGTGTGTGTGTGTGTGTGCTGAAAAAAAATAATCCAGTGTTAATAAACGGCCTATAGGCTCTTGAATTGGATTGGAATTGCTTTGTGTTTGTATTGTCGTGTTTCTCTTTGGGAACCCCCTCGAAAACTAATTGCTACAAAAACTCAAGTTTATCCCATCGAAATTGAAATTTGTGGATCTGTTTTATATACCTCTTCTGGTTGAGCGGGGCCACCTGGTTCCACTCGTTCCTACAGGGGTTGTAGCAGTGCACCGCGGAGATCTCCTGACTGGACGTCCTGTATCCGCCCACTATGAACAGATAGTTATGTAGCACAGCCGACCCGTAGCCTCTCACGTTTATCATATCCGGAGGCAGGTTATTGGCGAGCGGCTTCCAGCGCTGCTCCACCTCCCCGTACCTCAGCATAGACCAGGGTTCATCTTGATCAGGCATCTCTAGGGACAAACAAGTGAAGTCTCCTATGGCTACCAAGGTGGCGGTTCCTTTCATACGCATCTCCCTAACCTGTTCCCTCACAGCCAGGGGAAGGCTGCCGAACTCGGGCCTTCTCAACATGGGATGGTAGTAGCAGCTCATGTATCGGAGGCAGGCGTGGCGCAGGTCGTGCGTCCCGTAGACTTCAGAGAGGTTGTACAGGTCCACACAGTTGTCCAGGCGGATCTCTGACGTGAGCAGCTTGAGGATGGAGGTGACTTGCAGGAAGGAGGCCGTCTCGATCAGGTCCTCCAGGGTCTCGTTCACCACCTGGACCTGGATTTCAAATTAAAAGATGGATAGATTAAAAGCTAATTAATGGTATGTTTAGTCGGATCAGACCAATATCTGTGATTACTAAGCCGATTAAAACAAGCAAACAAATAATGTCTACAGACACTGAAGGCAGCCTCTTCAGTAAGGGTTGCTGTGTGGAGTAATGTTAGCGCTTCTTACCCAAATATTTACCTTGGATTTTTTTTGTATAATTACAGAAAGGAATCCAGAAGTCTCTTGTGCCGATATTTAACAGAACCAACACCAGGGAAGTGCAATAGACGATACACATTTTATTAAAAAAAAAATTCTGTCAAGTGTCATGTTGACATTAGTTTTTCATTTGATTTATTATTACATTTTTGTATTTAATTAAATGCAAAAAAACAACAATGTGATATGGCATTAGGCCTATATGTCGGCCTGCTCTATATCGGTTATCAGCATCGGCCTTTGAGAAACCCATATCCGTTGACCACTAATTTAAAAAAATAAAATGTTAAATTGTCAAAACACACGACTACGATAACAACCAAACAACAACAACAACAACAACAACAACAACAACAACAACAACAACAACAACGACACAAATACAAACTTTGGATGTGTTGATGAACTCCAGCACGAGCTCCAGGCCCGGGACGCTGAGCCCCTGCAGCTGAACTGAGTCCTCCGTGGACTCCCTCATCCCGGAGCTGTACAGTGCGCGGAAGTAGTCGCTCTTCTCAATCAACTTCTTCTTATTCACCTCATAGATTTTATCATCCATAACAATGGCGATATTCTGGTCTGATGCCATGGTGAATACTTTTTTTTAACGTTTTCTTTCCACTTGCCCTGTTTAGTCTGTCAGCCTCCTCCTCCGCAGCATCAGCGTTAACATTTCCCCGCCGAGGGAGCTCTGTGGCCGGGCTATATATGGTAATGTTCAGCCCATAGATCTCCACGGAGCTGCTCCACAAACTCGCCAAAAACAACCTTTTTCTCTGATAATTATTCCTCGACAACCTGTTAAAAAGTCGCCCCAGTCACTGAAGACATTTCCCAAGTAGCGCAGTTTATTTCTAACACTGATAGAAACATTTTACGGGGCATTTTATCAGAGTTTAGCCACACGCAGCCGAGCTGTCGAATGTTTACTGTTTTGATTCTGCACTCTCCGTGACGTCATTTCCTGGTTTTTAATACTTCTTCTTCTTTGTGAGGATATTTGTGTAGAGCTGGTGTGTGTCGCCATCCTATGGTCGCCACCTACAGGTTAATCTTTCGTATTGGTTTGACCATAATTTGACCCTACAAAATGTTCACAATAGACGAAAATTATAACAAAATAAAACGTAGATTAATGTAGCATATGAAATATTGACATGTTACAATAATATACACGCAGGCTACATCGAGGATAAAAATAATAGGCAATTTATTGTTTGTTTATTTTATGTAGCACAATTCCGACACAAGACTTGGCACGTGTTTTTCAGGCAACAGATCTGAATCACTAGGTTTAAAAACCCGTTGAGTTATCACTAAACATTTCTAAAGGATTTGGTATTGAAGCTCACAAAGAATAAAGGAAGTTTGATCCTTTTGAAAAGCTGACACATAAAGAAAATTGTCTTTTAAATGTTGTTGTAGGCCTAGGTCTTAATAATTAGAAATCCTCAATTTCCTACATGTGGACTCGGTAAGTGAGTAAAAACTTGCCCTCTAAGAACCACTGTGTGAGTCAATTGGTTTGACATGGTTTAGGAACATGGAATATGTTCTTGTAAATATTATGAACCCTAAAAATAAGAAGACCTTATATATTAGAAAACATTCTGATTCGGTGTGATTCGGTGTAAAAAGCAAATGGAAGTAGGTTACATAAAGTTATATGTATTTTTTAATATATAGCCTATATAGATCTGAAAAGTGGATTCATTGGCTACTTGATGAAATGCAGAAATCCTCGCACAATGATTATTTTCCTTGTCAACCTAAAATGCAATGTTTTGCATGTGACTTAAAAACAATGGCAATGTTGCTCCTGTATCAGTGCAGAGGTATAATAAGCTCAGCAGATAACACGTTATCTCCAGCTGTCAATCAAGATAACGTGAGCTGTCATTGATGTGGCGTCACTGTCTGAGTGAAGGTTAGTACCGAGAGACAAGTGAAACTAGAAGTAACTAGACAGATCGAGACATGCGGTGCTTTCAAAATAAAAGCAAACAGTTCAAAATAAAAATAAATGTTTATCCCTTTAAGGCCTTTTTTGATAAGGTTCATATAGGCTAATACATTTTGATTGATTTAAATAACCAAAAATAAGGGGGATGGGGTAAGAAGAATAAAACCAATACGTATGTCACATGTTGTCACATCTTTCTCATCTTTATTCTCATTTATTCTAGGACTAGTTTTAATCATGGGCTGTAGGAGGCTATAAGGTTTTAATTTGAAAGCTGGGACCGGAAGTGTCTTCTTCACTCCATTTCTGTCTTGACAGCTGTTCTTGTTGTTGGTATTGGTGTGTGGGTGGGTGGAAGAGAGTGCAGAAGGCATCAATGTCAGCAGGCACCTCAATGCTCGGCCTGTGTCTATGTTAATGTAAATGTTCGAGGCTCCAGGGACGTCCGGCTGCCTCTGATCCGGGGCTGAGGATGCGGGAGCAGGTGTGGGCCTCCTGGTTCCCCCGCTGCTTCCTTCTGCTCTTCATCATCAGCGCTCATACATCACCAGCGTCTACCGCCGACGGAGAGCTGCGTCCATGCGATGAGGTAAATAGCCTAATGGTCTACTATCATTATCATCATTTATAGTGTCCCCTTGAATCCCGAAGCTATTTTAAAACACTTGTGAAATAGCATAGTTTTTTTTAATAGGCTCAAAACAGATTTATTCAATGGTAGCTTAAATATTATCACGCCTGTCAATCAAGTAGCATTAATGCATGCAGAAATTAACAACCAAATGACATTCATAAATATTTTTCCTATGCATTTACAAAATATTAACATTTGACCAGCCTAGCTAGATTTATAGCCTGATTTGCTCTGTGCGAGAACACGCGCTCCTCATCACGCTGATTATCGGCTTAAAGATACAGTGCGGACGGTTCATGTTGGCGCTGCTGCTCGGCCCTCCATCCCCGCTCTGAGCATCCACCTAACCCCGGGGGGCCGCAGCCAAGATTACCCGCTGAGGAGGAGAGAGAGAACCGGGAAAACTCGCGATCACACTCTATATGATCATTATTGATTAGTCAGTGTGGCCGGTAGACACAAACCATAACATTTCACAAAAAAATTAATGGCAATGCATTTTTGTTTTATGCACAGTGTTAGAATATAGGCTATTCTTTAAAAGAAGAAAGTTGCCTACAATAGGCCTATTTGCCTTTTTAAATGTGGTGGAATAGAAATATAAAGCAGAGGAAAAATGAAAAATACTCAAGGAAATAGGCTACAAGTATCTTTAAAATTAAGTGCAGCACTTGGTTTAGAGTTAATATAATTGGTTAAATTGGGTCAAATTGCTCTAAGCTACAGCATCACACTTAATAGGACAAATGTGAGAGTGGTATTGATTTTTCCTATCCAAACTCTTGGCAAGACATAGGGATACGTGTTATAAGTGTATTCACCAAGATGTCAAACAATTCCTTTAATGGTCCAGTTGTGGAAAGTTGGCTTCAACTCTCCACTATAGTGACCATATAGTGAAGATATATAGTAGTAAACTCATCAGAGAAATGATTTGGGTTTTGAGTTGTTGTGTGGCAGAATATTGATATGGTTTGGCCACTTGAGGCATTTTAAGTGAACCCACCAATCATGCATTGTCGTCAATCTATAAAATCAATAAAAGCAGCCTCACCCCACATCAGGCGTGGCACCCAAATAAAAACAATGAATTAATTGGTGCAAATATGTATAGACAGGGGGGTGATTAAAAAAAAGCAGTGGGTTAGTGATAGAAAGACTGGATTAGCTGTGATGTCAACAAAATAAACAATACTTAGGCTACATAAAATAATAAACACAATGTTTTGAATAAAGTATATACTGTTTTGTTGTACACATGGGTATTATGTGTAAGAGACTTAATGAAGAGTTGCATGTGGTCAAAGATGTAGGCTATAGGCTGGCTTCCAGTGATTTTCCACAGTGCTTTAAAATGCATTTTCCACCCGGCGACCAGACATGTTTTTGTTTGTGATTTTCTCTAGGTTTATACGAGAGATTTTTCAAATAGAAAATATTTCTCATCAGCAGATAAAAAAACAGATTATTGTGTCATCTTTCCTGTTGTGTGCACAAATCCTACAATCTCCTGACTCGGCGGATGGATTGAATTGTATCCCCGGTTGCTCCTACCCAACCCATCCCCTCTCTTATTCCCATCAGTCTCCATGACAACAGGCATGAGTCACCCGGGAGACCAGCAGTGTAACACATTAGTACATGTCCTTTTCACCAGTTCTCTTGTTTGGACCTTTATACAGAAGGAGAGTTATAGCAGGTGAATGTCGGCATAGGTTTGACACAACCATACGTAAATGAAGCGGTCGGCCGCTCGCAATCCATGATTTGTTTGTTTCTTTGTGTGTGCGGTGCGTGTGTGTGCGTGTGTGTGTGTGTGTGTGTGTGTGTGTGTGTGTGTGTGTGTGTGTAAGTGTGTGTGTGTGTGTGTAAGTGTGTGTGTTTGTGGTGCTGCATGAAAGGCAATTTGTCATTTGAAAGAGCTCAAACTCACCTATACTGCACACACACACACACACACACACACACACACACACACACACACACACACACACACACACAAACACACAAACACTGTACATCTGCATTCGCTGCCATTGTTCCAGTTTAAATAGCTGCTGCTTAGATATCAGCGCTCGGATGATTTGTTTGCCCGATGAGCAGCAGGTTTGGGGGAGGATTTGGAAATTTGCCAGAGCCAAGATTCAAAGGAAGTCCTTTTAAAAGTACAAAATAAGCCTTAATTAGGCTACTGGTTTTGCTTAATTTATTCTGCAATAATTTCATAGTGGAAAACAGATGCATAGTCCTTGACATTGAAAGGAAAATGCATGACAGACATTGCATAATTATTAAATCTGCTTGATGTCCTCATGCATAATTTTTACAGCTGTAAAATACCTAAAGTCTTAATACCAATAAGGCCAATCATATATACTATTGAACAAACACCAATCAAGTCAATGTTATATAGCCCAAAATCACAAATAGTTTTAATGAGGGAAAAAGTGGAAAAAAATCAATCTATAAATATTTTATTTTTAAAAAAATGGAGAGAAACCACACAAACATTTTCAAAAGTAAAATATTTTTAGGCCAGCATCTTTGACGTCATCCATAGCTTGAGTTCCCGATGGAGCTTAAAAGCAACCTCATTAAAATTATCTTTGGACAAAATGTTCTTCTGTATGAATGTTCAATCAGTTCAAATGATGGGGGACATAATGTCACAACCGGGTCGTCCTTGGAAGTTTAGCGACTGTTCACAAACATTGACCTGCCTATCCCTGCTCTTAATGGACCATTAGTGTAGCAGCGGCCGGTTGCCATGGTGACCGGGGTGAGCGCCAATGTTCAGTCATGTATGATCAGCTTTTGTTTAAATACTGTAGGCCTAGTTGAGATTCGCTTTGTGATCGTTTGCAAGTCATCTGTGTCCGGCGTGATTTTCCGTTTATAAAGTCTTGTTTGTAGTAATGAATAAAACAGACAACATTGGATGATGTATTGATCTTTGTGTGTGTGTGTGTGTGTGTGTGTGTGTGTGTGTGTGTGTGTGTGTGTGCGTGTGCGTGCACGCGTATGTGTGTGTGTGTGTTCTGCAGACACATTACTACTACCAGTACACAGAGTGTGACAGCACTGGGTCACGATGGAGGGTCGCCATCCCTCACAGTCCTGGCTCCTGCTCCAACCTCCCACCTCCAACCAGAGGAACAGACTGCTGTAAGTGCTGCCCGTGTGTGTGTGTGTGTGTGTGTGTGTGTGTGTGTGTGTGTGTGTGTGTTTGTACTCACGTGTCAATATAAACCACTCTTTCACCACTGTCTCTGCAGCGTTCTCTTGTCCGGCTGGTAAGTTCTTAGAGATGAGCACGCAGCAGTGCACTCCGTGTGCGGCTGGCTCCTATTCTCTGGGCAGCGGTCTGCGTTTCGACCAATGGGACGCCATCCCCGCAGGCTTCACCAACGTGGCCAGCTTCCTGGACCCCGGGCCCAACGGGGAAGATGTTCAGGCCTGTAACAGGTGACGCAGACACTCATAAACACTTAACCCTTTCCCTACAGACTAGACACTAGACACTGTAAAAAGGCAAATGTCCTTGCTAAAAAAAAAAATGTTGAGGCCAAACTACTTAGATTTGAGCCAACTAATTATCTTGTGTTGAGATCACTTTCATTCACGTCATGAAAATGTATCTTTCATAGTTACATTCACAGTTCGAATTTTGAGTTTGACATCTGTGCCGAGTTACTAAACCAGGTCAGTCAAAATATTGAGACAAACATTAAAAATGTGTTAAATCTATCTGAACAAAAAATAACAAGTTGGCACAACTTTTGCTTTTTGCAAGTCATAATGTGTATAAACTCAAAACTTGAAATTAAATTACACATGCATGATAAGTAATAAAATTATCAGTTGTCTCAAATTTAGGCACTTTCCCTTTAAAATGGAAGAGTTCTAGTTGGCCTCAAAATCTAAAAAAATCTGACAGTTGACTTGAAAACTTGAATTTCCTAACTCATTCTCAGTATTATAGTGCATGGAGTTAAGAATACAATCAAAAACACACCATTTTTCAAAGCTATTGATATTTATGCCTGAGTGTGTTGTATCTGTGCTGCAGCTCTTCGTGGACCCCCCAGGGTGTGTATCTGGAGTCAAATCGTGATGAGTGCACAGTGTCTCTGGTTTACGCCGTCCATCTGGAGAAACAGGGCTCCATTTCCTTCACATACCAATACCCCGACACCAACATCTTTTTTGAGTTCTATGTAAGCGCACCTTCTCACTGCTTCCTACACTACAATACATACTGAGATTTTATTTTGCCTATTTAATTGCCTAGTTTTGAGCAGCACCTGTTGTTTGTAAACTAGTATTTTGTGGTTAAAGGCTACCTTGTTTGTTCAGGTCCAGAATGAGCAGTGTCAGGAAATGGCCCAGACTGACGACCAGAAGTGGATTAAAGTCACCAACAACGGAGAATGGGACACGCACACAGTGAGTATCTGACTGTGTTTGAGTTAGTACTGTAGAGACTGTATAATAGCCTGTGTGCGCTTCAACTAGTGTACGTGTGTGTGTGTGTGTGTGTGTGTGTGTGTGTGTGTGTGTGTGTGTGTGTGTGTGCGTACGTGCGTGTGTGTGCATGTGTCGTTTTATTGTTTTTCAGGTGAGTCTGAAGTCGGGTATGAACATCCTGTATTGGAGAACCACGGGCATTGTGGTGGGAGGGAAGATGGTCAAACCTGTGCTGCTCAAGAACATCCAGATAGAGGGTAACGCATACCTATAACACAAAATAATAAACATAGTATTTTATATGAATGAATTGATTATTGAAAATGTAGTTTTTGTGTCAAGTGTGTGTAGTACAGAAACATTTACAATACAATAGTTGTAATCTGATACGACCAGTACTGGATAAACTAAGTATATAGTGACATCTTTCTCTTAGCCAACACTTTTTCAATAAAGTCAGCAATTACATATTTATTTTCAAATAGCCAAGGTAACATATTTGTGTCCTATTTGAAATGAACTTCCTTTACATTGACTTTCTTGAATAACCTTAGTCTCAAATCATGTTCAACTGGAGAAGATAAAATGTATTCATTTTTTATTTCATTCAGCTCTCAAAAAGTAACACAATATAATATGTACATTTCATTTGGGATGGATGTAATAAGTGTAAAAAAAAACAAATCCCCAAGGATCCCTGAACGTTGTGTTTTGATGCCCCAGGTGTAGCCTACACATCGGAGTGTTTTGCGTGCCGGCCCGGCTGGTTCAGTCCGGCTCCAGGCTCCTCCTCCTGTGAGCCGTGTCTTAGCAACACATTCTCCATTAAGGACGCGTCCACCTGCACGCCCTGCCCACAGCACCACTACTCACGTATGTACACACAAAGGCACACACTCAAAGTATTTAGTAAATGCTATCAGAAGAATAATTTAACTCTTATGAGCTGTGTTAGAGAACTGCATTAATCTACCTTATTGTTTTGATCCAACTAGTTAGATCTGGTGTGATATGGACATGCTGATATAAATTGGAGTTTTCTGTATACAACATCAATATTGGTCAATATGTTTGCACACTTTGCAGCTCTTCTATACATTTTTTGAAGAACAGATATTGCACATATCGTTTATAGATTATTCCTATTTTGTTTTGCAAATTAAATTTCCACTTTATATTCTTCACTTTTGTAGTGCTTAGGATACACAGCAAAATACAAAGGCAAATTATTTTGTGTAAAAAAACGTATCTCCTCTTTCAGACGAGGGCTGGGCGGAGTGTAAGGTGCGGCCGCCGTGCTCCGAGAAGGATTACTTCCAGATCCATACAGCCTGCGACGGGGAAGGGAAGGTCAGCCGCATCTGCACGTATAACATTTCATACAAACACACACGTCCTCATCTTTGTACAACACTAGGACAGACACAGTTACTAACAAACACACGCTCTTCCTAATGGGGTCTAAATTAAAGGTAAAAAAATATAACATTCAAATGTAGTTTTTCGATGATTTGTCCTACAAGTTAGTATACCCAAATGAAGCTAGATAATCCAGTTAAAACCACACAATTTGGAAAATATGTATACTTCTGACTACATACAATTTGAAACCATAGTTTTTTTGTTATTTTAAACATGGTTAGCATGAAAAAATTAAATAAATGAAGTACCGGTAATTGATGCTTTTTGAATGTATAAAAAATCTGCCTGTTTGCGTCAGACCCTTTTTACTGCATTACATTTAAATTGATCATAAACAGTGGCGATGTTTTTGTTGGAGCATTGTAATAGAAAACGAAAGAAGTCACACAATGTGATGAGAACGGAAATGATGAATTGCTTTGTGAGCGTTTTGCGTGTCACCTGATCTCCAAAGTCAACTCTTCTGATGGCGCTTGTCCATGACCTTGTCCTGTTCTGATTCACATTACACATAGTGCTGAGGAAGAGTGATGATTGTTGAAGATCACAAAAGAAACACATCCCGCTATACTCCATTTTTAAGCATCTCATTCTCTATTACCTCAAGTACAATTACGGTCATTTAAACATCCTATGAAGAACATTTAAATGTTTATGAAACAGTAAAAATGTTCCTCTCGTGATCATAAATGACCTGGAACACCAAACGAGACCATCAGCAAAAAAAAGCTATTTTTGAAAAGTTATTATTAATGCCTTTTTCTTGGGTACCATTTCCTGGTAAAACGATTTACAGCAGGCAGACCAGAACATCCTGTGTTTCCCGTACGGTACTAAATCAGGGTTGACTTTTCTACACCATCGTCATATTACCATTGTCAATCTGACATAGTCACATATCTAAATACATTACCTCATCACAATGCATCGCCATCTATCTTTCTAACTTTCTTTAATCCAAAGGGGGAAATAAAATATAACACAAACTGAAAGTTCCTTGTGAAGCCACCTTTTCCCTCATCCTAACCTCTGTGTGTTTGTCTCTTTCACAGACGCAGGTGTTGTATCGTTGGGTGGAGCCAAAGATCTGTGTTGAGAACGCCACAGGGGCAGTAGAGCTGCCGGCTACGGGACAGAGAGAGCCCTGTCCACCCTGTAACCCTGGTTACCACAACAGCAACGACTCCACCTGTCTGCCTTGCCCACCTGGAACACACTCAGATGGCACCTACGGTAAACCTCAACACACCTGTCCACCCCCCCAACCAAA
This sequence comes from Ammodytes marinus, assembly GCF_949987685.1. Lineage (NCBI taxonomy): Eukaryota > Metazoa > Chordata > Actinopteri > Uranoscopiformes > Ammodytidae > Ammodytes > Ammodytes marinus. The sequence continues at coordinate 7,431,857 of NC_137226.1, forward strand.
TACTGTGCTAGTAGTCTAGTATTTTTTAAATTACTTTCTGTAAAGTCTGGACTTCCCTGTTACACTCCCTTCTGGTATCCTATCAATAGCGGGTACAATAGTCCAGCAACCCCCTTGTATCTGAATCATTGTTATACTGAATGAAATGTATTTGAAAGAGCCAATGCAGCTGTATGATCCGCTCCTGAAAAGATGGTTCTAGTGCAAACATGTTTTGCCAAGGAGGAATGTGTTGCATGTATCTAAATAAAGTGTGTTTGTGTGCGTGTGTTTGTGTGTGTATCAGTGTGTACTGAGTGCCCTGCAGGTACAGAGCCGGTGTTGGGTTACGAGTATAAATGGTGGAACGTTCTGCCTTCCAACATGAAGACTTCCTGTTTCAACGTGGGGAACTCCAAATGTGACGACATGAACGGTGAGAACAATGACTCCTGTGCATCTTAGGCGTTCAAAATAGAATCAAATGTTAAAAATGTCAACTGAAAATCTACTCACTAACTAACTAATGAGTATCTACCCGCTGTCTACTCACTGTGTTCAAGTTCAAACTTAACTTGCAGTACAGAAATTGTATCCATCATCATAAATGTCCCTTCAGGAGCTGTTCTCAAATCAGATCACACATGAGGCTCATCAGCGAATGGACTTCCCCAGCTATCGGGGAATTGTAGATTTTACACAATATCTGAGTAATGTATAGACATCTTAAACTGAAGAACATGTAATTTGATGGGAAGCTCCACACACATAAAGACTAAATACCACCATATGTATGTGCACAGGTATAATATGAGTTCTTCATGTCTGCTGTTCCTTAGGGTGGGAGGTTGCAGGCGATCACGTCCGCAGTGGAGCCGGCAGTTCAGATAACGACTATCTCATCCTCAGCCTGCACGTGCCTGGCTTCAAGTAAGTCATAGAAAAACCCATTTTAAATACTGTATTTCTACACAACACGAAATATGTCCGTGTTGAAAGTATATGGTCTAAATGTGTGTATTTGTGTGGCAGGGTTCCAGCCTCCCTCTCGGGCATGACGGGCAGTGAGTTCGGCCAGATAACCTTTGTGTTCGAGACCATCTGCTCCGCCGACTGTGAGCTCTACTTCATGATGGTGTGTGTGCCGGTTTCTGTGTCATTGTGTGTGTGTGTGTAAGGAGGAGAATGGTTGCAATTAGGCCAATCATTTTTTACCAGCAACACAGAATAGGCGCATTTGTTTCCAGTTGTTTGGCCCAGCTTTTTACAGTATTCTGTAGACTGTTTCTAAGGCCACATAGAGAAATAAGAAGTATATTGAGGCCACCTCTGCAATGAATACTATAGATACTGCAATGAACACTCTAGATACAGTTTGTTCCCATGTTTTAATTAATTTGTGGCCACAAGAAACAATTCATTCTTAAATCTAAAGAATTTTTTGTGAAAGATATATTATAAGCTTGCAAGGCTGTAGTTCTGGTTATCTTTTTTAAAGTGTACTCTGCTGCCCCCTACAGGATATGAACCAGAAGAGCACCACGGTGGTGGAGTCCTGGGAAGGCAGCAAGGGGAAACAGTCATACACACACAGCATGAGTAGCAACGCCTCAGTGGCCTTTACATGGGCCTTTCAGAGGACTAACCATGCTCTGGACGTAAGGAATAACACACACACATTTTATTGTATGCATGTTTATGGGTATAAATTAATATATTATGTGACATTTAATTGCCATTAAGCCTACTAGTTTGAGGAAATACTTAGTGAGGCTTTATTTATAAAACCTAGTTATAAATTGCTTCACGCAAATAAAGACCATGGAATTGATGAAAGCAATACTGAGAAGTATGAAATTGTAAGTTATAATTGTTGTATAAGTGTGCGAAATCTGACGTTAAATGCACTTTAAAACCTTTATTACCCCATCCTCTGTGTGTTGTGTGTGTGTGTGTGTGTGTAGATGCGTCGTTACATCAGCGACATGGTGAAGCTCTACTCCATCACGGTGACCAACGTGCTGGACGGTACGGCCTCGTCGTGTCGGGCCTGCGCTCTCGTATCCCAGAATTCTCAGCGTTCTGGCTCGGCGTGCGTCCCCTGTCCCGCCGGATACTACATCGACAGGAACACAAACCGCTGCAGGGAATGTCCGCCCAACACACACCTGGCCGGGCGTCACACATACGGACAGGACGCGTGTGTCGCATGCGGGCCCGGGAGTGTTAGCAATAAGGTAGAGAGAGAGACCTCTGCTTGGTTTCATTTTAGTTTTTTTTTTATACATACTGTTAATAATTCCTAAGGTTTGGTACTGATGACAAAATGTTTGGATACCTTATATGAATATTTTTCATTTATTATATATATAATATATAACATATTTTATTTTTTTAAGACTAAAAAGGACTGTGAGGAGATATTCAATGATTTTGACAAAAAGAGATTTTGACGACAAGCATCCTCCAGAATCACCGACTCCACCTTTTAAAGCTTTCTCCCGGATTCTTAACACCAAATAACTAGGAGAATTGTGGTTCCTAAATGTGACAGCTGCGAAATACGGTTCCATAAAAATCCTGTTTGAAGTGCTAGGCCACGATGGGATTTAATTCCAGTTATTAGAGGCTATGAAAGATGTTTCTAGGAACCAAAAACACTGTTGAAAATGTACTCCCATTTACATCAATACAATAATTACTACTTTACTTTTGTAAAGATGTAAAAACAGGTAGGGTACCGTCCATTGTACATCTAATATGTTGCATGTATTGAAATCTCTTATGTTTCTTTCAGGAACATTCTCGTTGCTACAGCGACTGCTCCTTCTCCCACACGGAGAACAACCGTACGCTGACCTTTGACCTCAGCCCACTGGGCGCCGTGGCCTCAATAACCATCGGACCGAGTTTCACCTCTAAAGGCACAAAGTACCTTCACCTGTTCAACGTCAGCCTGTGTGGACATGAGGTAAATCACACACAACTTTATATGCTAGGCTAGTTACTGTTTCAATCTCATTCTTCATAAATACATTTAAAAAAATACTTGAGATCTCCTCCTGTTTTGGAACTTTGACCTGCTTTAAAAAAAGAGATATTATATTTATGTTTTTTTTAAATTGAGGTTATATAATATCTTGCCTGAAAAATACCATTTTAACTAAGCATACTTTTTTCTGGATTTATTCAGGTTCTCAGCATTTTACTTTTTTTCCACCATCTTTAAACAAATATTGTGTAGGCCTTTGTGGCTGTATTTCCAGCAGATTTCATTAAATATTCCAGCTACACACACACAACACACACCAACATCAACACTTGTTTTGAAGATGTATTTACAATAGGACAATAACTCACAATTTTTTTCCACACACAAACACATCACACTAAATAACATCTAACGGTATAATAAAATAACATAAAAAATATCAGCATGCGTTACCATAGAAACTGACAGTTTATCATTTTCCGTGACGTTTTACAGGGGAGCAGAGCTGCTATCTGCACGGACAACGTCACCGACGTGTCAAACAAGGACGACCAGAGCAACTCAGCTCAGTTCGTAAACTCAGTGGACAGTTTCATCTGTCAATCAACCATCATTCCTTCGGATGGGCGGGGCTTCAGGATGGCCATTTCCTCCCAGTCAATCAGCCTCGCGGACACTTTCATAGGTAAGAGCTTTCTGAATGGCTCTTAAGCGCAACAGACGAATCTGAAAAACACGCATAGAAAGAACTGAATTTAAAAAAAAACTTATTGTTTGCATGAGTTGTGAGTGGTTTGCAATGAGAAATTATTCACAAAGTGTCAATTTGATGTGTGGGTGAATTTGGGTAATCTGGGAAGTTTTTTTGCAATTTTGACTTCAGCGACCTATTGCGATATCTATCGAACACACAATATCAACACATTATACATTTCTGAAATCCCTGAGATGTTTTCTACAACACCAGAAGAAAAAAAATTTAGATATGATACCAAGAAGAGACATGCCACACCTATTAGTGTTTAGTCAATTATAGGTCATATATTTTTATATATTTTATGAGATAGGCTATTGGATTGTACTTTGCACTAGTAGTTAAGGACTGTAAATGCATATTTTTCCCATATGGATCATTTAAATGACTGTCCCAGATTATCCAAACCATGCTGTCCCAGATTATCAATCATATTTGATAATCTGGGACAGTAACAAAATATAAAACACATATTCAACATATTATTGCATATTTGGTTGCTTGAACTAATCACGAACATAATTTGATAAAAAATCAAGAGCATGAGTTATTTATTAAAATTTGATATCCTTCACATTAAATTGATCAGAATCCTATGTCACTGACCCATTCTCGAAATTCTCAGGGAAGCTTGGGTTTGATAAATGCCCAACCTCTTCCTGTGACAAACTTTGATAGAAAAGGAAATAAACACATTTGAGTATCTGTCCCAGATTACCCAATGTCCCAGATTACCCGAATTCACCCCTACATGGTAGTTTACTGATAAATGATATGTGCTGATCACGGCATTCTATAGTCCGTTATTTATCGATAATGACCGCCAGTATATTTTGGTAGGCCTTGGCTATGCAAGCAATAAATGCATTTTTAAATGGCCTAAATAAACCTAAAACTTCATAGGCAAATTGAAAAGGCTAGGCTACAGATGATGAGATAGGCTACATTGTAATACGAGGCATAGGCCTCTACACTTTTAGCTTACTCTCCTGCGCCGTCGCTGTTGTCTTGCGAACAAGCGATGCATCTCGGCTTTGTTCCGAAGAAGAAATTCCCGAAATCTCCAAAGCCTTTCGACTGTCCCTCTCCTTTCGGCCAGAAGCATTTGCTCAAACATAGCGTGACTTCTTCTCGAACTTCCCTCAAACATAGCGAGTCTTCTTCTCGAGTATTCCTCAAACATAGAGTGACTTCTCATCGTCATTTGCAGCCAGATTCCGATGAGGGAGGCCATCATCTGCTTGACGTCCTCCACCTTGTTCTTCATCGTTGATTGTTGCTCTTTTTTTAATATGTTACCGTAGTGTTTCGGTCCTTGAATTTATTGATTTATTGGCGTGCCATACCTGTGTCGCGCTACTATGATGTCAGGATACTTAAGTAGCTGCCGTGGCCCCGCCTACCCGTAACAAATAAAAAATAAGGGTGCTGTCGGAAGGGGAAAGGTGGAAACGCAAGCCATGTATTTTTTTTTATTATGTATCTTTTTCTTTATTATGTATCATACAGGCTATAATTTGACTGGTTAAGCAGAAGACCTACGGCAAACATAGAAAATGGCGCAGTTGACATTGACAAATGCAACAAATAAAAGAAAAAAAATGCAAAAATTCAATTAAATAGATTACCTTATAAACATAAAGTGACAAACATTGCTAGAAACAAAATAGAGGTCTAGTCATAAATAAAAATGTGTAAGTTATGATACATAATCAGGGATTGCTAAATTTTAGGTTAAACAATTCATTCTTGAAAATTATAAATTGTGGTTTAACATCAGTCAATCTACATGTGTATACATTTTTTGGTCATAGCCAGATCTGGAGTTAAAGTACCAAACCAAACTGTACCACTCAGTGGAAATGAAGCTTATCATGTGGTCTTCTGATAATTAGCCTGTTTTGTATATGAATGTAGGCTATGTTTCTTTCCAGGAGCCACAGTGGACACCTTCCTGAGTGGTGTGAGCGCCAAACCAGATCTTTTTCCTGAAAACTCAAAGAATGTTCCAGACATCAACTTCTTCTACAGGTACAGTAAAGTGTGAACAACAGAGTGTGTGTTGTGATGTTCTTGTTGTATTTTATTTATTTTCCTTATCCTCTGTCAGGTCAACGCAGGCGACCGCCTCATGTGATATAGGTCGTAGTTCAATCATCACAGTTCGCTGTAATCCAGAGAAGTCTGAGCGAGGAGAGCTCACTGTGCCCAGGTACGTCACAATATAAACATGTTCTGTAAGAATATCAGTTTTTAAGGCAAGACACCGCAGGTGAATAGAGTATTTTTTTTTTCAATTTATAGATATCATCATGAATCTTTGCTAGTTTTTACTTTATTAAAAAATACGTTTTAAAACTTTAAAACTATACATTTTTGTATTGCCATTTTTTTCAGAAATGTTTGAGTACATGTCAATTTGGCTTGTTTAACTAGTTATGTGTAAATTATCTTTAAAAACCAAAAATCTATACGTTTTACAACATATTATTGATCTAGCCTTTTTCATTTTATAAATAAAAAACTACTAAGGACAGATAATGAAAACGCATATCTCCTCCTTATGCATACCTAAAAAATTGACCAGTGCTTGAAACTGCAATGGTTAAAGTAGTTAATATTAGTGTGGACCTGGTGTGAACATGATGTAACCGATCATATTGTAATGTGTCTGTGCAGCTCCTGTCCTGCAGGAACGTGTGACGGATGCACCTTTCACTTCCTTTGGGAAAGCAGCGGCGCCTGTCCGCGCTGCACTGAGGACGACTACCACCAGATAGAGGGAGCGTGTAAGGGAGGGGTCCAGGTAACACACACACACACACACACACACACACCTACACTCAAATCAGATTTGATGTTTTCTGTCAAACTGAATACCTTGAATGAGAAACACATTTGTATTACTAGCTACAAATTAGTCAAATACTTACCTCAGAAACAAAACAAAAGCACACACTAGTTTTCTATCCATCAGAAATATGTCAACTCTGTCTGTCATTTGACTTCTAAAGCCAAAATAATAATAATAATAATAATAATAATAATAATAATAATAATAATAATAATAATAATAATAATAATAGTAGTAATAGATACAACAATTTAAAAAGAAAGCACAGTTAGAATTGGTTTCCTAGTGTGAATAATGAATAAGTCAGGGACATGCAACGGTAAACAGATTGGTTTGGTTTTTCATAGGATGTTGTTGAGTAGTATTCCACAGTCTGGGTCTCCACTTTCACAGGACAAGCTTGACTCTTATCCCCCTTTATTTCCTCCACTATCTCTCTAGGAAACCCTGTACATGTGGACCGAGCCCAGGTTTTGCACCAAAGGCGTGTCGCTGCCTCCCAGGCGCTCTGCCCCCTGTGAGGCCATCGCTCTGTGGCTGAAGGTCGGGGTCGGTGGCGGGGCCTTCACTGCCGTTCTGCTCATCTCGCTCACCTGCTATTTCTGGAAGAAAAACAAGAGGTTAGATAGAGGCATACTCATCAAGATCAGCTGACAGCTTTTTCCGGTTTGAAATGCAATGAAAAAAAATATTCACAGTAGTGGTTATTGTCTGCCAAATAATAACATATTGTCTCCCTATGACACTGTCCCTGTGGTCCTCTTGTCAGGCTGGAGTATAAATACTCTCGTCTGGTCATGTCAGCGAACAGAGAGTGTGAGCTGCCGGCTGCAGACAGCTGTGCTCTGGCTGAAGGAGAGGAGCCCGATGATGACTTGGTCTACACCCAGAAACCCTCACTGCTGGGGAAGCTACGGGCCATTGCTCACAAGGTGCACATAAGACTTAATTAAGAAAGGTTAACTCACTCATGTACTGCTAGGATTTGTTTCATTTTATTATCAAAGATCTATTTTTAGACCGGTTACAGCAGCAGGGCCCACAGTTTGGTTTACAAACATTTTCTCGTCTTACGTCTGGTTCCAGGTTCCTCAAAGTAATTTAGTTTTGATTTATGATGATAGAATTGTTCAATACTAAGAATTACATGTAGAGAAAATATTTATTGTAAACCAGCTGTCTCGTTGTGTCATTAAAAAAGGTAGTGGGCGAGATTTTTCCGTCTCAGTTTTCGTTGAAAAAATTAACATATATTTTATTCAAAACTTCAAATGGCAATCTAATGGTGGTGCTTATAGATTTTTCTAAATTACATCTTTCCAATGTGTGTATCTTTCAGCACGAGGTCGGCGAGAGCAGCGAGTCCGTGCAGTTGAATTCTTCCCAGTCTGATCGATGGGTCCTGGGATAAACAGATGCCAACAGACATAGACAGAGAGAGAGAGAGAGAGATGGAGGGAGGGAGAGAGAGAGGGAGGGTTAAATATAGGATGGACAGTCCGCCAGTGACAGTGTCAATCACTCCTCCTTATGTGTCCTTCTACATGGACCCTAGGTTACTGTGGACATTGACAATGGTTTCCATGTTTGCCACTTCGGATTCTGGCAAATTCTGGACCAATGGCTTCTACTCCTTGACCCCAGAAAACACTGGAACAACTCACTGCAGCTGCTTTAATGCCGTGGATGATCCAGGGCGGCAACTGAAAGAGAAAACATGCTTTTAATGTTTTTTTTGTATGTTTTGTATTTTTATTTATGCATTTTTTTTCTGTTCAGAGTCATGTATTTATATTAATGTTATTACTATGAAACTTTATTAAAGTCCTCTGTGACTTTGGGATTCATGTGTCTCTGTGTGGATGTTCAAAGTTTTACAACAATACAAGTCGTATGTGGATGGGAGACGTGTTGACAGTGACATGTCACGAACAATCAATTGACTGATACAAAACATTCTTATTTTTCTGTGCAAAAATATCAAACGTTTCATACTTCAAGCTTTCCGGATTTGAAGGAAAGTCTACTAAAACTGGGAGAAGTACCATGCTCATATGTCAGCTTAAACTAATATTCACAAGACAAAAGTTGGTTCGATGTCATGTGAAGTTGCACACATTATATTAAAGGATGGAAACCTCCATGTAAATCCTATAGCCTATAGGGCCGCAGACGTCTGGGACTGGACCTATGTATTAGTTTTAATTAAGTAGAGGATGTGGATACTTAGGCTTTACTCCACCACTGACCTCAGTCCATGTTGTACTTTAGCTGTGCGAATTAATGAACAAATGAAGGCCATAATTATAATATAGCCTATCTTTACGTACGATGAAACAAGAAAGGGAAAAAACAGAGCAATATAGATATTATATTAAAAAATAAATTAAAGTGTGGATCCCATGTGTTAGGACATTGGTTATATAACATTTTTGATTTTTTTCTGTGGGAAACCCCAGGCAGATCGTATCAACCACATGTCGACTATAGCCTAAGGTTATGGCCTCGAACAGATGTGGAATTAATCAAATTACCCTTCAAAAAACTGACCTGGGTCTCGGACCCCTTTTTGCCTTAATAGTCCTCCATAATGGGGCTTTTTGGACTTTAAGGACTACTTTAGTTGCAGTACCGCGGATGGACACACTGGGCAAAATAAGCTGTAAGAATTACTTAAACACACTGAATCCACGTGGATTGATTAATGACTGTTATTCAGAGTCAAACAGAATGGTCAATGTGGGCTATCTATCTTTAACACAGCCGATATGTTCACAACCAGGGGTCATTGCCCGCCCGGAGAGGCAGGCCTCCCCCAGGGTAGGCCCTCCACGGTGCTCCGCCCTCACTGAGGAAGGCTCTCCTCCTCCTCTATTCCCCTACTCTAGTCTGCAGCCATCGACGGAACTTCAGAGCCGTAAACTTCACTCTTTACAGCCGTTTCCAGGATCTATGTTGTGGTACCGGGCGATGCAGTGAGGTGAAGCCGGCATGTGAAGCTAATCTACGGCCAGAAACTCGAGACGATCGCGGAAAGAAGATGAGCTCCAGGTCCTAGTCGGCGGTAGGAAAAACTTCCCCTCGTTTTTTTTGTCTTTCTCATTTCCATGAAAACAATCACGGCCAGAGCTTCAGTGGAGTAGTTTACATATTCGTAGAAGACGCATGTACGTGTTTTGTTCTGAGTTAACGTAAACAATTGTTAAAATGTATCTTATTTTTGTTGTTTTGTTTTGTTTTTTTAAAGCAAACTTTGGTTAAACCGCAAACTGAAGTTCAGTCCAGTGACGTCACGTCGAGACAATAAAAAAGATAGCCTACAACGGAGTCTGAAAATGAGAAATGTTAATTAATAAAATAAAGTTGTTTTGTTCAATATGGAGCAATAAATACGTTGATTAAAACAGTTATTTACATTCTAATGAACGTTGTTACATTGTTATTGTAATATTTAACAACTGTAGTGGGGGGGAGTAATGTAGATTACTGGAACTACATTTTTTTTTAAATACCTTTCTTCCATATAGGCTGCGTTATTTGAAAACATAGAAGAACTTATTCTGTTGTAAGGGATTTTTCTTTTGTTTTTGCATATAACATGAATAATGATTATGTTTTTTTATGTAAGCCAGTTCTGAAACTAAATATATATATTTGTACTTCTTATAAAGAGACCGTACTTGAAACATGTCATAATTCATAGGAAGGTATTTACAAACACAGAACAAAGTGAATATTGTAAAAAAAAAAAAACTTCAACTTCAACTTCATTTGTATGACGGCTTTAGTTTCATTCATCCCCATACTGTCGAGTGCAAACTAATAATTATATATTTATGAAGGAAAATTGCAGAAAGCTTTTAGATAGCATATATAATTTACTTTAAATGTGTTTGTGTCACAGGTTCACCACTACAGCTTCTCCGTTCTCCTGTTTGTCCAAGTGGTGAGTTCATCTCCTCCATGTTGTTATGTTGTGGTTTCAGTTTGACTACGAAGGGTGACAAACATGTTTACAGATCACGTGTTGTTACGGACATTAGTGAATTATAGTGTGAGGCTCACATAAAACGTAAAAAAAAAAACAAAAAAAAAACATAACCATAGCCAAGTGTGACAGGGTTTTACATCATTCAAGTTCATATAAGTCCTAAACTTTTGCCTATGGAAGAGACTTTTAATGGTTTCTTTTTAAACTTTTTTTTCTGTTTGCAGTGCCTGTCGATTCAATAATGGCTCGTGGCTGCATCTGCTGTGTGAAGTACATGCTCTTCCTCTTCAACCTGCTATTCTGGGTAATTTACACACACAAACACACACTCAAAGTCAGATTTATTTATTTATTTAAATCTTTTTTTAGCTGTTACCGTTAATCAGTAGTAAGATCGGCACACCAATTAAAGTGTTTCATTATCGTTAAATCAGCAGGAAGTTTCTGAGTTTCCTTTTATTTTGTTTGTGTGTGTGTGTGTGTGTGTGTTTGTGTGTGTGTGTGTGTGTGTGTGTGTGTGTGTGTGTGTGTGTGTGTGTGTGTGTGTGTGTGTGTGTGCGTGCGTGCGTGCGTGCGTGCGTGCGTGCGTGCGTGCGTGCGTGTGTTTGCGTGTGTGTGTACTTGTACAATATTTTTCTTAAGAGTGAGGATATTTTTGGAAAGCGAGGATATGTTAGCCAGTTCTCACTTTGGGACAGGCCGTTTACGTTTAAAGGGCTGTTTAAGCCGAGGGTTAAGACTAGGCTTTAAGGTTCAGGTATGAACTAGGTTTGGGTTACGGTTAGTGTAAGGGTTGGGGTTTGGCATTTAGTTCGGATGGTTAGGGTAAGGGTAAGGGGCTAGGGAATGCTTTATGTCAATGAATGTCCTGATAAGTATAGCCGTACAAACGTGTGTGTGTGTGTGTGTGTTTCAGTTGGGTGGGTGTGGATTGCTGGGTGTAGGCGTGTGGCTCTCTGTGTCACAGGGAAGCTTTGCCACCCTGTCGCCCTCCTTCCCGTCCATCTCCGCCGCCAATCTCATCATCACCCTGGGAACCGTCGTCATGATTACGGGCTTCCTGGGTTGCCTGGGTGCCATCAAGGAGAACAAGTGTCTGCTGCTGAGTGTGAGTAGTGTACACACTACAATACCCACCATGCATCACTGGGGTTGTTGTTTATATATCAGTTTTAGTCTGAGTGTAGTTCTTCTCAATTATGTTGTGTTCAGGTTGAGTTGGAATTTTGAATATTGGAGCATTTTCATGTTCAGAATCAGTGACTTTTTATTATATATTTTTTAACTTACTACATGTGCTGATTGTATGAGAGAAGTCCCTACCACCATCACCAAGTTTATTTTATTTTTAGATCTAAAAGCTGAAATAAAGTGTAATTTAAGTAGTGAGCTCATAATTACAATGTTTTGCATTGACATAAATGCAACAGTAGTGTATCCTGCTCACATTGAAGCTTTGCGATCTTTTTCTTCTCCTGATTCTCTTCTCAGTTTTTCATCGTTCTGTTGATCATCCTCCTGGCCGAACTCATCCTCCTCATCCTGTTCTTTGTCTACACCGACAAGGTAAGTGTGTGTGTGTGTGTGTGTGTCTTATTCATCCTCTCTACATATACTGTACAGTATGCCTACATATCCCACAATCCACCTCTTCTCTTGTTTGAACAGGTGAATGAAAACGCCAAACGGGATCTGAAAGAAGGTTTGGTGCTGTACAGCACCGATAACAATGCTGGTCTGAGGGATGCATGGAACACCATACAGGGAGAGGTAGACCAAACACACACACACACAAAAACACACAGAAAATAATTTTTTAAGTTTTGGAAAAAAGTACAAAGTAGGATATTAGTAAGTGTTTTAACTCTTGTTTTTTAATATAAAGCCCATTCTTAACATGTCTCTCTCTCCGGTCTTTTACTAGTGGCGATGTTGTGGCGTAAATGGCCACGCTGACTGGAAAACCGCGCTGCCTGACAACGCTGTTCCCGACCGATGCTGCCAGCAGTATTACACTGGCTGTGGACGCAACGCCTCCAGCACATTCTGGTCCCAGGTCAGTGTGTGTGTGTGTGTGTGTGTGTGTGTTTGTGTGTGTGAGCACTACGGGTGTTAAGAAAGTCTTTAGGTTGTTCTACTCAGTGACTTGTCCCATTCACTCTGGGGGAATAAAGCAGCTGAGAATTTGCTGAGCGGTTAGATACCAACCAAGATACCAACCAAGATTGACACCAACCACTGTTTATATGAAGAAAACAGCCTAGCATAGCTTAAAGACTTGAAGCTGGTGGAAACTACTAGCCTGATTTTGGCCACAAAGGTACTAGCACCTTCAAAGGCTACACCATTTTGCTATAAATAAACAAACACAGAATATCATGTGAGCTTTCATGGAGGAAGGAAACATGTAAGGTTGAAAAATATATTTTGCAATAATTTCCTGCAAAACTTTTATGGTGGAGTCTCTTCTTTAAACTGAATTGTTGCCTTTACAAACTACTGTTGCTATGTGTTTTTTTCAGGGCTGCTACAGGAAGGCCGAGGATTGGCTGGATAACAACAAACACCTGCTGGGAACCATCGCCATGTGTGTGCTGGTCATACAGGTAAGAAGCAGCACATATACAAAAAGAAAATCAAGCTTCAAATATGAATCTATTATCTTTTTTTTTAAATTGTTGTTTTCCACACAGTTACTTTTAAACGTTACTTTTTTTTTTAAATTGTCATTTTCTAGCTCCTTGGCATGGCTTTCTCCATGACGCTTTACCAGCAGATCCACAGATCCGGGAAGAAGTTCGAAGCCTGAGAGGATTGACACAACCATGCTTATGGTAATAATGTGGTACATTCAAATATCACCATAGGCTATACACACACCTTCTGTTTATCGTGTGCCACTGCTGCCTTTTTATCTATCCAGTCATTTATTGTTGTGAATAGCATTTAAACTAGATTTTTATTCTTATTATTGGCTTTTTATAAAATCTCATTATTGCATTTTGTGTGTTGTGTTGTGTTGTGTTGTATATTTGAGATAAGGAGGACTGGATTAAGTGAGGAGAATAGTTTGTTGCCATGCCTGTGGAAAAATATACAAAGTTTGGATCCATTTATAACAAGCATTGTGTGTGTACTAACATGTTCAATAAAAGCCTTTTCTCTTCACAGTTGTGACAATGTTTGTCCATTACACACTTGATGACCTCATTATATCTTTCTTTACTCAGCAGTTTTCTCTATCTGCTTTCACCCCGTACAGGCTCACATCTCTTTAGTTACACAGATAACAATAGTGTCTGAATCAATTCACTTAGCACTTTTATCAAGTTTCATATCAGTCAATCAATCAAAATGTTTGATCATGTAGTGTTTTCCCGTTTCTTAGGTGACAGAGAAATTCCTCAACCACTGATAGCTTGTCTTAAAATGTGTTTACTGCGTTACTGCAACTGATCAAAATCAACAGGTAATGTGACATTTATCTACAATTGTTGGTTTCTAGGAGAGTTAAAACTGTCAAGATAGGGGGCGCCTTTAGCTCAGTTGGTAGGGCGTCCCCTCCATAGGCCTCGGCCAACAGCGGACCCGGGTTCGTTTCCAGCCCGCGATCGTTCTCTGCATGTCACTCCCCTCTCTGCCCCATTTCAACTCTGTCTCTACACTATCAATAAAGCATAAAAATGCCCAAAAAAAGAAGAAAAAAAATGTTAAGATAATCAATTGATGTATTGGCATCAGTCACACTCTGTCACACACACACACACACACACATGAGGTTTTAGTGACTACAACAGAGTTTTTTATGATGATATAACAAGGAATTGGTTCCATGTTTTTTGGACTCCCCCAAAAAAAAAATCCAGTGATAAGCCATGTACTCCCTGTAGAGAATTCCCTTCACCTCAGCTAAAGAGGAAACTAAACAAAAACAATGTTAAACTAAAGACTTGGCATCTTTTATCAGCATAGCTCACAGCATCCCTTATCATATCATTATAACTGACATTTATAAGTTGAAATTGTTTGAAATTTACACTTTTGAAAGTGAAACAAAACAACCAAATATATGACCTGGTAAAAAAACATTTAATTCATAGATCTCCAGAAAAAAGTCAAAGTTTAGATGCATTATTATGTATTTATTAAGGTGAAGGCAGAATACAGATCAACACTAGTTATTGTCTGCTCATAAGTCCATGGTTTTGTCGTTATCAAACACAACGTTTCCTTTGATGACGACATAACGGATAAGTTCCTGGTGTCCACCTAGCTGGTAGATCAGATGCTCCCACCTGCAATTAAAAACATGGAGAACATATCATTTTTTTTAACATAGATATTATAGTGTATGAAATATACACACAAATTAAAATTATAATGTTATTTTAGGTAAACCTGGTGGTGAGGTTAAATAGGTTAATTTATCACGGTGTATTAGGTTGTATTTGCGTGTCGTCAACAGGACGTCCTATTCACTTTCTGAACTTTTTAATGAAAATGTTAACATTATTTTTTTACCAAATATTTTTACATAATAATGTTCATTTCCAATCCAAAAAATAACTAGTCATTAAAGCTGTCAAATGTAAAGGATAACAAGTTCAACATATCGCTCTGTGATGACATATATTAGAAGTACTAAGTACCATGAAATGGAAATACTCAAGTAAAGTACCTGTTGCACCATTTGTTTTTTACTACTTGAAGTGCAGCTGACTTAAACACAAATTGTATCCATGATTTTCTCACTATAAAAAACAAGTTGTTTCAGAGTCATGGGTCAAAGTTAGATGTGTAAGCCCTAATTTACCGTGTGGCTCTAAGAATGAGCAGGTCTCCGTGTTTGTTGACCTCCAGCGAGCCGTGTGTGTGTGAGCGTCCCAGGGCGTATGCTGCATTGATGGTGGCCCCAGCCAGAGCCTCAGGCATGGACATCCTCATGTTAACACAGGCCAGGTGCATCACTATGGGCTGGGTAGGGACAATACACAAATAAAAAGATTATTTGAAATCACCATCATTATGCAAATCTTTTCGTGGATGAAACTCAATACTCACCATGGAGCAGCAGTATGCGTTGGGGTTGAAGTCGCTGCCAAGGGCTACAATGACTCCAGCTTCCAACATGTCTCTGGCCCGAGGCTGGGGCAGTCTGAAATCACACACACATACACACGATTGTACAGCTACACTTGTGAGGATATTCATTCAGGTCTCTAAGACTTGAATTAGCTCTCATAAAAATATTTGTATAAGTACACACACACACACACACATTATCAGCTATCAGGGCTGTGTGAGTGTGTGTAACACCGAATTGGTAGAAGTATTCAGGTCCTTTGCTTTAACTTTAATGAATGCACTAACACAACACAATGTACTGTGTGTTCCCTACCGTAGAATATACGCTGTAGTTGGCAGGAGGACGGCAGCGGTTTTTGCAGTTGCCATGGCAGCGATGCCATCGTCTGTCACCTCCTCCAGGTGACTGATGGCTAAGGCTCCGAGCTCTGCACCCAGCTGACACACACACACACACACACACACACACACACACACACAAACACACAAACAATTATTTATTGCTTTGTTTAGCACCACATCAATCCATCCATTCATTTTGAACTCGTAAGCAATCCACCCCTTTTTTCTATTTAATTGTATTTTATCTATGTATTTATATGCGGTATATTTCACTTTCAGACTATATTAATTCTCCTTTTTTCTTCTCCCTCTTTTAGTCCATATTATAAAAGAAAAATATGTTATTTGCATTGTACTCACCTGTAAAACCTTTCTGAAAACCATTTTTTTATTTGTAAAAGAACCGACTAGTAAATACAGCATTAAGAGTAGTGTGATACCTGAGCAGAGTTCATGGGATGAAGCTCGTCCCCGTGGAAGTTGATATTGAGTCCCAGGTCTTTGCCGGCCTGTAGAATGGAGCGGGTGGAGTTCAGATCGAACACTCCGCGCTCACAGAACACGTCGATGTTGTCCACTCTCAGATTCTCGGCGGACATCTTGTGCCTGAGCCGCGGCAGCTGCACCGTCAGGATGTCCTGAGTGGCTTCCTCTACTGTCTTCCCTCTGAAGAAAAGGACAGAGAAGAAGAGTAAAGATCATTCCGCAGGCTGTGATGTGAAATGATAATATGTATTGTGTACTGTGTGGAGGTATGGGGAACACACAAAAAACAAAGATGCACCGATATTCAACGCTCAAAAAAAAGAGCTGTACGAATTTTTTGGGGCAAAAACTTGTACAACTTTGATTAGGTCAAAGGTCAAGGTCACTGTGACCTTGAGATATTCATTGAGACATTGCGTTCACAAGAACACATGAATTGTGAAAACGATTTTCTTCAAACTTTGCACAAAGCTGTACATTTTACTTTTATTATCTACTTTGAATAATGTATTCAAAATAAGAAAATGTTTTTAACTTTTTCTAATTCCTCTTGAGCATCAACGAAATCATCTGAGTTGCTTATTTGTTGCTGAGGATCAGCTTTGTTTTTCTTTTAATATAGCACAATTCAGACACAAGGACATTCAAAGTGCTTTAGATGGATGGATGGATGGATGGATGGATGGATGGATGGATGGATGGATGGATGGATGGATGGATGGATGGATGGATGGATGGATGGATGGATGGATGGATGGATGGATGGATGGATGGATGGATGGATGGATGGATGGATGGATGGATGGATGGATGGATGGATGGATGGATGGATGGATGGATGGATGGATGGATGGATGGATGGATGGATGGATGGATGGATGGATGGATGGATGGATGGATGGATGGATGGATGGATGGATGGATGGATGGATGGATGGATGGATGGATGGATGGATGGATGGATGGATGGATGGATGGATGGATAGATAGATAGATAGATAGATAGATAGATAGATAGATAGATAGATAGATAGATAGATAGATAGATAGATAGATAGATAGATAGATAGATAGATAGATAGATAGATAGATAGATAGATAGATAGATAGATAGATAGATAGATAGACAAATCCTTTTGTGTACAATCCTCACTTGGGCACAGCGTGGGCTCCACAGTAGGTTGAGGAGATGTTTATGGGCAGGGTGCGTCTGGCCTCTTCTATCACCTCCAGCATCTTCATCTCCGTGTCGAGCTCCAGGCCGTAGCCGCTCTTACACTCCACCAGAGTGGACCCCGCGCGCTGCATCCGCCCCAGCCTGTTGCAAAGGGAGACCAGCAGCTCGGAGGGGCCCGCGGCACGAGTGTGATCCACAGTGAAGTGTATCCCTCCGCCCGCACGGTGCACGTCCATGTAGGTAGCGCCCGCCAACTGTTAAGAGAAACACAGAAGTCAGCGAGCGTTAACTGCAACTGGGGGAGTTAGATTTAAGGAGAGATGACAGAAGCAAAGTGTTTACAGGGCCTGCTGGATCGCCAAAATAAGAGAAAGAGCTTTCCGAAAATCTACACAGTTTTTTGTGATGTGATTCGTGTCAGGTTGCTCTATAGCAGTTTTTAACAAGAAATTAAGACCAGAAAAGTAGTATAATAGGATCTCTTTAAGTAGGCCTATTAAAAACTTTAGACGCCGATATGTTGTTCAAATTAAATAAAGACTCTGGCTTTATCCAACATCTAGATTGTTTTGTTGTTAAAGTGATGAAAATGTACGTGTAATCAGTTAGATATTGCATAATTTGCATATTTATGATGATATCTATAAGTTAAAAAGTTACCCTATTCACAGTAGTAGTAACATATTTACCTTCATTGCAAATTCATGCACCCTGTCACCAGCCCACACTGGATGTGTGTGTGCGTCAACAAGCCCTGAAAATAAATAACACAATTACATAACTACATATGAATGTAGTCCTCTGTTGAACTGCAAAAAAACATTACAAATCTTAGCTGATACTCACCAGGCAGAACACACATTCCTGTCGCATCAATCACTTTATCAAAGGACGCCTCTGGATACTTTGCTGCGATGATTTCTGCAGGGCCCACAGCCTGAATCAGCCCATCACTGGATAAAGAAATTAGTTTTATGTCAAAATGAACTTAGAACTGAACCGAATTAGCAGGTTAAACTAATGAAAGTTGAGCCTGAGATGATATAACATGGTTGGTAACAATAGAGATAATAGATATGATATATATCCTGTAGTCTTCCTATGGCCAGACTATAATTTCACCGCACTAGTTATAAAAAATATAGCTATTATTATAAATAGGATTACAGTTTTCATCCATCTAGTAATTCTTCTCCTGATTTGTAATGAGCTACTATAGCTGTAGAGGGCACCAGTGCAAACACTAATCTTGTGCTGCAGTGATATAAATTCACTTCACCAAAAAAAAGCAATGGTTAAATATTGACACTTGTCTTTTTGGGTTCCATAAGTATAAATAAAAGATCTACATTTAGTTTATTTTACTTAACCTTGTCTTTTTGTTTTAGTATATTTCTTCTATATTGCGATCTTTTAGCAGACATTATATATTAGTTTATTCAACAATCTGAACCAAAAATATCAACTTCAACTAACTGAACAACATCCCATAATCATTATAAGGACTATTTTGCAGGTTATTACAAAATAATTTGTTCATATTTTAACTCTGGCTTTATGCACAATCAAGATGTTTGTATTTTGAAGAGATGCAAATGTACAGTTAGATAATGCTATAATTGCATATTTATTCACATATTTCAGGAAAAAAGTTGTTAATACATTAAAATAAGTTTCAATGTAAGAAATCAAGTGGCAAAGATTCATGATATTTAGAAGTAAAATATTTGACCCTATTTATCTGCAGTGTCTCAACTTAACATGTGCGCAACCATGATTCAGCAACATTACCCGG
Organism: Ammodytes marinus; assembly: GCF_949987685.1. Lineage (NCBI taxonomy): Eukaryota > Metazoa > Chordata > Actinopteri > Uranoscopiformes > Ammodytidae > Ammodytes > Ammodytes marinus. The sequence continues at coordinate 7,451,312 of NC_137226.1, forward strand.
CTATGAGGTGTGTGTAGAAAACTTACCTTCCTATCACTACGCTCCCATTCTCAATCACACACAGGTTTTGCGCCCCGAGTTTGGTCAGAAACTTCTCTCCTTTGTTGCAGATCAGAACCACCTGTCGGGCGTTCTTCACCAGCAGTCTGTAGTTACTGGACATTTTTTTTTTATGTATCCTAATGCAAAGACTCTTCACTTCAAAATGACTTGGTTGGTTCTCAACTAGTTTTGGGAACAAGGCAAATATTTGTCTGTGGAGAGAGCAGGGTTTAAAGTGCACAGAGAGAGGGGCGGTGCTACTGCAACACACATCAAGAGACATTTTTAACTAGTGACTTTAGGAAATTTCAATATGCAGCTCCTCACACATCACAAAATAACCACAAATCAGGTTTAAGAAAGGCTTATACTCATTTATTGTGTCTGTATTACAATGTCACAACATAAAATTGGTCTCGCATACAGTAAAAAAGAAAAAAAGGGGGGAAAAAATCTTCAAAACTGCCTGAAAAGAAATTACAAAAAAAAAGCAATCATTCATTTGTTTCACATGGTGAAAACACAAACACGCATCAACTCAGCTACGAGGTTACAGTCACACTCAGACAGAACAAGTCTTCTTCTCCTCCGACATCACTCTCTCATTTCTCCGTCCTCCTCCTCTTCTTCTACGCCTCTGATGTACAAAACGTTATTGCACCTGTGGGGTATGAATGAAACACACCTGTTAGCAGCGTAAATTCAGCATATGGTTGGCACATAATAGCTCACAACAATGCCATGACTGACTGTAGGGGGAAAATACAGAAGCACAGCATGTTTTCTTTTCAAAAATTGACACGTTAATTATTAACACGGGTTAGTTAAGGTAGTTACAAAACCTTCCCCAACACCAAGAACACTCAGTGGCCTCTGTTAAGGAGAATTATTAAGGACTTTTGTTGTGGCCTACAATGGTAGTTCTACAAGTGTCTTGTCTATGGACTTTGTTTGTTTTCTGCAATATGTTCTGTTAGTGAGATATGAGATGTGGTATTAAAGTGGGTGTACTTTATTACTATGATTATGTCTTGTGAGGTGACTCGAAACAGGGTCCTACTAAGTTCCTTGAAATACCACCAACCCTGGTTGTGTGGCTATTAGAGATTTATACTATGTCAAATTAAGTAAAATAAATAAAGAAGCAAAACTATATACATATATATAAAATGGTTGTGGAATAAAGATGGGAAGTTTTTATGGTTAATAAACGTACCTGATTAGCACTTCACCAAGATGTCCTGCCAACGCTCCATCCACATACTCTTCTGTGTTTGCCAGCTGTGGGGTGGAAAACAAGCAAATACATAACAGGTCAGAAGCTCACCCTATAAAGATGTGCTTACATGCTTCAATTCAATTTGGCAAAGACAATGTTAAAAACATATGAAGGTGGATACTTTTCTGCACTAATCTAAGTGGTACATCTTGGGATACTATTACATCAGGACACTTTATATTTATCTGAAAACAGTGTCATCTTGTGGGGTAGATAGACAGAAGCACAACTACCATTAAAACGTGACGTAACAAGGAAAAAAAAAAAAGTACTGCAAAATCCCAAATTTATTTCAGTACAATACTCTTGATGTGCAAGCAAAGATGGCTCATAGCAGGATTGACAAATTACCTTTTATATTAATCAAATACATTGTTCTCACCTGCATATTCATGTACCCATCCACAGACACCAGGTAGCCCTTGTACTCCATGCCCCACTTCAGCTTCACCATCACTGGTTTGCCGGTGAGACCGTTCAGGAAAGGTTTTGGGTTCAGAGGTAAACTCTAAAAAGACAAAGAAGAGGAGAGGAAGGTTATAGAATTAAATTATAAAAATGCACAAATTACTGTATTAACATTTGGCTACATACCTATCCATATATATTGTGAGAGAATTTAGCAACAGTATCAGTGGTAATATTTATTTTCATACAAGAAATAATTTACCAAATGTAATTAGTTTGAAAACATCTGCCAAATAACGATGGTTCTGCACAACATAATATCAAATCTATGCACGTGACCATTTTCTAATTGGTTATGTTATTATAGTCAATTTGTGAATTTGAACAGAATTCATTTAAAAAACGCAACTTTCTGAATAAATTCGGTTAGAGAAATGACTGATAGCTTTTACGCATGGTGTAAGGTTACGGTTTATCTAGACCAATTGTAAATGTATCAACAGGTATTAATAGCATGTTAAGTCGCAAAATAACTAAGTAAAGTATAAATAACAAGTACTAAGTGTCTGCCGATAAGCATTTCGGTAAATTAGATGCTTTTTGCATATAGTTTGGTACGAACTTCCTCTCCACACAAAGCCGACCAAACTTAAAGGCATGGTTTTATTCGTAAATGAACCCGTAGCCGGCTTTTTAGTTTAGTGTTGTGCATGTAAACATTACACATTACGTTGCATGGGTGCGTAAATGCGAAGGATTCATTCATTCGCTAAAAATCATGAATGGGAAGCTAACGTGGCTAATGCTAACTGGGGAAAATCGCTTGTATTTTTGTGCGATTACAACGAAATACATCCCACGAAACATATTCTGAGTTGACGGTAAACAATATGAAGATATACTCACCATTTCTGTTGTACTTTACACAGCGTAGGGATAGGTCAATTTAGTGTCTTTTCGTCACAATAACGTTTCGCAAAGCAGCAACACGCTTTGCCGCCGAACAGGAAGTGTATTCCTATGACCTCAGAGAAATGGTCAGTGGTTTTACACAGCGCCGCCTGGAGGAGAGGGGTTGACACTGCAGGGTTATTCCTGTTACAGTTTTTCTCAGTTGCTTTGGTGCTTTTCTCAGATCAGAATGAAAATTCTCATAACTATTAGTTCAACCTCCGCAACATTTAGTCATTTGAGCACATCATAGTAGCAATTTCTCCTTCCTCTGAACAAATTGCAAATGCTTTTGGACATGTATCAGTTGCTTTCATACAATTCTCTGCTGTTTTATAACATTGTCATTTGCTTATGTCATGTCAGTCAAAATGAACTATACTTATGGATGCTGAATAGTCGTTCCCAATCAAACTAATAGTCTTCATTTCATTGCTTGAGTCATTACACACAAAATTGTTGAACTAGTTATCAAATTCTGTCAAGCAAATTTTATACCTTTCTTTATAATTTTTTCCTGGAAATGTCTCTTAAATTGAACAATTGCTCTCAGGTGGACTTCAGCTTTCACTCAAAAGGAGGGGTGTGAAGTATTAGTTGTAACCAATGACTTTCCTCGCTGCATTGCAAGGGATAATATCCGTTGTGATGTAGATGAAAATATGTGGCCAGACAGACACGAACGTCTGGATGTGTCAGAATGATTTACTTATATATGTTCAGTTACAATATGTCCTGTTATATTGTTCACATTTGTGCACAGCTCTACCAAAAGGGTGTTTTTTTTATGTTTGTTCTAAATAAGTGACTGAAGTGTATTTTTCTTTTGCACAATGCTGTAGAATTGCAAAGAGCATATACAGTAAAAATGTGAAACATACGTATTCAGTGTCTTGTACTCACTTACTCCCCTAACTACAGCAATGTGTTACTTTACTGTAGTTTTCAAATGGCTTTACAAGTAGTGTATAGTGCTGTCTTGAGCATTTTCAGGTATTGTCACCGAGTTCAGACCTTTTTTTGCATTGGAAAACACTGAGAGAATAAACTGTCATAATGAAAACATGACAAAGCCATTTGACTATCTTGTTCATAAACGATGGTGTCAAGACTTCTCATTT
>NC_137226.1:7457612-7470112 GCF_949987685.1 Ammodytes marinus
TGTGGCTTCCTGTTGCGTCTACGCTTCAAGGCCGGTTCCCACCACATAATACACCTCCTTCCCCTCGACCGGGCAGATAGCGAAACAACTACTCAGGTATTCAACTTAAATAGTATTGGGGCCCCGGAAGAGAGAGAGAGAGAGAGAGAGAGAGAGAGAGAGAGAGAGAGAGAGAGAGAGAGATACAATTAGATGAGGACGTTTAAAAAAAAAAAAGTTCAATATGCACAAAACAGTCGAAATGTTGAGAATAAACTTGTAATGCAATTCAGTGATTGAAGTCGGAATGAAGAGAAATTGACAGATCAAGACCTATATAACATTGCTCTATATGTGCTAAGTCTACAAAGGGAAAAATACAGTGCAGTGCAGTTAAGCTTAGAGGACGTCTGGTATCAGTCAAAATGAGATTGTGTAGCCCATTGTTTGCCTTTACGGAAATAGCAAAGATGCATCACATGTGTTGTAAAATCAGTGTAACTAAAATACTCCCACATACTATCAGTATATCTACTGTAGCTTGTTAGCATCAACGTGTCAGCAGCATGTTCCTGCTGTAGCTTTTTGCGATGTGGAGCTAGTTTTAATTACTTCATATACAGTTAATCCAGTGGTTCCCATGCAAGACGGGTCAGAGCCCTTTCAACGGGTCACCGGAGAAATCTGAGATGTCAAGAGATGATTTATGTGAGAAGGAAGGAGAAAAATCAGTTCTGCTGCATACTTTTTTTTGTTTTGTTTATTGGACTTTTCTCTAATCTTTGGATATGTATGGGTATATCGATAATAAGCAGTATCAGTGTTGTTGATGGTATCACTGAAGTACACACTATAAACATGATCCCTAACCTGGAGTGTACAGTGTGAGTAAATGTACTTTATCACTTCCCACCAAAATTATGGAAAGTAATAGCAAGAAGATTATTTTCTTTTTTTTTAATCAATTAAAAATCCAAACGATACAGTGCAGTCTAGGTAAAGTGTTTGAGTTAATGTACTGACACTGGTGCATTCCTTCCAGTCACATTCCTCTTGCCGTTACTGTGCACCCGCTCACCCCGTCTCCTGCTGTCTACTCTGGAAACAGCTCGGCAGGATCTAGGCGGAGCCACGACCCCTCTGCCACAAATCTGTGAATGGGCCGCCATTCAACTAGGAAACGTTGGTACAGTGGCCTACAGGAGGCTATATCCTTGCATTCCAATCCCCATATTTGGTGTGGTAGAAAAAGATTTAGGATGTCCCAATACTTATGGTCAGATGCAGCATGTTGAAAAATACCAGGATGCCCTTCTTCTACATCCTGTCAGGATTTTTTTAGTGTTGATATCAGCATGCTTCTTGGGCGTTTCTGACCCACAATCCAATGTGCACCAGAAGTGACAGTCACATCAACGGAGCCTCTGTGTAAAAACAAACCAGCGATGATCATGTGACGGCCATACAAGCAATTGAGGCAACTTCAGGGCGCGTTGTAATCTAATGATAATATAAATAGGTAAAAGTATGTCCAAATTTTATGCCTATTTACTTCATGCTAACTAGATACCTTTAATGATCAGCTGTAGTATGTAGAATAGTATAAAGAAAGAGTATGCGATTTGGAACGCAGCCTATGACAGGTGAATGACCTTTGACCCGGGCTGATACTTGAGCGCCAAGAATGTGTCCGCACCTCTCGGCCACTCACGTCACAGCGAGTGGGTTGGAGGCGGTTTGGAAAACACGCAGGCTGCACCAAACCCAAAAAGTGTGTGTGTGTGTGTGTGTGTGTGTGTGTGTGTGTGTGTGTGTGTGTGTGTGTGCTTGCGCGTGTGTGCGCGTGTGTGCACTTGCCCCGGCAATTCACTGTTATGGTCAACATTCTGAAGCGCTGTGTGAATGTAGGGGAGAGTGTTTTGGGAGCGAGAGTGATGGATGACTTAATCTGAAGGGACACGGAGGGAGAGCAGCGGGAGGTGTGTGTGTGTGTGACTGTGTGTGTCTGTGTGACTATGTGTGTGTGTGAGAGAGAGAGAGAGAGAGAGAGAGAGAGAGAGAGAGAGAGAGAGAGAGAGAGAGAGAGAGAGAGAGAGAGAGAGAGAGAGAAGAGAGCAGGGTGATAAGGATATTTTTGTCCAATTTATGGGAAGTATTTCAAGGCCTGGGCACTTTTTTTTATCAATTGTTGTGGCAACTACAGTATGTTGAGTTCATGTGAGTTTAGCTACAAGGTTTCAATGACAAACATAAAACTGCTTCCACCTTTTCAAGACATTAGTTTGGTTTGTTACAACTTGGGTCTAATTTTAGTACTTTTGTCCATCATTTTCTTGGTGTTTTTGTAAAATCGTACTCACCCAAGAGTATGAGATTTGGAAAGCAGGAGATATTTGTGATATCTCGTATCGTTTTTGGCCATTGGGATACATTCTCCCATTCCTTTTCTTGCAGATATGGCAAAAAAAAAATCCCATATTGATTGTCCAGAAAGCTTACATTTTGGGCCTGGTATTAGTCCACTCTTATACAGTAGTTTTCCTTCTTCATATTGGGTGTGTTCACATTCAGTTTTAGTGGTTTAGGTAATTTGAGCTAAACAGTTGGCCTCGTTTACAACCTGTTTGATCATGTAAACCGCTCCTGTTTCTCAACCAATAGGGACTTAATGTTGATGTTAAAAAGCAAGATCAAAAGATGTTCTGAACTGGAATGATTCTTTAATTTTACCACATACAAAAACAATTGAACCGAGGGCTAGAAAGATGAACAATAATATTTATATAGATATGTACAAATAATACTGTACAAGAGCACAAAAGGAATAGGAAAAACATGGATTTTTTTTCTGGTTGAAGCAGTGTAATATGAGATGAATCAATATGCTTTATTTAAAACATTATGGAACGGTTGCTTTAGAATAAAATAAAAAGTGTACACAAACCTATTGAAAGAGCCGGACTGAATCTGGACTGTGCTCGTAATAAACCTACATTCAACCATTCTCTCTCTCTCACACACACACACACACACACACACACACACACACACACACACACACACACACACACACACACACACACACACACACACACACACACACACACACACACACACACACACACACACACACACACACACACACACACACACACACACACACACACACACACACACACACACACACACACACACACACACACACACACACACTTGCAAAACAGGCAAATACATTCACGTTCGGGATAAACACCCCTTCGCTCTGATTTCTCATTTCACAGACACACCTGGACTGGCTAAGGTTTAATCACCTGTAGTGGCTTGTATGGCTTGTTCAACGTCACTCTGGGTGCTTTGCACAATACGTCTGCAGCCCACACACACGAAAACACACACGCACACGAACATTGCTGCCTATGGGTGTGTGTACTTTACGAAGCATAGATTGGACGTGCTCCATCCACAGTCAATGTCAGCGGGTCATTTAACATGTGTGTGTTAAGTATTCCTCTCTTTGTGGGTCCATATCCCCTCAGTCCATCTTAGGCTAAAGTGCTGCAGAGAGGAAGAAATTCAGTCTTTTTTTCTTTTATTTGTGTGTGTGTGTGTGTGTGTGTGTGTGTGTGTGTGTGTGTGTGTGTGTGTCTATCAGCTTTAATGTACGTCAATGGGTTCCAGAGGGCGTCACTCAAAACAGAGAGAGAGAGAGAGAGAGAGCACTTGGAAGCAAAAAGCACTGAATTCCTCAATTTCTTTAGCTGTAGCAGCAAAGGCAAAAATAAATCCTACGCAGGAGTAAAAAAAAAAAATCATGTTGTCCCTTGTGCTTGTAGCTGGTGCAGTATGCCGCTATAGCGCTGCACTCTCATTGGATGACGGCAGAGAAATAAAGGGGCTTCAGTTTTTAGCCCCCAAAAGGAAACCTGCTCCCAAGACCGGTGCGATTCATTAATCAATCCACATCTGGAGGATGCAACAAAAAAAAACACAATTCCACGGCATTGTTGTGTTAATAAAAACAGTCTCCATGTGTTTTGTCCACGTGTTCTTGCTTGTCCTCCAGTGTATTTTTAGTGGGCTCTCTACCAGTTGCAGTCTTTCTTCAACAGCGTCAGGACTTTACGGCCCAGACTGGCTTTCCAGGGCTTGACGAAGCTCTTCATGTTGACCAGGAGGCGGCCCTGCTTACGGTCGGAGTGGCCCGCGACAATGTACTCAACCCCTATGGGAAATAACGTAGAAAAAAACGATTAAAAATCAACTTTGAACCTACACCGACTGATTCTGCAAATGACTGACACATATTGCCTTATTGATTTCCCTTTCATCAATATAATGCCAACATTCTATATTTTTTATCATTATTTTTAAACTTTTTAACCACAAGCCACAAAGCTTCCTAAAGTTTTAAAAAACATGGATCACAATTATATTATTTTACTTCTAAACAATTCTCATCAATTTTCCTGAAACTGCTGTTTTCACTGTAGTTTTGAGCAAATGTTCCTCACACGGGAGGAAATGGAAAAGTGCATTTGCTGGGGGACTATTTTCAGTGGCGGACTAATACACATTTGGTACTGTTGCAGTGTTTTTCCTTTTTTTTCTCTCTCTCTTTTATTAAGATTATTCTGGGTCTCAGTGGTGAAGACTGACGGTATTAACGTGTCATTAAAGGTATATTTCAACAGTTTTAAATCCAAAATCTGAAGGAGAGAGTGGATTTGAGCTTGTGTGAGTCTGACCTGGGTTGAGTATGGGGCAGGTGCAGCCCCGGGCGGTCCAGGACTCGGGGTAGAGCGTGGCGTGACCGCGCTGGATCTTCACCTTGGTGTTTTGACTGAGAACCTTCTGGACTTTCACCTCCACCTCCGCGTGGGAGCCTTTATCATGCGCTGACAGCACCTTCACTTTCAGCACTACGAGTTGGGTAGAAAGACAAGGTGTAAGAAAGACCTTTGTGTGTGTGTGTGTGTGTGTGTGTGAGAGCTTGTGTGTGTGTGTGTGTGTGTGTGTGTGTGTGTGTGTGTGTGTGTGTGTGTGTGTATGTGAGCTTGTGTGTGTGTGTGTGTGTGTGTCTTTTAAGAAGGGTGCTGATGAGGTTCAGTTCTTACCGTATGCATAATTCATGGTGCAGAACAGTTTGCTGTTGGTCAGGGCTTGCTCTTTGCACTCACACTTCTCTGCGGGAGACATACGCAGATTAATATTTCTAGCATAACTGATGTTTGTGTGTGTGTGTGTGGGGGGTCTCAGGCACAGTGCATGGCGTCCTAAGAATGCAAGTACAGTGTTTGTGTGTGTGTGTGTGTGTGTGTGTCCAGTGAGGAATGTGCCTATGAAAGCTGCAGTTACATGGTGGATGTGGTGGTGGGGGGTCTGAGAGAAGGGACACTTGGAAACTGTCCATGCACATACGCACACACACACACACATCCATCTTTGTTCCATGTCCTTCTAAGGGCCCGCATAAGTTTTTCATTACTTAACCATTAATACTTGGTCACTAGACTGTGGAGTAAGATGAACACACACACACACACACACACACACACACACACACACACACACACACACACACACACACACACACACACACACACACACACACACACACACACACACACACACACACACACACACACACACACACACACACACACACACACACACACACACACACACACACACACACACACACACACACACACACACACACACACAGTCGCTGTATCTCACCTGAGTAGTGGAGGGCAGAGAAGAGTTCGTCTACTCTGAAGATCCTGACCGGCTCGCTGGAGTTTCCCTCTAAGTTGTACAGGTCCAGATCAGAGCTGTACAAACACAAACACAAACAAACAGGAAAATAAGTTTAAACTGAACAAATAAAGCTAAAGTGCGTAAACTGATCAGCTCCACAAAAATCTATGCCAAAAAGTATGGCAGCGTTTACAAACTGGTGTGTCGCACCTCCGACACTGGCGCAGGAGCTCAGAATAATCCCAAGAAGTGGCCAAGAAATGTTTCAGTTTTTGATAAAAATGCTAAGAAAAAACCTGGACGTACAACAGAAGGGATAAAATCCATGCCCGATCAACGAAGCCTTTCCTCATGTAGACGTGCCGACAGTGTTGTTGCAATGAATCTGAATTCCTTCATAACTTTAGCTTTAAATCGGTATTGAAATTCCAGAAGATAGAAAAAAAGGAATTTATCTCACCCGGCCATACAGTCTCCAGTAAAGGGGTCGCAGTCTCCGGCACAGTCACACGGACGGCAGCCGTATTCGTGGAAGCCCCAGTATCCCACCATGCACCTGTCGCAGTGCGCGCCACCCACGCCCGGCTTACAAATGCAGTTCCCATTTGAAGGGTCGCAGAGGGAACCGTCCGCCAAGTGGAAAGGCATAGAGCCCAGGGGGTGACAACTGCAGGCTATAAGGAGACAGAAGAAAGTAAGGTTGATTATTATTATTATATATGATATTTGGATTATAAATAGCTACGACAAAATCTAGGATATTCGAGTTATTTGGAACTTTATCTCTTTAAATTTCTGAATAAAACGTGATGTAAAACAGACATTTGGTTAAAACACTGTCGGGATAACAAGTAAAAAAGATTGGTCTTACATGTTTTTATAATGTCCGAATTTTGCCCCGATATGTCTTCTCTACTTCCTATGATAATTTGTGTAGTGGGAAATATTGCATATGACATATCTCTGAACTCATATATTGAAATGCTTACTTAACCATTGTTTTATATAGACTTATAAGTGTAATTGGATATACTGCATGTTTGTTTGTGACTGAAACTGAGATGTAGATTGCCCAAACCACCACTCGGACAACCACGCCTATGTTTAACTTATTCACAATTACTCCTATTGTCCTATGCCCAAACTCCTCCCATGGTTAAGTAGGTACATTAGAACTGTCTGCCTCTCTACCTGTCTCCCCTTTCGAACCATTGTTAGACGCCTCCCCCCCTGGGGGGCAAATGTTCCTTAAATACATGGCGTTTTAAGGAAGAAGTCGTCACTCCTACAAGCATACTAACCTGTGTCTGTATTTGTGACCTCTCCGCGGAGATCCTTGCTTTATGATTGAATAAAACCTAATGCTACTATCTTAATATCACTGTTGCTTAATTATTCTCATTACAGTTTTGGCGAGCTAGTTGGACGGAGAGACGACCGGAGCAACACGGGGCCGACAACAGTTTTCTTGGTTGATCACCTGATTCTTTGAACTCATCTCGCACAAAACTTCCCTTTTAAAACTCGGGAGAGAGAGGAATTCTGTTGCTCGTCCCGTGAACACTCTGCCGTCTCCTCCTGAAAAGAACCAGTAAGTAAGGGTTTGATTTTATTTAAAAAGCAAAAACGATTGGGTTAAAAGATTTGAATTCTGAAGTTTTCTCTGTGGGAAAAGTCACATACAGCATGCCAGGGTGAAGCACTCCGTTGTGTTTTTTTTTCCAGAGTTAACATTGACTAGTTTGTTTTGATTCTGTATGTTGTGTGGGGGACGGGTTTAACACATTTGAGATTCCTTTCGATTGTTAAGTGGCACGCGACTGTTTTGACGAAGCAGTCTTAAAGTTTGACGGACAAACAGAGCCCATCGGTAAGGTAGGCTGTCGTATAATGTTTCTTGTAAGGGTCTAAATCGACGGATTTTGGGACAAGAATTCGGCCAGAGGGGGCTTTCAGTTATATAGATATCGCCGTGGGAGGACCTTCAGAATTGTTTATCTTTGACAGACCAAGATACTGTTGATTTTAGCGGGGGTTTTCATTTTAATCATAAGGCAAGGACTTTGAGATCTCATAAGTGTTTATTTGTCTTGTCTTTTATTTGTTTTGTTTTGTTTTATTGTATTGTTTGGTTGCAACTATTTCTCTTTTTCCTTTCATTCTGTTGTGCTTTGTGTTAACTAGACAAAACGTGCCGACCCGTGTGGAAAGGTAAGTTGGTAGTTTTGTGTGTGCTTTTCTTTGGTTTTCTTTAACATGGGAAAGGCTTCTAGCAAAAAAGCGAGGGAGAATATTCCCATCCCAGATACGCCAATTATTTTGCATATGAAAGCACACTATGGGCTTTCAGCTGTGACTCAAATACATGTATGGGTTCGTTTCGGTTTCCCTGTCGGCGGTAGCTTCAGCGTCACTCAGCTAATCAACCTTAGAACACAATTGCAGGCAGAGGAAACCCGCACGGCGCACATGAAAAGTAAAAATTGTTTTAGCGCCGACTGGCGGGCATTTTACCAATGGTTTGACGAAGCGACAAGACGGAGCAATTGGTGCCAGCCAGTGGGGGACATAGTAACTCCATTTGTGTCTCAGGGCTTATGCTTACAGGTCGCCCGGAGCCCCAGACAACAACGTGCTCCGGAGACAACACACGCTGCCGCAGCCGGCATGCCCACGGCACAAACCACATGCGGGCCTCCGCCCTACGTCCCATTATACCCAGACCTGAGACACCTCAGTGTGGTTGCGTTAAACAAGGTGGCGTCTACCTCTGTTCCCGTTCCAGTTCTGCCCTCCAAGCTACTGGACCCGGTGAGTATTGCACCATTACTTCACAGAATTTCTGAGGACGCACTTCCCTTGATGGAAGTGGCCAGGCCGGCCGAACCCGCTTTTGTTCAGCGGCCTTGGGATACTTATGTGCTTTTAGCCGCTATGTGTTATCTCCCAGCACTTAAAGATGTTGGAGAGACACGTTTTTTGGAAGCGTTACTGGTTTTCTGTGCCGAGTTCAGACCAACTACCGCTGAGTTACGACTCATTTTGTTCGCTATATTGGGTATTGACTGGGCTAGTGTTTCAGCTACTTTCCCTCCAGAGCTCCAGTGCCAAACGGTTCCTGTCACCCCAGAGCATTTCTGTTTTTCAGTGCTCTAAACTCATCGCATTCTGCAGCCAATACACTTTTGCTTTTGCATGCTGGCTTCAACCTTGGAGGTTAAGGCCTCGTCTGTCTTTTAGCTACCATTTAATTCCCAGTTCAGATGGCTTTGCTCTCCCCTTGTCTAGATTCAGCAGCCTGTCTGTCTTTGATTCCTTTTGAGTTTGGAGTAGTCGTGCCCACTTGCATATTGGTTGGTCACGGCACACACCCATTATTGCTATTTGCTATGCCTCATTTACTATATAGGCTACAAGTCAACCAGATTTACAAGGCAAAAGGCCTGATCACCTTTTTGGTCTTAAATAGACTAGCTCATGGATATGCCTTTCTGCAACAGCTGCCCATCTTAGTAATGTTTTTGTTTACACATTTGAGAAATGTAGGATTTCATGTTTCCTCCTTTACCTATTTTCTGTGCCAGCTTTGCTTTGCTCTTTTCCATTCTCTTTTTTTTACCTTTCCTTTTTAAGTTTGGAGTTGTCCTGCAGAGGACAACTTGGGAATTTGTGAAACTTTTGCTGAACTTGCCTGATTTAATGCTTTTGTTTTTGTCCCAATCTTAAATAATTTTGTTTTTACTTGTTTTTCAGTCTTCCTTCTGCCTAAGCTGACTCTGGTAACCAATTCCTTTGATCACACTTCCTGTGCAAACAAGGAGCCTCAATTGCAAATGGCTACTCAAACTTTTGCAGTCTTAGAAGGACTAGCCTGTGAACCTGCTTTGACCCATATTCCATAGTTGTCCTTTTAGAATGGGTACATCTTTTATGCCTTGACTCTAACATAAATCTTATTTTCAACAGCCACCTTTGTGGATAAAGGGACTCATTAATTTGTTTTAGACCACTACATCTCCTGGTTCAAGTCGGACTCACTCATTTGCTGCTCTTGTTACCACAGATTAACATGCGCAGTCACCCTTAGAGAGGCTGATTAGTTATCTTTGTTTGCTCCTTTGCTTTTAGCTTCACATCTTCTAGGACCAGAGTGCCTTGCCATTTTACATCTTAAAAGGAGTAAAGGCCACCTTTGTTTTGTTAATTAAGGTTATGCAGCCACACGCTGGTTAAACATGCTTTCACTTGTTCCCAGTTCAGATGGCCTTGCCATTTCTTTGTCTAAAGCTAGCAGCCTATCTGTCTTTTAATTCCTTTTGAGTTTGGAATTGTCCTGTTGTTGGGAACACTGTGCAAAGTCTTTTTCTGTGGCTGGACTAGCCACACGCAAACGGAGCCGGCCTTCGAGGCTGGTTGACGTGTTTTCACTTGTTTTTGCTAGTTTGTGATTTCTTTCAGATGATTTTACTGTGGGCTCATATGGCGTCATGTTCATTTCCACTGCTCTCTCCAGCAGAGGAGCAGCGTCAAACGCTTTTCCAGTTGTCTCCCTTCAACAAGACAGGGACACTGCCACCTAAGATGACTCTGTTAACAAATGCCTTTGATTACACCTCCTGTGTTGGATCCTCTGTAGCAAGAAGGCTACTCACATTTTTGCTGTCTTAGCTGGCCTAGCCTGTATACATGCATGTGTCACTTCTGCCACGTTTCTAGCATTAATTTTGGTTACATCTTGCCTCCTTTTAGAAAGGGGACTAGTTGATCTGCTTTAAAAACTACATTTCCTGGTTCAAGCCAACTCACTCATTTACATCTCTTTACACCCCGGATAAACATGCACAGTAACCTTTGGTCTTTTAAAATCACATTCTCTAGGTCCAGCCGACTTGCCCATTTTACTTCTCAAAAGCACAGACACCTATGCTTTTACATTTCTTAGCCTACTGAACATTTCAGCCACAGTTTGATGTAAATGCTCCCCCCCCCCCAGGCATCTCTTTGGCTTTGTTTCACAGATGCACCGACACCTTTTGCACACCACACAAGCTATTGCCCTTGCCCACTGATAGGCCACTTACTGTATAGCAAATTCCCTCAAAGCTTTTCCTACATTGCATTCATTTGTACTAATTTTTCTTTTTCTCCAGCAGGTTTTAACTCCTTTGAAACTTTTCCTTTCTTGTGAACAAAGCATAAGGGCAGAGTTGGGCCTCAATTTTGGTTGTTTTTGTTGACAGTGGAGAGTTCTGTGTTTAAAAAAAAAAAAAAAAAAAAAAAAAAAAAGAGAGAGAGATTTTAGTTTTCTTTGTTGCATTATTTTGTGATTTGTGTTCTGTGTTTTGCCTGCATATTGCTTCACAGCACATGTGAGACAGTGAGAGGGTTGTTGTTGTTGTTGTTGTTGTTGTTATAGTTTGGTTGAGTTTGAGGTGTTTTATGTGTCAGAGCACAGAGTTCTGATCTCTGGTTTTGCCAAAAATCAGTCAGTTGGCTTGTTTTTGGCTTGATTTTTGATTTTGTTTGGATTAACTCTGTGCACTTGGGTGTGCATTTCAGTTGATTTATTGCACGCAGCGATCGTTTAAGTTTTACTTAAACTTGTTTCTTGTTTTGCTACTAACTTCATTTTTGCTTCCAGACTCTTAGGTGCTGTATATTTCCCTGGAAATATGCTTATCTCATTCTTTTCCCATACCTGGTTTCTTTTATGTTTCTTTTTACTGTTTCTCGCATTCTGTGGTTTTCCTAAATCCTAACACAACTCATTTTAACACAACTAACTTTGCAATTTGTTTTGTTTTATTTGCTGCAAACTTGTTGATGTTTCACCACAGTTTACATTGTTGGCCTTGCAGGTCCAATCGGTAAGTTTAGTATGGTTACGTTTTGCTTGATGACTGCATCCAAAAGGTAAGATCACTTTGTTTATTTGACAAGTCAACATTGTTGTTCTTTATGGTTTTGACTTTCTGCTATATGTGTTATCTTCTTTCCTTTTTAAACTAATTTAGTGGGCCTTTTCTCAATTTGCAATATTGATACCTCATGTCGCTGTCTCTTTGATTATACTTGAACAATATTCTTCTCTCCTGCAAGATGCGTCACCGTGTCCCCCCCTGTCCTGATCTGAAGGCGCCTTCCACTGTCCCATCCAGACCTGGAGCTTTGGTGGATGTCTCTGCTTCACGACACTTGGCCTCAGAGCAAGGCCAAGTTGGCTTCACGGTGATTTCTGCATCCAACACACACATTAGTGACAACCCTTTTGATGCTATTTGCTCCTACCCTAAGTAGTTGCAGAGCGCATCTTTACAAACTGTTTCTTTTGGCTGCCATAGCGGCTATGACTGCCGTTAAACAAAATACTTGAGTTTTCCCACAAACAACTTTTCTAAGCACGCCTGCTGTCAACTGTCAACTGTCACTATCACGGTCACTCCCCTGTCCTCTCTTTCTGCTCTCCACAGACTGGTGAAAGATGCACTACCACGACCAGCCACCACCCGAGGATCGGTTTTGTGATCTGACTAAGCAAGCGATGGACGGGACCCTTTCAACTCCTCCTCTCCTCCATGACGGCCGTGAAGGTTGCAGAAACGGACCACCTGGATCCATGCCAGTCACAGCGAACGGAACGAGAGGCACCTACAGGACTACAGCCCACCAGCATGGACCAGATGACATCAGCTGGACCAGCACCAGCAGCGACGAGGAAGATGACGCAAGGAGAGCCAGACGACCCCCACCTCCCCCAGCAA